>NW_024527599.1:6170799-6507367 GCF_017590135.1 Pyrgilauda ruficollis | reverse complement strand
CCTCCCTCCCCCTCCCTCCCGGCTCCTGAACTCCAGCCCCTCTCTCTCTATCAGCCGCTCACTCTGTCTCAATATGTCTCAAGATGGCGGCCAATGTGGGATCGATGTTTCAATATTGGAAGCGCTTTGATTTACAGCAGCTGCAGGTCAGGCTCCCCCGCTCGCCGCACCGGCCGGGCCGCGCCGCCGGACCCCCCCTCCCTCCCTTCTCCGCCTTCCCTCGGGCCCGGCCTCCCCCTCCTCCTCCCGCTGCCGGCCCGCGCCGCCTAAAGGGAACCCCCCGCTCCGCCCGGCCGCGGCGCTCCGCTCCCTCCGCCCCCCCCGCCATCGATCACCGGCCCCATCGGAAATTGATCCTCTTTGTTCAATTCATCGATCAGCCCAAGATGGCGCCGGAGCCGCCGCTGCCGGGGCTGCCGCCGCTTCGCCCGCTCCGTCCCGGGCTGCTCTTTCCCCGCTCCGCGCTCCCCCCCGGCGGCGGGGCCGTGCGGGGCGGCGGGCGCGGCGGGACTCCCGGCGGCCGCCGCTCATCCCCCGCCCGCCTCCTCCCTCTCCCTCCCCGCCGCCTGCCCCCTTCCCGCCGCCGCGTCCCCGCCGCTTTTCCTCCGCCGGGAGCCGGGGAAAGTTTACCGAGTGCTGGGACTTTGTGTGGGGGCGCCGGGCGGGCTGGCGGTGCAGGCGCGGAGCGGCGGGGGCTGGGGGCGCTGTGGTGCCGGCCGGGCGGGCGGGCGCTCCCCGCCGCCGCCGCGGGGTCGCTCCGCCGGGCGCGGGGCTCCGGCCGCCGCCCTGCGACCGCCGCGGGCACCGCGCCGGGCCGCGAGGGGAGGGGACGCGGGGGCACCGGCCGGCAGGGAGGGAGCGAGCGGTGGAGGGTCCCGCGGGGTGGGAAGGGGCGAGCGCCCGGTGCGCGGAGAGGGGGCTCGGGAGGGCAGCGGCGGCGCCGGGCGCGGGGAGGGGCGCGGGGGCGTCCCGGCCGCGGGGGGCACCGCGGCGCATCTCCCCGCGGCGGCGGGAGGGCACGTTACATAATTCACGGGCTCTCCAGCCTCTCCTGCTGTCCAGGATCTGACAGATGAGCGGAATATTGATGCTTTACTGTGCTGGCTCGGGAGAGCCCAGAAGTGCCGTTTCCTGCGAGGGAAAGTCCTCGCAGACCGGCCTCCCTCCCCCTGCCCCGGGGGAGCGTCCCCGGGGGAATTGCGGCCCCACGGTTTAATTGAGTTGCCGGGCTACAGATAAGGCCGGGGCGGGCCGGGGGGGTTGTCAGACGCTGTATCGGTGCTGCTCCCGCCGTGAATGGGATTGCAACACGCGTGTCTCCCAGTTGATTGGCGCAGGAAGGCGCTGCCCTGCCTCTCCAAACCCGCCGCTGCCTCCCGTTTAAATAAATTGGCTCGAAAGCCGGCGGCTGCCCACCCTGGCCCCCGCGGAGGCGGCGGTGGAGCGGCCGGAGGCTGCGGCAGGCGGAGGGATGGTGCGCTGATGCTGGGCAGAGCCGCATTCCCGCTGGAGGTGAGGGGATGCTCGCAGGGGGCCGGCAGCGGGACCCGGCTCCTGCCGCCCTCCCTTCCCCTCGGCCGGGCGTGCGGGAGCGATATAATATAATATATATATATATATATGATATTCAAAACTCCCACCCCAGCTGCCCCGGAAAGGGGAAGTGCTGCATGGGATCTGTGCTGGGAGGCCGGTCCCTTCCGACTTTCAGGTGCATTAGGAGGTGGGGTGAAGTAGCGTTTTGTTTCAGGTTTCTCTGTCGTCTTCCACCCCCTTTCGCGTTTTATTGTTTCTTTTAAAGGTTTTGGATTAAGGTAGACTTGGCTGAACTTTGCTAACTTGAAAGGGTTCTTAATAGTGACCCGGAATACCTACAGGAATACAGAAAATGAGATCCAGATGTAGAATTGTATAAAATAAAATGGATTAAATTAAGATGTAGTTAAACAAGGTCTGACATCTCTAATTGCGGACTTTTGCTTTTGCCTCTGTGTACGTGTGGTTGTACTTGCTTAGCATAGGAAAATAAACGCTCTGAACATCGCTGCCGTGGCGTTACATTTAACGGTGAACAAGTCTAAATATTGCCTATAAAAATAAAGCCTTCAGAAATGCTTATTGATTAAAACATATTATGCTAAAGTATCTATCATGTAAATTAAATTCTAAAATGTAATGAACACAGCCAAATGGCATTTTGATAGATTGTTCTATTCTGTTTTTAGTAAAAAATAGCTCACTTTTATCATAATTTAATTTCTGGGCATACTGTAAAACCTGTTGTGGAGTCTCACTGTACAAACCTTAATCTCGATTTTGCAGACTAAATGTGACAGTCTGACTTGAACAGCTTGTAGCTTCTCCTTTGAAGCATTCTGGTAACGCCAGCTTAGAGTTGTTTGAACAATATTCATTACCTGCTTTTGAGGACTGGTGATTATCCGTGCTGCGGATTGAGGCTGTTCACCTGTTGGCAGGTTCAGCAGGCAGGCTGTGAGCAGCACAGAGTTTGTTAACTTTGCATGCACTCTGTCTGCAGAGAGCCCTGGAGTGACCGGGGAGGGCGAGAATACCTTCCTCCGTATGCAGAATAGTTAATTTGTTTCAAATTAGCTTTTTATTTTTTCTTTTTACCCACCCATCTGCACGAAGAGGTAGTGTAATATTTACTCCCACTTGCAGATGAAGCAATGTGCTATAAAAACTATCATTCCCAGGGATGAAGTTCAGTCCCACAGAACTGTCCATGCCTCCCTCCGTCCCCGTCCTTCGCTTGCGCTGACGTATTTCGAGCGTGGAATTGTAGAAAATAAAAATACTTCCGTGTACTCTCTGTTCCAGGGCGAAAGCCTGGAGGATTTATGCTTAACACAATTCCACCTGAGCCCTGCAGAACTCCAGCTCGTGGAGCTCAGGGTGTGAGGGCTTTGAAGCTCTCTGTGCATGAGAAAGTTGTGAGGAGCTGGGACTGGGCAGTCCCCGATCGCTGGCAGCCAGCGCCGCGTACCCGGCTGCTCCCAACTTCCTCTTCCACCTTCTGTTAGAAGGAGATGTTTAACTGTTGATGAGCTTCGACCTGCCTTGTAATATTAAGCAGCAGGTTTCTCCAGATTGTATCAATATTAATTAAAAACAGAGCCAGGAACACTTTAGGGTCTGACTTTTTAAATTATTTATTTCCTTTCGCTAAATAACCCCTTGTTTATAGGGAAAGATGTTTCAAGTGTTGGAGACAGGATTAAATAATTCAGAACTTGGATTAAAGAACAAAAAGGTCTGTTCACAAATGGAATATGAGATGCAAAAATGGCAGCTTCCTACAGGTATCAAACGGGGCTCTTCACTGGAGACTACCTGTGAGGCACGCAGCTGAACATTAACCCTTTTCTGTAGTAAAGGCTGGCATGATTCCTAAAGAAACTGGAATGGGCATGGCATTGCTGCCTCAGTTTGCTGTGTGGTGGCAGATGGACCCATGTTTGATGGGGAGGGAGTTGCAGTGCTCAGAGAAAACAGCCCCTCGCAAACAGTGAGTACTGTGGCAGTAAATGCAGGTGAAATTCTGCTGCCCTCCAGTTAAAGCTGCACGTCCCGTCTGGAAGCAGCTGTGTGATTGGAATCAGATCAGCAGCGTGAAGGTAACCTGCTGTTCCATGGTCCTGGTTTGTTTGTAGTTTTTGGTGTCCCCATCACCTTCACTCTAAAAACAACCTTTTGCTGGAGAACAGGAAAAGGAGCGTCGTGTTCCCGTGGGCACAGCGTGCAACTCTCCTTGACAGTTTGCTTAATATTTCTGAATATGGGTGTGTATATCAATAGCAGAGGAGGCAGCTTGTCTCTCTGACCAACAGGAGTAAATCTAGCTTGAGCCACAGCTCTGAGTTGGATCTGAGGACAAATGGAAGAAGTTAATACTGTTTGAAAACTAAACTATCTGTAGTTATTTTGACAATAAACACAAGTTCTCAAAATGTCATTGTAGCTTTTTAGGAGAGGCTCACATTCTGGTAAAAAGTACAGTTTCTTATTGCTTTTGAGCAGAATGGCAGAACTCGTTACCATCAAGCTGGGGAGTGAAAATCTAAAAGGCAAATCTTGCTAATGTGTTTGTTTTTTAAAATCTCATCCTGGTATTGCATCATATATGATTAAAGTAAGGATAGAATATTAGTTCTGTGCAGGCTGTGACTAATTGTTTAGGGTAAACCATTGATCTTATAAAATCTGTAACAGAATCTGGAAAAACTAAGTTGTAATTAGTAGCTTTTAAATACTGAAGTACTTCTGTTACTGAATTACAAGCAGGTGGAGTTGTTAGCATCTTTTAGTTGGGTCTGATGGTACCAGAGCACATGCTGATCTGTGAAGGAGTTTGTATGCTTCATCAGAAGTGGAATTAGTGGTCAGATCTGAGTGTTTAATTTTGGTATCTGTGCAGGTTGTTATAGAATTGTTTCTGTCCTAAAAGCAGTCAGTGGTTCTCTCTTTATGGTGGTAGCTGAATGTGCATGTGGAGCAGAGTCTCCAGCTGCTGTAGCCCCATTTCTGCTCCCCTCAGCTGCTGGGAGAGGAGAGGTGAAAGCAGCGGGGTGTTCCTGCAGGAAGGGAGGGATGGCAAAGCCAGGGCACTGCTGCCAGGATACTCCGAGAGCAATCCCTGCTCCCCCGCAGCAGGAAGGCTTTGGCAGCTGGTGGCAGTCAGGGTGATGTCCCTGGACACCCACCAGACGTGACATACCAGAAGAAAGGCCCTTGATGTACTTCTGGCACAAGAACTTGTCTTTCATAGGATTCCTTGAGTCCTGTTCCTTGGGAATAAATCTCTGAGAGCTTTCCTATCCCTTGTTCTATTCCTGCAATGAAATAATGCCCATCAGAAATGTGGCAGAGTCACTGCGTGCTTCGGTCACTCTGCTCTAGTGCCAAGTTTGTGGTTAATTGGATGATGTATTGAGATGTGCAGTAGGGAGGATTTGGGATATGGTAATGGTTGGGAGTTTTCTGAGGAAAAATCACACTGATTGGCTGTATCTGACAATACCAAATAAGTAAGGGGTGAAACATTTTCTAGGGAAGAAATTACATGCAGTCTAAAATTCCAGCGAACAGTTATTCTTTATTTGCAAGCTGATTTGTAATGCAAAAAGTGGATGTAGAAAAATGCATAATCCAGAGTTTCAGTTTGATCACACTGAGGCTGAGAATAAAGGCAGTTTATTTATTGGGTAGAGAACAGACACATGTGTGGATGATTGGTATTTTTTAAGGCACCAAGCAGGCAGTGTGCACTGGCTTGCAGCCTTTCTATGTAAGCAAGGTAGTAAGTTCCCATCTTGTGTATCCAGGTTTTTCCTGCACGTGTGCTTGGTTCTTTCCCATATTTTTGGTGGGAAGGCCTTGAAAATACAATATTTTCTGTACTGGGAATATAGTGACAATGGTCCACTATGCTGGACTGGGGGAGTGAGGAGAAAGATTTGAGGATGAGAGAGGGGGAAAGCTGAAATGGGATTGTTTGCAGAAGACAAGGAGTGTTGGGTGAGAAGACTTGTACTGGAGTGCTCACACATGGAGTTGATTGTACCAGGAAAGATGGGAGAAACTTGGACCTCACAGTCAGAAATAGTGCCCTTAAATTAGTGAACATAAGATAAATCCTACTCATTTTGTGACATATGTTCTCAGCTTGTTTTTGTTGTCTCTGCTTTGACAAGGCAAATCAGTGATTTCTGCCTTTATTGGCAGTTATAATGAAGAAAATACAGGCTATTGCACTGGTTGGATTGTGCAGAACGTGGAATGCAGACAGATTGTTGAATGTTAAGTTTTTATAAAAGATTAAACACAGTTGGGTGTCGGTTGTTGAATGTAACAAAGGTCTCCACTCCTGTCCAACAGTAATTTGGATTTCCAGGAAAGCTCTAGGCAGTGAGGAATTTGCAGAAGATCCACCACTGTACCCTGGTTGTGCTTCTGTTCTGTCTCTAGCAAGACACTGCAGTGTTACTTGCACCTCCTGTGACTTAGCAGAGTTAAACATTTACCCTGAATAAAGATAATTTTTGGTATGAAGGTGTTAAAGCCGAGAGATGCCCGACAGCTCCCGTGCGTGTGTTACAGCAGGCAGGGGTTTGCAGCTGGAGCCTGTCACACTCATGTCTAACAGCTTTTTGCCTCCCTGGCAATTCACTTGCCCCCTTGCCTTGCAATAATTCGATTCCTTTGTCGGCAGTTGGGGCAATAAGGAAGTTTCTGTGGGGGCTGGAGCTGTGCTGCCTTTCGTGAGGAGCAGGGAGGGCAGCTGGGGTGCTGCTCACCCTCCTCCTCCTCCTCATGGACCCCAGTGATGTGCTCTGGGAAGACAGAGGTGAAGATTACTCATTTTTGAAAGGCTCTAAAGCAGATGCACAGAAGTATTTTAAGCTGCTGTGTTTAGATGCTTTGAATTCCCCCATATCTTTGTGTCTCTGGTTGTGAGCACTCTGAGGCACGTACGGATGTAGGCCACGGCTGTCTCGGAGGCTTTTCAGAGGAGTTCATACATCAGAGCCGAGCAGATCCTGTGGTTCTGCTCTTTTGTGTGGAAATGTACCTTAGTGAATGAGCAAGCCTGGAGACTGCAGCATCTGGAGTGCCAGCACAAGCTTTCTGTGAATGATAGGATAAAATATGGCTAAATGGCTGCACAAATTCCATGGGAACATGACCATTCCTCTTGCTCAATCCAGTGATTTTGTATAGGTGAGCCGAGGTGTGCGCTGCATGTGGGAATTCAGGTGAGACCAAGCCATGGTCTGATTCCTGGAAACATGTTATCACATCCCTGGAGCTGTGGAGCTGGGATGGTCCAGCGCTGCTGCTCTGTCACGTCACCGCGGGATTGCTTTTATGGGCTTGGGGAGGGCGTGTGCAGGAGCAGTTCTGACACATTGCAGAGGTCTTTCCTTGCTGAGAAATGTTGGTTTCTGTCTGTGGCTCACGTGTGACTAGCTAAGGGCAACAATGTTAGAGGGAAGTAAAAATTAAAACAAGTGGTGTGGGGGAAATGACACTGCTTAAAGGAGTGGCGGGGTAGAGGGAACTGGTGAAGAAAGGAAGGAGGTAAGGAGTGAGCATAAACCTAGGACTTGGAAATGAAACTTCTTGCAGTACAGATGGGAGAAGAGAGCTTATTTTAGCCTTTATATAAATATTGGGCACTGCACTGTGGTGGGTCTCCCAACAAATGCCTGGCTGTGGTGTTGCCACCAAATCCACCTCACCTGCACTTGCTCACCTTAGATCACCTGGGGTTTGCCTCCAGGCTGTCCTTGTGGGAACATCCTGGGAAAATTTGTCCATGAGATGCTGAGGTGGTGGTGTGACTTCGGAGTGCACTGGCAGTTTTTAGTGTTGCCCTGAGACAATCAAGGGTTTGTGTTTCCTGGTAGCTTTTTATCCACCTGCATGGTATTTTCAGGTATTATGAATAGGAGAAACATTCTTGCTGTCCTTACTGAAAAATAAAGGAGGGGGCAAAAAACCCAGGGAATTTCCTAGCTTTTGCTTTTTTTTTTTTTTTTTTTTTTTTCAGGCTAGATATATCTTAGCTGGCAAAAGCTTGTATGTTTTGAGTGGAAATGCTCTGGCTTATTCCTGTAGAAACTAAACTGCAAAACCAAAAGGGAGTGTTGCAGATGATGAGATGCAGTGGAAGCCTGATGGGTTAAGTCTTGCTCCTTCTGCTCTCAGTATCTCTGGTAGGTGTTTGTGGTTTCATGGTGTTGCTGAACCAATATTCTAAAGAAAACGAAAGATTCCTCTTACCAAGGCTGAGCTGAAGCTGGTGTGTATCAGCCCTTCGAAAATGTCTGTATGTGAACATCACTCTGGGCACTGGTGCTGACACCCAGAGCCTTGAACTGCTGCAGATTCAGCGTGAGCACGGTCAGGAGGTGGCAGTGACTCTCAGATGAGTTGGGAGTTGCAGTCCCACTGCCAGGAGCTGCCCCATCATCCCCTGAACACATCCCTTGCCTGCACTGGTTTGCTTCTCCATCTGGGAAACACTGATAGTGCTCCCAGCCCCTCTCTGAGATACAAGATTGTGAGTTAGCAGTTACTGTTGGGTTTTGCTGCTTCTTAATTCTGTCTTGTAGATAAACAAGACTCAGTGGTTACATTTTCTGCACCTTTGTTCTCAGCATTGTAAATGGCTCAGTCAGAGAACGTGCTGATTTGTAGGCACTTTTCAGGCTGTTGCTGAAAACAATTTCTACAGAAATGAATGTGAAAAAAGTGTTGGTTGTCCTAAAAGAATATTGAGAATGACTGGTACTAAATCACTGGAAAAAATGTTTCTTGCCCTTGGTTATAGTTATAATCTAGAGTTACTCCTACATAGACACACTTTAAAACATACCTCCCTGTTGTTTGGTGTAATGTACAATTTATCAAGTTTCCCTTCAGATTTCTCTGTATATTGAAAGCTGTTTAAAATTTACATTATAGGCAGTCAGCGATATGAATGCTGAATTAAAAATTCAGCAGTTTGTGGTTGCATCATTTCAAGCTTCAGGCCAAGGTTTGAAACAGCTCCCTGTTCCAGCAGGACAGGCCAGGCTCTGCCAGCCAGGGGCAGGGAGGCTCTTCCATCCCAAGCCGTGCTCTGGTGGTTTTAAGGACAGTGAGGTGGTTTTAAGGACAGTGAGGTGGCTTTAGGGACAGGGAGCCTTTGGGCCCCCTGGATGGCCGGAGAGAGGGGAGATATGCAGAGCAGCTCTTACGTGATGTGCTGCACCTGTACTTGAAGGCTGAAATTCGTAACTCACCAAATACATAGCATGGGGTAGCTTGAGACCTTTTCTTTCAACTTTTCCCTTACATCCCAATTACCCAGGCTCTGCAGTGTAGCAGCAGCCTGCTTGTGCTGTCAGTAGGCTTGGGGGTTTGCTTTATCTGTGCTGCTTGTGCCATCAGGAATATCCATCTCCTGTCTCCTGCTCATGTCCTGCTCTGTGCTGGGGCTGTGCTCCTGAGCTTGGCAAAGCTGGATAAACTTTATCCCTGTTTAGCACAACACCCAGTGAACATTGCTGCATGTGCTGAAGTTTTAGCTCGTGTGTAGTCAGAGTTTCTGGCTGAGCTTGCTTGAAGGAGCTGCCCTTTCTGCCCAGCCCAGGGTTGAGATGAGAGCAAAGATGAATCTCTCCATCCTAGTCCAGCAGCCTCTCATCTTTGCTTTTATCTCATGTTTCTAATCAATTCCATTCATTTTCTTGTTATTTCGTTGATGTGACACACAAATGTTGTCACACTAGCTCAATAAAATTTATACTTGTGTCTTGTCTGTAATTATTTTTCATTTTATTTTTATTGGGTGTTTACTTGTTTTATTGCATGTTCACATCAAAGTAAATTTGTATCATGTTGTCACTTAAAGATGTTTGCTTCATTTTCATCCATAAATAAAATGTACCCTTTGTCTAGAATCTGAAACACGAGAATGTTAATTTTGTCAGTGGACTACATATCTGTTTTTCTGCTGCAGATCTGTGTGTGTTAATACTGATAAAACAGCTTTGGTTTGGTATGTCTGGAATGAGCACAGTTGCTTTTCTGATATTAATTGTGGGGATGGGATAATATTAAACATTTAAAAACAAGGAGCCAGTAGTCTTGCAATTGATTTTCTGTGGAGAGACTTTTGTGCTGAGTTGTTTACACAATTGTAACCTCAGTTTCTTTTAGGTGAGTGCAAGTGTTTCATGAATTTAAAAAATACAGTTGAGTGCACTGGTTTCTCTTCCCTTCCCTTCTTCCAGCTCTGCCCTGTCTCTTTCAGGAGCTCTAGTTTTCTTTTGCTTATAGGTTTCTGCACATTTTCTTTGGCATGGAGTGTTGCTTTTAAAATTCTTGGGATTCTGGAAAAGGGCAGCTTGCTCATATTGTGTCCTCAGCTCATCTCTCTGCCTCTGTTCACTACACATTTGTCTGTTTTCTTAGGCAAATGTACTTTATACTCCTAATTACCACTTGAAACTCAGAATATCTGTTTTTCATTCCTCCCCAAAGTGAGTGGGTACTTGTGGCTCTGTAGGGGTGAGCTCAGGGGGTGCTGTGCTCTTGCTTCCCAGGATGAAGCAGACAGTAGGGAGGGAAGAATTGTTCTATAAGAATTTATTCTGTATTTTGTAAGAATTTTATTTTTGTACTTTCCTGATCCTGTCAAACTCTGTGGGCCATCAGTGTTACTGACAGTCCTTCACCCCTGCAGGACTGAGGATTAATTCCCGAGTTTAGGTCAGGATTGCAATCAAATTAAACTGTCTTACAAAGCCATGCTCTCAGTTTTATGTCCAATGGTTTGCTGTTTCCATGCTCATGAGGAGGAGGTGGTTTCACGTTTTCGTTTAAGTGCTGGCAGAGTTTTGGTCAGTCCCACAGCTGGAAAGCTTTATTGTAAAAGCTGAGTTCTTCTGTACTATTCCTAGTACACATTTTTTTCTCTTTTTGAGGCCTTTGCTGTGCTCCAGGCCATCAGCTAGTGAGACCAGAACTGTGTGGCATTTTTTTCTTGGAGTGATGTGTTAAATACAGCACAAATTATTAAAACATCACACACACTGTGCTGTGATCAGCTTGGTTTAGATGATAAATTAAAATCTGTTAGCATCTGAGATGTTCTGGCATACCCTGAGAATAGTTAGTTCTTTAATATGCCAAGCTAAGTAAAACTTGATTAGTGTCACTATCTGGGATTTTCTGTCCTGTAAATAGAACTTGAAGGCTAAAATTGGAACTGTGAAAACCTACTTTAACTGGAATTAGAAGAAGAATTTAATAGTTCAGATTGATTTCAGGATCTTAGAAAGTGGTCACTGTGCACCAGAGCTGTTGTACGTGCCATCTTAAAAATTAACTTCACTGCAAGGGCTGAAAAGTTACTTTGGGACTGCAGCACTCTCTGCTTGGCCATGCAGCACGGTCTGCTGGGTTGGAAAGGTGCTTTCTGTGCTTGGCTGCTGCCTGTGTGCCAAAGGTTGTTGTGTCTCCAGCCCCTGGCTTTGCACTCCTGATAGCTGCCAGGATCCTGGCTGGTGAAAGGTGATGGCAGGAATTGGGGTTAGAGCCTTTCTCCTGCCAATGTGAAAGCTCCTGATACCAGGAGATGATGGCTCTGTGTGTTAGTTTTCATTTTTTGGGTGTGCTTTGGTTTTGTGCGTGAGGTGGGTGAGATGGGAGCTGGTGAGGCAGTGGGGTGCCTGGTGTGGGACAGCACAGCCACTGCTGCTGGGCTGGGACCCTGTGCTCTTGCCTTGCTTCCAGGGGTGTCATGGCAAGCTGCACTCACACTTCACAGTGTTTTGTGCCCTATTTATTTGCTGTAATCATTTTACCAACCAGTTGTGAAGTTAATTTCAATGGTAAGAAAAATTCATTCCATATCTAGCTGCCTTTTTTTTTTTTTTTAAGTTGTTGGTTGGCAGCAGCCCCTTTGTACGGTGTCTTGATTGTCAGCTCTTCATTATAAATTTACTTTCTAAATGCTGACTTAAGGCCTGACACTTTGTTTGTTTAACTGTCAGTTACACTACTTGGGAGACCTAATAAAAGCCTCTCAGATCTTCCTATTGAATTAGGCCACCCTTTACCACCCCAGTGAGTGAAGTAAAACAACTGCAAGAGTCTCTTTTCCTGTCTATCCCATTTTTGCTGGAACTCTGCTTTGGGTGTCTTCTGATCCTGTCCTCACTGTGACAGTCGTTCTCTGCTAAAAGGTCACTCTAGTGTTTTAATTGGATTTTTCAGCTGCAAGGAATATAAAAATATAAGTTTATTAATAGAGTGGCTTTGATCTTGAAGGATTCCAAAACATTTGCTGCATTGCAAGTACAGGAATGGTTTAGTTTTACTGCTCGTTCAGGGATAATCAATTTTGTCGTGGAGCATGGAAAGCTGGATGTTCTTCCTGGGAGGTCGGGGGGAAGTAGGGGGAATCTGGGAAGGCAGAATGTTGTTCCCCAAGTGGAATTTCCCCAGGATACAGAATCAAATTGTGATGCTGTCAGAGATGCCAAAGGATCTTTCATAAGTTGTTTTGGTTTTGTTTTTTCATCTGAGATCTTTGAAAAAGGTCACAGGCAAGAGACAATTAGAGAAACACTTAAGTGACCTTGTTAGTGTATTTTTGTGGAATTATTGTGCTTTACAGCTATTGCTGCTTTACCCAGATGGTTATTGCTGGTTTCCATCTGTTCATTAAGGAAAAGTAAAGACAGAAAACGGCAGCTTTAACTGGGTTTTAAACCAGAACTTTCAGGTTTATTTCTTCTTTGACCACGTCAGGTTAATGTGTTGGGTGAACGTGCTGCGGTTTCACGGCAAAGAGATTAAAGTGGGAGCTTGTCTGCTCAATATGGGTCACGACAGCAGCTTCCTGTGTTTTGGGCACCCTTTTCTTTGAACAGTGCTCAGGTATGAAGTGTGATATCACCCTGGCAGGGAGCCAGGCCAAGGGAAAGACTCTGACCAAGGCTGACATGGAAACCATTTAAGCATTCGTGGCCAAAAGGATCCTCAGCTCATATTGCTGCTTATTCCCAGTTTAACCTCAGGGCTCTCTGTGTGACTTCATAGTCCCCCTTCACAGTGGAGTTTTCTCTGGTTTCACTAAGATCTGCTCCCTTAGAGGTTACACACTTTAAAGTCTTGGAGGCTTGCAGGTGTGAGAGCTTCATGCTGGCACTGATGTAGGTGAGCTGACACCAGTTTTAGTGTTCTTGTGCTTGGGGTGATTCCCCATGTCTCAGTTCCTGGAGAATGGTGGGAGAAGGAGCCCGGAGAGGCCAAGAGCATGATCTGGATTTTCACCCAATGATGAACAAAGCAAAACGAAAAACTTCTTCAAAGTCCCATCATCCTGCTCATGGCACTAAGAGTTTTTCTTCACCTGACTATTTTTTCGAGCTGGTGGATGATTTGTTCTCACAGAGCTGTTTTCAGGCAGCAGAAAGTTCAGGTGGGATGGAAGAAGGAAGCTGTCTGGAGGGAGAGCTGTTTGCAGGGGTCCCGAGCAGGGTACACAAGAGTGGTTTTATTTCCCTGACTCCTTTGCCAGTTGCTCAGCCAGATGTCCTCAGTAGTTTGTGCTGTAAGATGTTAAGTAATTAGATCATTCAGATTCTAGTTAAACATAATTAAAGCCCTGTGTAAACTGAGTGAAGCTGACAGGTTTTATAGGTTGGTCATAGCAAAAATATCAGATGATATAGCTCAGCATTAATACAAAAAGATTTAAGCCTCTCTGCCCTCAAATAAAGAGGTGTTTAGTCTCCAAATTTAATCCTTAATTAGAACTACAATTTATGGAGCTTACTAAAAATGTTTTTAGGATCTTGGAAGCCTTACTCAAAAATGCTTCCATGTAGTGTTTGCTGGTTAAAGTTTCCTCTGTACCCCTGAATTCAAAATAGAGAACTTATTTAGCAGTTATTATGTCAAGTTAAACAGAAAGATAACAGAATTTTGCAGTTTTTTCCCTGTAGTTTAAGTCAGTAGGTAAGTCAGTTGCAGTGGTGCTTCTTGACTTGAGAAGGGTTGGAACAAGCAGCACCATCTCCGGGTGCCTTTCCCAGCGTGGAGCTGATTTGCCTTTTGGGATCATCTGGGTGTAGCACAGCCTGTGTGAGGTGCTTTGGTTTCCAGCAGTGCCTTCCAACCCACGGCACGCTGGGTTCATGAGCATCACATTCCCCTGGTTATTGTTAAATAGCAGAACTGGAGAGAATCACCGTGTAATGCCACCGTGTCTGCAGGTACTGCAGAGCAAAAGAGCAAATGTGAGATTGTGAGCACACGGCTGAAACATGAGTTCCGTGTTCCAGCCTTTGATTATTGTTGTTTTATTGCAACACTTTGAAGCTAATCTTGATTATTTCTCTCCCTCATTTTACAGATATGACACATTATTTTGTTGTTTGTTTGCTGGCAGGCGAAACATATTTTCTGAAGGAAAGTGTTAACAGATCCGCTGATAAAATGTCTGTCTTCTAAAAACTGTCTGAAGACAAATTGAGTATTTGTCTACATGTGCTGTTCACACTGTTGTACCAAACAAATTAACAAGATGATTCTTGTCTTTTCTAGGATGTAAACTTTCTTTTATAATGTTGTAGGAGCCCAAAGTTGTGAATTAGACCCAGGGTGATCCTTGTTCTGCCAAGTGCTCTGAAAGCTGATTGTCACTTTACTCCAGCTAATAAAGAAAATTTAGGTACAGAACATCCACAGGAAAGTTATGCTGGAAAATTCATATTTGAGTAGTAAAGGGGGATTTAGCTGTTTGACTTAGTTAAAAAAGAAAAATCAGAAAGAAGAAGGCTGCAGTTATCTCTTGGCAATCCTAAATGATGAAGTTGTCTTGCTGGGTACTGAAAACAGCTCCTTTGCATGCACTGCAGAGTTATTTCATGCAATAACTTCCCACGTCCCCTCCAGCCTCTCCCCACCATGCTCAGTTATGTCACTGGTGTGATGCTCTGAGCCTTGCTGTCCTGGCTGGAATCTTGAGCCTGTTTCCAAGCTTGTATTTCTCACTTGGCAGCACACGCTGCGGCTGGTGGGCAATCTGCCGTATCCCTTTTTTGTCAAACATCGGAGTTGGTGTCTGACACTGAATCCGGGAAGAACAACGGGGAGAGGGAAATGTACAGCGCAACTGGAGAGCTCTGCTGGGTGTCTCTGCATTTTTTTGTACTTATTGCTTATGATTGATTCCCACTTCTTGTGGTGATAGAGTGATGGGGATTCTGCTCTTTGCTTTTAGGTGATTTGCATGACCTGGTAAGAGTCAAATTTTCAGCTATTTTTTTTCTATCAAGTGCTTATCTGCTTACGAGTGAAAAACTCCGTTTCAGGAAAATCCCCTTAAGTTCTACAGAGACAAAACAATTCTGTCAAGGTGTGTGTACGTGTGTGTGTTTGTGTAAACACACAAGCTCACACAAGCACAATCTCCTTTCTGGATCAGCTCCCACCATGCAAAATACAAACCTGAAAGGGCTATAATTGATTATGTGCAATAGGAGACAAACAACCAAGATTTTGGGAGAGGGCAGGGTGTGGTCCAGATCTGGCAAAACATTTAAGAACTGAACATTATTTTTTCAAAGGTAGGGAAACTTTAAAACATTGGTCCAAGAGTTAAGACTGGTTGGGAGAAGGAAAAGAGTACAGTAAACTGAGACGTCGTCTTTGTAGGGGGAGGAATTGGGAAGAAAGAACACACAAGTTTAGGTTAGTACATGTTCATGTTCTTCTGGTTTTTTAACTTCATTTGTTTCCCTGGCAGATGTCCCATGGCTTTGAGGCCTTTGTCTGTGTGAGAGAGAACATGAAGGAGGGCTTGGCAGGACGCTTGGGGTTGTGTGGAATAGCTGGTAGTCATATTTATAGTTGGTGTTGTCTCTTGGCTTATGTAACTTTGATAACCAGCAATCATTCTGTAAAGTTACGTGTTGTGTTGGCAAGTCAGCTCTCCTTGAGTTCCCTCCACCAATTCTGCACTGTAGATACAGCTCATGTACAAGTTTTTGAATCGATTTGTCACATCTACAACTTTACTTTTTGTAGGCACCCTCCACTGTCTTTTCAAACTTCATCATGTAGCGGAAGACATTACATGCAACCCTGCTTAATTGAGTTGAAAAAACACAACATTTTAAAAGCAATCTAGCAGTCCTTAAGTGATAGGATTTTTTTGTATCATATATATATATATATGTGTGTGTGTGTGTGTGTATGTATGCTGCATCCTCCTTTGAAGGCACTACATTAATTTTGCAGTGATTGTTGTACCTCAGCATTTTATATTGTTTTCTTCTGACTTGCTGAAATTCACTGTGGACTTACTTCTGCAGCCTCTATATTCTGCAGGGGAAGAGGAACAATATTTGTCTGCTGTGCAAGTTTGAACCTTCTGGTTGCCTTTTACTTTCTTTGTGTTTGTGGCTCTAAATAGATTTATAACTCTGCAGCTTTATGCCTTTAAAACACCTGCTGTAATTGCCTAGAAATATCCTCCATGTCAGCCTTTATTGCTTACTGTGATTACGCTTCTGGTAACCAGGCTTTTTGGCAGACTCATAAAATAAGTTTCTCATAATAGGATTCCGAATGGAGTTAAACAATATGCATAGTTCAAAGTGCAAATATGTTTTATTGGGGAAAGGATATTATTCTGCTGTTCTTTGATACCTTTATTGGACTCTTCAGAAGGTGCTTTGCATTGAGTGTATGCATAATTTAAAAAAAAATCATATGCGACCCATTTCATTGATGGAAGTGTGTGTGGGCCTTTGTATGGCAGGTCTAGAGGTAACAAGAATGTGCAGGCAAGTTCTTGAACCTGTGTACACAGTTTTTTTATCAATTAGCAGCATTTGCACATAAACTGTACATAAGGTTGAAAAAATGCTGCTTAATTTTGCTGATTTAACACCTAAGTGCTGTGTGAATGCTGAAAAAAAAAAAATCTGTCATTAGAGGGTTGTACCTTCAGCTTCAGGCTGGTGTTGTGCTTCCCAGCAGAGCGAGGGTCCTGTGAGGCTGTTGGAGGGGTGATGGATGAGCTTTCAGGATGTGGCAATGTGTTATATCTGCTGATTCTTCTCACAGAAACTTATCACAGAGTTAGATATTCCCACAAGAGCAAAGGTAGAGAGGAAGGAAGATCCTCAGACAGTTGAACTTTGTGTTGTGCTCCCTTGATCTTGATGTCTCCCCTGGCATCCTTCAGGTGGACATCAGAGGGTTGGGAAATTCTAGTTTAACATTGCAAATCAGCCTAATGTATTAGTTCTTGTAAACTGTTTCTGGAGATTGCAGGATTGAGGAGGTGTTATTTATCATCACTTTTAGCTAAAGAGTTCCACCCATGCAAAATTCTTAGTGCTAAGAGAATTACACTCTTTGGTAGGTGGGTTGTTCTCAAAATCTCAAGCAGAGGAAAAGGTGGTGAATAGTTATTTTTGGGCTCTTTTAAAATATGAAAATAAAATTATTGGGGTTAGCCAATGTTCTTTACATTAGCAACTTGATCCTCAAGGATATTTTGGCATTTTTGCCTTTGAAATTTAGGCTAGACTTCAAAGGATCAATGAAATTTCCTGGGACAAGTGGGTGCTGTAGAATGGTGGAGACTGGGCTAGGAGGAGATGGAGTAAATGAGTGTGGGTCGCTTGGTGCTGCTGGTGTCTCTCAAATTAAGGAAACTTTGTCCCACACTGGAGCAGGAGACCTTCCAAGGACGTGCCTCAGAAAATGCTGCCGAGGGTTCAGTTTGGGGTGCAGGTGCCTCTCACCTGACTCCTGTGGGGTTTTGGTGTCCTTGAATGTGGCTGTGGACTCCTGCAGTGTGGGGTGCTGGAGTGGGGTATGGGCTTGGTGTCACCTTGTGCAGGTGCTTGGTGCTCTTGTGCAAAACCTGCTGGAGTGGTTTGAGCCATTTCCCTGCGGGACTGGGACAGTGAGAAGCTGAATTTCCTTTTTAGGCGTAGAGTTTATCATACGGCATAAAATCAAACACTGTGGGATGGCAAAGGCTGTTTTATAAACTAGTTGGCTTGTTGTAGCTGTGATAATCTGTGTTGATCAACCCTTTTGGTGTTTGCTACAAAATTTATTCTAAAAGGCATGGTAGCTCGTTCTCGTTGGTGGCGGTCCAAATCGTCTCTGCTGCCAATCTTGGCACTGGTGCCAGTGGTTTGCTTTAGCTGATCTAAGAATATAATACAGATGGTTTGATACTCAGCATGGATATATACAGATGGCTCAAAACTTTCACATTGCTTTATTTCATTCCATTGTTTCTTCTCGGTATATCAAGTATCTCTGGATATATATATATGTGAGATTATATATATGTGAGAGATATATATATCATTGCAATTCTTAAAACAAGCTGGTCTGCATTTGGTTCAGCTTGTGCCTGTCGTTGCTGTAAGAATTTGGCTGCTATTTTGTGCAAGTTCCATGTTCTGCATGTCAGTACAGGTGTGCTTATTTATAATGCACAAAAATACTTCTGTCGAGTTGTTTGACCACCACACCTGTACATTCTCCAGTTACATGGGATGTAGAAAGCACATCCCAAAGAGAGAGCCTGTAGATCTAAAAATCCAAAGTTTGTGGTCACCAGCACTAACTTAGTTCAGTCTGTTGCTGACCCTGGCAGTGACATCTTTGCTCTTGGAGCAGTGAAGTTTTAGCCCTGTGCAATAGTTCAGGCAGAGATCAGCGAGCTCTGGCTGAAGGCTGGATAGTTTGTTTTCAGTGCTCATTACAGCCTGTTGATCTCTTGCCAGCAGAAATTTCTAGGTTGGGAATTTTTCTGTTGTATACAGGTGTATGACATCAGTTGCCTGCTGGCAGGACAGGGTGTAAATAGAATCATGACAGCATAACTTGAGTGCTCTCTGTGCACACAATATATTAATGTTCCAGCAGTGGATGCTGACATAGAGATTGTCTGGGCAAAGGGTAAAAGTAGCCCCTGCTTTTATTTCTCTTGAATGGGAGATCCTCATTCTTCAGGCTGGGGCATCAACAGCTCTGTCCTTTGTGTGGAGCTTGGGAGGTGCTTGTACAGGCTTACTTTTGAGTAGTGATTTACTTAGCTGCCTTCATAAGGCTGTTAAAGTGCTTAACAACGCAATTAATGTAATTTAAGGACAGTTAAAAGCACTAGTGGTTCTTTTCAACTTTAATTTTAAATGCTGAGACAGATTAAGCAGTTTGAACAATGACATTATTCTGCTCTATAGCCACTGAGCATATAAATAAAACATACCCCAGTGCTTGGTGTATTGAGTCCAAAACTTACAGACCATTGAAATCAGTGATTATGGATATACTGCCTTGTTCTGGGATCACCAGACGTCTGACAAGTGTGATCAGTGCAAGTCAGTATTTAGATGGCAAATCTTCAATGAGTATTTCACTGTTGTAGGAGGCACTGATGATGATTTCAACATGTATGTCTCTTGAGTTTGCTCCAGTTCCACTGCAGATGCTGGCATGATGGTAATTCCTGAGATGAGACATAAAATAAGTTTATGCATCTCCAAGTGTATCCTATTCTGTATGCTTGGAGGCATTTTATCCAGATAGCCACACAGTTTTTTCTATGTGTAGTTTGTTTTGCAGGCTTTTCCCCATATATTTCATCAATGCTTTAGTTAATACTCTTTATACAATTCATATTCTTAATACAGAGAAGTTCATGTGTTACTAAACAGGAAGGAAATTTCACAAGAGTGCCCTTGTGATGGAGCTGCCAGCTGGGTCCATCACCTCCAGCTCTGGGATGAGGCAGTGGAATTCTGTTCCCTTGGGCACGAGAGCCTAGCCCATTCCATGGCTGCTGTGGAGCAGGACAGTCCACCCCTGTTGATAAAAGAGATGATGGCTGTCCTTGGTGATAAACTTAGCGAGAGTGAAGTGGTGCATAACTGTTTTCTGGGCAAATAAAAGCAGTAAGGGCAGGTGGGATGTTGTGGGAAGCAGCGTTTTCCAGGGAATGCAGTGAGGATACTTATGTCTGGAAAAGGAGCTTGCTGGAGGGATGTGTAGATTAAAGGGAAACATGAATTTAAAATGGAGCATGGCTGTGTAAGAGCTTTGATGAAATGATCCTCTGCACTGTGAAAACAAAGACACCTAAATCCTACATGGATGAGGCAGGGCCATTAGCTGACCTCAGAGTGCGGTCCTCCAAATTAATGGTCCTGGAGCAGCCAGCTGAGGTGATTTGACTCTAAAAGTCAGATGGTTGGGAGTGATGTGTCTGGTGAAAGTGGCCTTAGCTCATAGACATTTAAAATGTTTCAGTTAGTTTTGAAAAGATAAGTTTGTCTTTGAAAAAAACAGGTGCTTGTGTGATGTGTTAATTGGAACAGTCCTTTTCTACCAGCCTCAAGAACTTCAGCTCTGTTTCAGCCTTATTGAAGAAAAAATAGTTCTTAAAATTTATCTTCATCCTTCCTCAGGAAGGATAGAGCCTAACTGGGGTGTTTCCCAGAGAGCTGGTTTCGGAGTGACTGACTGGTAATGATGAGTGACAGAATTACCATAAATTCAGAGATACGGTTGGCTGGTGCCAACTGGCTGTGTGGGTATAAGAGTCACTCTTGGGAGCGATGACAGAGCCTGATTTTTATCCCTCCCTCCCTCCCACCCCCCCACTTTCCCACCCAGAGTGCTGAATATCCGACTGGATATTAAATACTTGAAAATCAACCTACTTAGCAGCCTGGAACAGGCTCCAGGGAGGAGGTTTGGAGAGGGAGGGCTCGTTCGGGGTGGTGTTGCAGACGGGGATCTCGCCGTGGGGGTGTCCCACCAGAGGTGGCTGTCCCTGGTGGGTGCCTGGACGTCTGTCCCAGCACCCTGAGCTCTGCATTACGTGATTCCCCAGCGAGGTTTGCTGCTGGTGGCTCCAGGCCAGCTTGTCATGTCAGTGTTGAAAACTGCAGAGCACCTCTCCAAGCGCTGGGAACCTGTCTCGATCTGCCCGCTAACCGCGGTGTCTCCCGAGCTCCACGCGCATGGCTGGATGGCTCCTGCCTCTGCCGGGCTCCTGGCCACGACTGACCGGCTCCCTGGGGCTGGGCTGGCTCATCCACCTGCACTGGGAAGCCCAGGGTGTGGTGGGGGACAGAGGAGCTGTTGGTGTGGCCACCCTGTGCTGGCCAGGCCAGGCAGGTGCCAGGGGTATGCCCCACGCTGGGCAGTGGAGATCTCCGTGCCTGCTCTGCTCCCTGGGAGAAGTGGAGGCATGGACGGGGAGCTGGGGTGGTGGAAGGGCTCAGGAGGAGGCTGTGGCTGCTGCAGAGGACCTAAGGACCTGCCACTGGTCCTCAGGGTGACAGACACCGCCCTCCTCACTGCCCCCCTACCAGATCTTGATACCCATGTTTATAAAAACAAAATAAAGTAGAGATTGAGTGCAGCATTTCCTGGAGCTTTGGCTGTTTAGGAATGACCATTCCATGCTCTGCTGTCTCACTGCATTGGGGCCCCACCGTGTTGGACCCCTCCCTGGTGATCCCATGTGCGTGCTTAAGTAGTGGGGCTGGAAAATGGGAATTTCTGGATCTAGGCAGTGTTGGGAAGCATCTCCCAAATGCACACCCTGACAGCAGCACTGCCTTGTTCCCAACATGTGCTTAATCAACTGGATAAATAGAGGAGCTGTTCAAATGGAGCCACTGAAAAGCACCTGCAAAATCTGTAGTCACTGCTGAAACCCCAGTCCCTGTATGCTGATTAGGCTCTTGTTTTTAAAAAACTTGTAATGAATATGTTTAAATTCTGCAACTAAGATATTTTCCCTAATTATTTTCTTTTAAAATACACTTTTAAGATGGTTGCTCTGATGCTGAAGAATACTTAATGCTTCTTCCCTCTTACTGGTGTATAAATGCAATCCTGAAACATTGTTAGTTTTTCTAATATTATTTGTAAGATTATTATTGGATATATTTCTTTATTTGGAGGGGTGGGGCTTACCAATGAATTATGTGACTACTTGTGAGAATAAAATACTAGGTAGTATTCCTATTAAAATATTTTTTCCTAATTGCTTAGAATTAATATCATGCTTGTGTAGCATAACTCTGTTGGGCTTTGAAGGTAGATTTATCTTGAAATTTCACAGGTATCATTTTATTTGAGTTGTCTGCTGCTCCCCATCACCACACACACAATACAGGTCCGTTCATGCAGGTTCTGTGCTGTGTTTTACTGCTTCTGTTTTTTGGGTGAGATAAAAACTTTTTGAACTACTAAAGTGGACAGAGTTTAAAATTACAGACACATTACTTTCCTTTGCAGCCATAATATGTTTGTTTTGGCAGGCTGTCTCTTCACTGGAACATGGAACAGTTCCTTTTTTTGCTATTATTCACTGTTTTCAGTCATACAGCACCAAGTATTATTCATGGCCCTGGAAAAAGTTACTCCTTCACAAAACAAAAGCATAGGAAGTGTTCTGAGCCTCCCTCATTTTCGTAATTGACAGGTATTAATGTTGTGTGGGTACCCAGAGCGGTGACAATGTGCTCTAAATTAATGAGTGTCACAGGGTGTTTGTGGCTGGGGAGCCTTCCCTGGGTCTCCAGGGGCTGTGGGTGTCCTGGTGGCCGTGCTGCCGTGTGCCACCTGCCAGGACAATGCTCCCTGGATGCTCCCTGGAGTAAACACCAAGTTCACCTGGGCTAGTGCTAAGCTTCTCCCACATGGTGGAGCTTTTACCCTCGACTTGACCACAAAAAGACATTTGCAAAGTGCAGAGAGGCAGCTTGGGAAGGGAGGGCTCTGCTCTCCTCTTCCCTGATCCATTACATTTTTGTGTCTTGTCTAATGCTGTGTTTGCCCTGCTCAGACATGGACACCATGGCTGTGCTAATGCCTGCAGATCCAGCAGCATTCAGAGGCCTCCTGGATCCCTCTGGGATCCCATGGCAGCTCCTGATGGCCTGGAGCTGCAGGGCCATGAGTGCCCAGATGTGCTGGAACCCCCACCCCCAGATGTGCTGGAACCTCCCAGCTGCTGGAATCCCCCCCAGCTGATTTCCAGCTGAAAAAGGCTATTAACCAGCTTTGCATCACATCCAGCAGGAATTGCCCCATTCTCCCATTCTTTGCCATTTCCAAGCATTTTGCTGCTTTTGTCATCAGACAGGAGTAGTGTAAAGAATTAGGGTTTATGATTCTTACAGCAAACTGCTTTTGAAAGTATTGAAGAATCTGAGAGTTTGTGTGATTTGGACAATGCTTAGGAAGTGAAAAATGAAGTCTGCTGCTGAGAACAACTGCCTGTTTTTCAGAAATCAGCTATTTCTTTCTCATTACTTGTTTATAGTATTGTGATGCTGTGCAGCCTTTAAAGGTATTCTGTGCATATTTTGTCCAACTGTAACTTACTTTAATGTTTATCTATTTTCTAATAATACTTAGCACAAGAGGTGCCCTTTCTTTTTTTTTTTTTTTTTCCCTTTTTTTTTTTTTTTTTTGTTTCCCTCAGGATGTGCTGTCTTTTTCTTTTCTTTTTCTCCCCTTCCAGTAAGGAAAACACCATTTCCTCCAGTGCAAATGAGTAATGGTGATGCAGGTCAGTTCAGACTTTTATATTGCCACTTGTTTACATAAAAGTGATCTGTTCTTCTGAAAATTTGTAATTTTCATGGGAACTGTGCATTAATTTTAAACTCACTCTGTTCACAGCACAGGAAGGTATTTTCCCTCTTTTTCCTAAGGCTGGAAATCACAGGGTTTTTTTCTGCTGTCCCTCTATTTGCTAGAAAATTGGTTTTGCTGCTGAGGTCCTTCAGTGCCCGTGTGGCTGCTGCATTGCATGTTCCACCACCTGGCCCCTTCTCCCTGCCAAACTTTAGATTTCTTTGGTCTTGATCTTTGCTATTTCTGAAGCAAATCCCTGAAACACATTTCCCCCCCGCCCCAGTCTTCTTCTGCCTAGCTATTATTTCCCCCCTTCATAAAAATAAATTGCAGAGCTGATCTGGCTGTTGGATATCTGCCCAACTATTGTCCCATACCAAGGAATAAAATTTCCAACCCTTCGTGCCTGTTCTTACAGCTCAGCTGGCTGCAGGCTTAGATTTTTCATTATAGGGCCCTTTTAGAACAGATTTAGAATGGTTTTATCAAGTGATGAGGGAGCTAAGTTCTGTGTTTTGCAATGCAGGAATAAATGCTTTCAAATAATAACGTCTTGTAGTGAATAAAATTATGCTCCCAGTCACTGGATGGTTTTTCTTTGGCAGTGGGAGATGTGGATTTGTTGGTTGATCTTTTCTAGGTAAGAATAAGTAATGGCTTCTTCCCATAAACTCAGTAATATTTTAATTTTGGTGATTCAGTCTTTAATATAAATACAGTAAAGTGACAGGCTTCATGCCCTTAATATTTAAGGCTTTTAGTCATCCTTAGAATTAATTCTGGTTTCAGCAGAAGCATTTATTATTAAAGAAAACACAGAGTCAGATATTTAATTACTTGGATTTCTTTTTTTAACACATTTTAGGAACATCTGTGGATCCTAATGAAGCCAGTGAGGATCCCAGACCCTAAAAACTGCCTAAATTTTTACAGTAACATGGGAGGAGGGGATGGATTAGCTTGGAGGGCAGGGTACTGTGCAGATTCTTGGCATATATTTTCAGATGACTTACTGTATTTTTAGCTGGTGGGTATGTTTGGTGTCATTCATTTTAGGCAGTAAGACCATCCATTTATTCTATACTGCTCAAATTTCTGGGTTTTCTGTAAAATACAGTGGAGATTTCTTGTGGGGCTGATGTAGAGTTGGCTGATTCTCAGCTGTGAAAGAAATACTTATGTTGATTATCTTTGCTTCACTGTTTTCTTTAGATTTCAAGAGGTTGTGCTTAACATTTCAAAATTAGTTAGAGGACTCCTTTCAGACTGCTAATTTATACCTACCAGAAGGCTGCAAAGCGAGCTCTGCGTGCCTGCCTCAACTTAGCTGCTCTTGATGGCACTGCAAATAAATTATATATGTAAGCAAATTATTTTGAAAGCAGTAGTTTTTAAATTGGGACAAGGCTTCTCTGTGTGTTCATACATCTCATGCTGTAGCTGGTTAACAGGTGAATTTGAACCTCTTCCAAATTTGGTGTCAAATTTTCAGACAAGCACAATGCACAAATTCTCCTTTCTACCCTTTACAAAGAGGAAGGAAGGGGGGATAAAAAACCCCAAATCTATTTCAGTACTTTCTCAGAAGTTTACTTGTATAAATTTCTCTTTTTCTATGAAACTATACTTTAAAATTATTGAGGAGTGCTCGAATAATTGTGCTTTTTTAGTGAATCCTATAGATTATTGAGAAGAATCTGTCTGGACTTTTAAAAAACACTAATTTAAAATTATTAAATAATTTTAAAAAAATTAAAAAAATTAAATAAAATAGTAAACAAAATGAATATAAATATTAAATAAAATATTTTAAATAATAAATATGTCAAAAATGGCAGCTCAAAATTTTGAATAATCTTAATATATTTTTGAACCAACATGGGATTAGCAGATAGTTTTGCATGTTTATGCAGGGTGGCATTTATGGCAATATCAGTGAAGCTTTTCCTTCACCCTCAGTTCTTTCCAGTGTCTGTCCTGACCTGAGAGCCCAGCTCTGCTTCACACAATGAACACAGAAATCTCCAGCATTAAGAATTTTGCCTTCTAGTCAGATCTTTTGTTTTCTGTGGTCTTGTAATTACATTTTCTTAAATGCAGTTCTCTGCACTGTTGTGGTGCAGAGGAGTTTCAGGGCAGGGAGCTGTGCCTGTGCTGCAGCTCCTGTGAGTGTAAAGTAAGAGGAGAAAAATGTTCTTATCTTTTTCCGTTATCTCTGCTTACCTCACTTTTTTGGGGGTTGGTTGCCACCTTAGGAACACATTGCTGCCAAATGAATCTAGTGAAAATCATAGAAATAGTACTCAAGGGGTGGCTTGTTTCACTTTTAAACGGAAATATTCTGCTGTACTCTTAAGGTCCTGTGTTGTTCCAGATAAATCAGCACATGGTATCAAATTAACTCCATTGCTATTTTATTACAGATATTCTGACTCGGGTGCCTTCTTACGGGTTTTGTTAAAATAAGGGATTAATTTGTTAAATAATTAATTTATTAAATAATTAATTGCATTAATAATTAATTTATTAAATAATCCAAAGTGAGTGCTTGCCTCTGCTGATACTCCAGGAGCTGTGAGTTCTGTGTGCTCAGATCCCCTGGGAGCCTGGCTGCTCAAGTGGGCAGAACCTGCTCTGGGCTCTGTGGCTGACCCCCCTAAATGAGCAGCAAGGTGGCTGCCCTTGAGCCATCCCCTGAACGTCCTGGGCTAATCTAAGTGGCATCCTGGAGAGTTCTGCTGCAGCATTCAAGGCAGCAGCACAAACTGATGTGACTGATGGTATTTGTGCATTATATCAACATCAGTGGATTATCTGCAGCAGCAGGAGGAGGAGGACTGGAAACAAGGATGAATAACATACTCAACAACTAACTAAAAGTGCCTAATGAACAGGAAAAGTAGAATTATAGGCTGTAGGGCTCACAGTTGTTGTATATTTGACATCCTTTTGGTAATTTCTCTAAGAAAGACTGGGAGAACCTAATAGAGGGATGACAGCAAATAAAAGGCAATTTTCTGGAGAACAGGAATAGTTTAGAGCAGGGAGTTGAAGTATTTGTTGCAGCTGGATTTAATTAACAGAAGGTGAGTTGGGTTTACCATAGGGGTGGGAACATCAGGCACAGCTCTTTATATCTTGCAAATGAAGAATTTCTGAGCAATGTAATTTGTTTTAGCAAGAATTGGTTTGCTCAAGTGTTTTACTGGTAGCCAAAGGGAGTGAATATTTACAGGAAAAGGCAGGGGGAGGAATTTTATCTTATAATCAAACCCCACTGTATTAAGAACCAGTTTGCTAAAAGGAACCAGTTTGCTAGGAAATGTTATTCCTGGACAGCATTGCAGAGAGCTTGAGGTTTTGACTCAAAATAGGTTTGGCAGCACTGAGTAAGGGCTTTGTGTGTGTTTGTCTGCCAAGCACAGTATTTAAACCATGGCAGCGTGTTTCTTTGTCATTTAGCCCTCTTGCAGAGAGCAGAAAGATCTTAACCAAAAATTACAAGACATTTTGATCCAGAAACTCCCTGCAGCAGCTAAATTGTTGTCTTGCTGTTCATATTTAATGTTATTCTTGGTTCTAGAAATAAGAATTTAAGTGACTTGAGTATCCTGAATACATGTTTCTGACAGCTTCAGTAGAAGGTGTCATTTTAAGAGTAGTTTCTTCCTAAATAAAAAAAATATTCTGTAACTTTCATGTGTGCACTGTTTCTAGGTGTAGTTATCATAGGCCTAAATTATTTAAACCATAAAGCAGCATCTTGCAGGAAATTTCTATTCCTATGATTTTTTTTTTTTTTAACATATAAATATTTCAAGTCTATGCAAAAGACAAACCTTGTATAAAAATACTATATCACCCATGAGTAGGAGAAGTTATTAAAGGTAGGCACAGGCTGAGTAATGAAATGGGGACATCAGGTTCCTCAGAATAGCCTGTTACTAAGGGATGCTGAATCCAAGGTAAAAACTCCTGTTTCTTCTCATTTCTAGTTTTTTTCAAACCTATTTAACGATGACTTGAATATACCCAATCTGATGTTGATGATGGTAGTTACTGTGGATAATGATCAGCTGTTGCAGCAAAAGGATTCACTCAGCTTTTTAATTTAGGAAGCAGAATGCTGATTTTTTTATAAACTTGGCCAGAAAACAGAAACCAAGATGATGGCAGTCTTGGATGTGGCTTTATTCTTCTATCTGCTTTCCCAGGGATCAGCAATAGTACTTGGAGATTTGAGTGGTTTGGTCAGCATTACCTTTTTCAGCCTTTATATTTCCATAATAGTTCATAAACCTGCAAATAATGGTCTGCACTGAGCTGAGCCAAAAATGAGTAATTTCCTTTTTTCTCCACAGTACCTCAGAACTACTCTGTAAGATTCTCCCCAATGGAAGAATGAGACACATAATATACTGGAACCAGGGCTCATAAGAGAACCAAAATTGAATTAAAATAATCCTAAGAATTACTGGGTTTTTTTTCTGCATGTGGAAAGTAGTCCCTTCATCCTTCATCTGCCCAGTTGCCATTTAATAAGCTTTTTGGTGTTTATTAGAATATGTGCCATTACCTTGCATCTGTTCCACTCCAGGAAATTGGCTGTTATCATCTGTTTTCTTCCCAAAATATTGGCTATTCCCTGTATGAGACTCTACCCCCTTAAATATGGTATTAAATATGGTGTTGATGCAGGAAGAGTCATCTTGTGCCTGTTCTGTTTTCCTGCTGTTGCTGCAAACAAATGTGAAGAATCTTTCCAAAAAGAAAAATCCTCAAGGATCCTTCATTAGATGTACTCCTGGGAATTGGTAATAGATACTTGAATGTCATTCATTTTAGGAGCAGGATTTTGATGCCTATTAAAATCAAGGTACACGCTAAATATTTACCCTGTTTGTTTGGAAATGTGTGTTCCTTTTAACACAGCTTCTCGTGCAGAGGAAATGCACAACTCACCAGAGCACTGAGCAGTGCTTCACAGGGATATCAGGGTTTCCACTGAATTGGGACCTTAATTTCCCAATTCCCAGATGATGCCGTGCAGGCCCTTGGCTGGCCTCGTGCAGGAGCAGATGGTACAGCAAGAAGAGCTCGCGAGTTCTGGGGGCCAAGGCTTGCAACAAGCAGGAAAAAAAAAAAAAAAAAGGAAATGTTAATTTAGGAACTTAAAAAATCCCCTGATAAAGAGAAGGGAGAAATGCCAAAGGGAAGAAACAATAGTGTTGCTCTAAAAGTGGTGTTCTAAGCTCAAACCTAGGACTGAAGCTCTCTTGATTTCATCTGTGCAAAATCTATAAAATCCAATTACTCTGATATCTGGAATTTAAATAACTAGAAACTTTATGTCTAGTCTTGTCTTGCTTTTAGCTTTCTTTACAGTGGGAAAAACTGTCCAAGTCAGTGATAAGGAACCATTTTCTTTGGGGAGGAGTTTGAAACACCACCCAAGAATGATGTCATGCCTGACACTGTTCATATCCTGATTGGAAATCTGCAATGGTGAAAGAAAGCAGAATGTATTAGGAATGCTGTATCTTTATAAACTTACTAGGCATTGGTTTAGGCGTTCCAAACAAGTCTTGGCATATAGAGCAGCTTACTAGGTTTACAGAACACTGATCTACTTTTTAACTGGAAAAAAAGTTCATTACTCAGAGCATCCGGTAAAGTGATAGTGCACGGATTTTAGGCTGCAGTGCCTTTTTTTTTAATGTGTTTGAAATGGAAAAGGTACCGAGGTCTTCGCAGGTAAAATCCAACACCATACTCTAAAACATTAAAGGAGAAAAGACTTGGAAGCATCTGAAAAGGAAGTGGATTGTTAGAGTTGCTTGAGAATTTCTTTTGCTGTCTGTTTAGGTAATCATAATTAAAAAATGCCTGAATGATCTTAATAACACATGATTCAACTGACAAGCACTAATTGCTCTCTATCAGGCCAAGAGAAGATGAATGTTGTCAAGAAAACCACAAGTCAGACAAGCTGATTCTCTTCTAGTCTGACACCATGTTCCCATGTACAAACCAGTTTTTACTGGAGTCTTTCCAACATCAAAAGAAAATCCTTGCCTTCCCATTAATTTTCGTTGCTGGCAGGCTCGAGCTGTTTGTGACGAGTTACTTTCGTTACTATTGCTGGGCTGCTCATGCACAGGGTTGTGCAAAGGCAAAAATGTAAACAGGTTTCTCAACTTCTCCTTATCTTTGTAGTTAAACTGAGCACATTCTTGTACTGAAATATAAAGCATTAGGGATTAAAAATGATTTTTTTTTTAATTGTCAGAGGAATTCTTTTCTTTTTTTCTTTGCCCTGCAATATGCAGTGCACTGGGCCAGGTAGGATTGCACTATTTTTCTTCAAAGATCTTCTTTTTTTAAGACAACCTATGCAAATGATGTCGTTGCAGTGAAAAATCCCAGTTTTGTATAGCAGATGCTATCTGGCAGGATTTCCTGCTAGGTGATGTGTATCTAGTGCCATTTTTTTCTTTTGTTTTAAAGATGCCTTTTTTGTCTGTACTCTAGTCAAATGAAAAACTTGTCCTTTGTTGCTTGACTTTTCTGTATTTCTTGATTTAGATACAAGCAGTAGGAGATACTCCACATTGTTTCATACTTTCCATTTATATTTGGACATGGGTTGCTACATGGTGTTGTGAGGGTATGGGTCACTGGGGCAACCATCTACCCAGATAAATCTAGTGACCTTTCTTGTAAACAGGGCTTAAAAAACAGTGCCTACTTTGAAAGAAGTAAATTCTGACTTAGTCACTCCAGTGTTAATTATGAAGGGAGATCATGTTATGTTTTAATGTAGGTGTGAGACTCTTAAAAAAAAAAAAATCCAAGAAAACCTGGGATCTTTCTGTAAACAGAATATCTCCTTTAACCAGATATTTTAAGTTGGATCATTAAACCTCTCCCTAGAGCTCAGTAGTGCCAATTCGTCTTTTAATTAGTTTTTCTGAGGAAGAGGGATATTGACTTGGTTGTGAATTCACCCTGCTCTCTGGAAGGACTTTAACTCAATCCACTTTCTGGTTTTATGGAGAAGAACAGAATTCAGCTCCTTAAAACTTCACTGTAATTCTCAAACTTCAGTTCTCAAACAGCACTGTCAGTTATCAACCTTTGGAATAGTTCCCTGCCATATCTGAGGACTGTTTTAACTATATGATGGCCACCTTTAGCAAATTTAAAAGGACTTGGTGCAGGTTGAAACTGGGAATTCAAACTCAAATTTGGCACTTAAAGAGAGTCCCCTGTCAGCATCTTGGTGCTAAACTTGGTATTGAACCAGAGTGTAATAAACTCCTTTTCCTTACCAGATTTCCTTGCTGGTAACAAAACCCCCTTGCTGAAGGGTGATGTTGAAGTGCAGAGGGGAGGATGGTGATGAACATGTGAAGGGAGCACTGAGCATTCCTGACTTGTTTTACAGCAAGTCCCAGTCCCCCCCTATTTCCAGGGTCACCCTTACAGTTGTTCCCCAGTGCTTGGCTCACTGACAGTAGAAATAAGTAAATAAATCAGAGTAGAGAGGCAAGACCATGAGCTGACAGTAGGTTGATTTGTCATTTCAAATCTCCTGAAAACAAAAAAGTACCTGTGTTTCCGTGTCAAAACTATTATCAAATCCATCTGAAATTATAATAATCTCTGACAGTTTAACAACATCATGAGTTATAAAAAGCATCATGTAAGTAAGTTCCTTTTCTCAATTCTTGCATGTGATGGGGGAACAACAAATTCCCTTTTTCCTCAGCTGGTGCCCAGTGCTGCTGGTGCTGCAGCAGGGGATGAGGGGACATTTTCAAATTGGAGGGCAGAGCCCTGTGCTGTCAGCTGGAGCTGAGATCCTTTCAGGGCAGCAACAGGAGAGGATTTGTTTGTTCCTACTTCAGAGTTTTCTGCAGAAAATAATGAGAACCCTAGAGTCTGTCCTGAAATGACAAAATCCTTTGCTTCTGTAGAAAAGTGAACAACTATTTAAAAAAAGGAAGAGGGGGGAGGAGGAGGAATTAGCATGGAAACTATAACTGTGTTACCTGAAAAGCACCAGCCAGTCATGGGGTATTCTGAAAATAGCCGTGATCAAATCTGGTTTAGATTTTTCACAGTGGTTTAGATAGGATAATTCTGGCATGTATTTGAGTAAAATATATTTAAAATAATGTTGCTCCTGCACCTTCTGCTGTACAGAACAGAGCAGTGTTGGGGTATCTGTAATATTAGAGTTTTATATTTCAGTGGAATATTTAAGAAATAATTTGGGAGTTTATTCATGGACTTTCCAGAAATCCATCCCCTTTGATATTTGTCGTGGAGGCAGGTATAAGGAGCAGATGTCCCCAGTGGGCTCTGCTGAGCAGTGGCTGTCCCCAGTCGCAGCCATGTGGAGGTGCTGGCAGCTCTGGGCCGTGTCGGTGACACCGTGTCCCTGCACTGGGGCTGCTGCTGTGTCCCTCTGCCAGGACAGCCCTGCAGGTGCTGAGGTGTCAGTGTGTACCTTTGGAGCATAATCTGGGTATGATGAGTGTGTTCCTTGGCAGGGCACGGGCAGCCAGGAGCGTGCCAAGCAGCGATAAGCAGTGCCATCTAGGGTTGAGCCTGGCCAGGAGCTCATCCTCAGAGCCCTGGCTGAGCACTCAGCCCCAGCCCAGTGCTGGAAGCTGTCCAAGGGCAGAGTGTGTCATTACTCACACAGAAATATGGTTTTCTTTAGATGATAATATGTATTTTAAAAGTACTGAACAGCACGCCCTGAATCTTAGCAAGAACTTCTAATCCTCTTGTTATATCCAAAATATGTACCTGTGCCAGGGAGACTTAAGGTTGTGTTTGCTGGGTCTGTGATGTTACGTGAAGTCTGGGGTGTTCCATGGTGTGTAGGGAGGGGATGAAGCATTTGGGTTGTTCTTTAGAACCAGAGGATGTTACCTTCAGGCTGCTGCATGTGGGAGAACTTCTGCTTGAGGAAAAGTTGCTGCATGGATTTGAAGAGCAATAATGCAGTTTGATATATGGTTGAGCACGCCTACCCACACCAGATAACTGCCCAGAAGCCACTGGGTACCCTGTCTGGGTCTTGATGGCACTGGAAATTTTATCTTTTCAGAGGTGGGATTGGAATTAACAATTTCATCCTTTCCATGGGGCAACATGTTTGAAGTTCAGAGCAGCAGAATCCTCTCACAGCACATTCATGTTTATGCCATGCATCCCCATTCCTCCTGCTTTGCAGCTGAGGCATTCCTTAGGGGCAAAGTCTGTGGAAAAGTCAGCTGCAGAACTGACCCAGAAGGGAAGAAAATTTGTTTTACAGATGAGGTTTGTGTGTAGCTTTGGGGGAACTCATTAAACTTGCCAGCAGATTCTCTGGTCTCGTCAGCACCATCCAGAAAGGCCTTGTGGTTTAGGCTTTGGATTGCAGTTTTCCACAAACACCCACATTATTTGAGGGTAAGGAACTGAGGAAGGTGCCAATGTCGGAGTTCTGTGCTGTCCTTCAGTGCCCAAAGTGCCCGGTCTGGGCCCACACCGCAGTTGTGCTTGCTGGGGACGCCTGGGCCCAGCCTGTGCACGAAGCCATGGAGGGCAAAGCGAGCCCAGCCCCGGTCCCACAAAGTGCTGCCTTTCTTCAGCCACACTCGCTGCCCGTCTGCTGGGGGTGCCTGTGGGCAGGCTTAGGTTTGCATTAATTTTCGGCAGTGTTTAAGTTCAAATGGCTCTAACTTACAACACTGAAATCATACTTTAGTGGACAGAAACAACTTACTTCCCAAAATGCTGAGCAGTCTGTGCCGCCTTCTGTTGCCACATTATAGCAGGATGTACAATAGGCTGTGGATTTTATTTTTTTCTTCTACTGGAAGGTTTTTCTGGGTGGAAAACCCTCACTATGGTGAAGGAATGCAGTGAGTTTATGTGAGGAGAGGGGCTGGAGGAACAAAGCCACATCTATCAAGTGCAGCTTGTGCTCTGCAATTCTTGTGAATTCTGTGGGCTTAAAGGGCCCCTTCTGACCCATGTACCCAACCTTTGTTCAACTTTCAGTTCATATTGAAAATTATTCATTTTCCAAGGAATTTGCCTGCCTTTTGGTTGTGTGCTTTAGCCAGGGGGTTTGACAGTGAGCTCAACCTACTTAAAAAGGTAATTATTTTAGAGATGCCTTCCACCCCACCCCAAAGCAGCAAGCGTGGTTTGCCTTGGCATTCCAGATCCCTGCTTCTTCCTGTTGGAATTTCTCTATTTGCTAGCTTCAGGCTTGCTGATTTCCTTATTTCTTTAATTTTTTTAACCCTTTATTTTTTTCCTCTAGAAAGAACTGGTATAAACTTCTTCAGTGTGTTCTTTCTTGGCTCTCCTGATCAAATGACTAAAGGCTGGAGTGGGAAGAATGTCTGGCCTTTGAGTCTGTGATCTGCTGATTCACAGATAAATATCCTATAAAATACATAGTTGAGCTGCTCTAAGTTTAGGGCTGAATATTCTTTCATGATCTGTTTGGGAAAGAAGCCACAACTTGAGTCAGACTTTCCAGTTCAGTATGTCTTGGTTGCAGTATGATGAAGTTCATCAGCCTGACTGAAAGTGAAGTCCTGGTTCTTGCTCTGTGTGCTGAACTCATCCAAGTGCCCTTGCACTGTTTGGAGAGCCAGGTGAGCCAGCCTTGAGACCCCCCTGGCAAAGCTGCATCACTGTGGGCCTCCAATAGAAATGTTTGTCATCCTGGAGCATTTGAGACTCATCCTTGCAATTAAATAAATTAGGCCTGGATTCAAAGTATTAAAAAGGAAAATCTGTCTGTTAAACTGTTTAGGAGCATGGCAGAGAAAAGCCCAGAAGCTCTTTTCCCCCTCTTTTTTTCCCTGCCCCCAAAAGGGAAGTTCAGAGAGGAACTGGTCTCTGTAAGTGTTTAGTTTTCTGTGGTGAAGAAAATAAATGTTTTTGTAAAATTTGCACTTGTGGGGAAAGAGAGAAAAGAGATGAGTGCTGAACACAGTGATACGTGGTCCCTGCTTGGTTTTTTTGTGGAAAAAAAAATAATTATGTAGCAAAATAAATTATGTACAGTCTGAGAAGCACTTGTTTTCTTTCTTGATCTTGTTAAAGCATTTCTTAACACAATGGCTTTTTTTTCTCAAGTATTAGCATTAATTACTGAAAATGTTAATAGGTTTTGTGGATTGTACAAGTGGGAAGACTAGCAACAACCTGATATTTCAAAAGAAAATAATATTCCATCCTCTAGATTCAAAGATAATTCAGGAAAGTAATAAAAGCTTGTGAAATCATATGGAATAAAGCTTTATGTCACTTCACTCCTTCATCAGATAGAAAGCAAATACCTCATTTCATTGGCCAGAACGCTGTGTCTTGGAAATGACCCTGTAATTTTTTATTTTGCAAGTCCCTGATTTTCATGGATTTCATGGTGTCTTCCCTCCCCTCCTGGAGCAGAAATCTCCCACCCTCTGAGTCTTGGGCATTCTGGCTCTCGGGGCTGCTGCTTCCTGCAGTCAGCGTGCACCAACCATCACTCTGTAAATCACACACTGCAGGGCTTCATTAAAAATTTGGAGAACCATCTTATGACTGGGCTGATGATCTCATTTTATCCATACATGGTACTTATTAAATAAATACCTTTGAAGCATAGGAAACCGTCTGGGAACTGACTTGTGTTTCTTCCTCTGCTCTGTTATCTTAATTTGATTGGTAGGACAGAAGTCCTGAAAATATTTTCTAAGGGAAATATACATTGGAAATAAAGCAGTGCTATTCTTAGCTCTCTTTGCAAACTTCCTACTTTTTTTTAACTTTTTTTTTTTTCCACTTGTGACTTTGCTGTTCTTCAGGTGCTTTAACTTTGCATGTACCCTGATTTCCTCCGAGGGGAGGATTTGGTGAAGTCCTGAGGACTTTCAGACCTGACTCCAAGGCAACAGGAGATTTTCCAATAACTAATTCTGGCTGTTTCTGTGAGAATCCTTGTCAGCACATTTTTTACTGTAATGAAACAGTGAATAAACCTGAGTATTTTTGGTAACAGTGGTACACCACACCTCTAGGGAGCCCGTCCTTTGAGGATGGGTGCACTTGGAGACTCAGGAATTGCACATCTTGTGCATGTTTGTGCTTCAGTCATGAGGAAGCGTTTGTGCCAACAGGCCAGGACAGAAGCTCAGGGGAGTGAGCTCTTATTGTTTCACCAGGAAAAATACTCAGCCTCTCCCCTTCTGTGGTTATTAACTGGTTAGCTGGAAGTTAGAGCCATTAAACTGTGACTGAAGGTGTCATCTGCTTAGGTTTGGGTACCTTTGGAGCCATCCAAAGGAGAGATCCTGCCATTATGGGCACATTGGATGGGAGGAATCTCCAGCAGGATGCTCCATGTCCTGCCTGAGAAGGGCCTGTCACCCCCCTGTGTCTCTGTCCTAGCAGAGATTGGGGCTCCCCACAGATAAGTTCCCCCATCACCTCTCAGTTCTGTACCAACTTCGCAATGAAAATGCCCCTTCTGAGCATCCCAAAGAATGATTTTGGCTGCTCCTCCTTAATTCAGACCCTCCCAATTCAGACTGTGCCACTCTGATTTAGCAGAGTGTTGCTTGCAGCGTGACATGAGCCCTTAGTTTCCAGGCCTTATAGAAGGTTCCTGTGTTAGTAAAGTTAACAAATGCTTTGCACAAGGACGTAGCTACTCATCTAAGCCTTAATTTTTACCTCTTGGTGTTGTTACCTGTGCAAAATTTGACAGAGAGAGCAGCAGCTGGAAAACTCCTGATGAAGAGGAGGAGGAAGCAACCACCCAGCATTTAGCCCAGCATTGCTGCACATTGTGTTCTGGACTGCCCAAATTGGATTGAACATTTTGATTGAAAAGATTGTCAGCACTATGCAAATGAGAGGGAGAAGTGAAAGTGCATCTCGTGCAAGTAATTCCTATGTAGATAATTTGCCATAAAAATTTATATTGCAGTCCTTAAAACCTTCAGAGATTTATTCTGTCTAGGGAAAGGTGATTTATATGGTATTAAAACACTTTTTATGTTCCAGTCCTTTAGATTTAATGTTTATTGCCTATAAAAATGAAATCTTCCTGTGGATATTTAAAAGTTTTGGTACTGTGTGAAATATATATTCAGCTTAGAATCTGAAATGCTTTAGAGATGCAGTAAATAAGTGATGGAGTGTTACCTCAGGTTCACCAGCCTCGGCAGTCCAGCCTTACTCCAGGGCTGAATCCATTATGTAGGTGGCATTCTGCTTACCTTAGACATATGGTAAAGGAGAGCATGTAATGGCAGAAGTAATGTGTAATTTTGTCATTCTGTTTTGACTGACTATTTAGGGCACATTGTATATTTGGGTTTTTTTGACTGATGTGCATAGTCAGTATAAAAATGCAGCAGTAGCTTTATTCCTTACCCACAAAGGGCTGGATTAAAGCACAAGATTAGGGCATACTGCAGGAGTGTCAAAAGAAGAAAAGGCATTTTGCATCATTTCTCTAAATATCCTCTACCCATGGTAATGGGGGAGCAGGACCAGCAGTGCAGGGCTGCTGCAGTCCCTGTGGAGAGATGGGCAAGGAGGAGTCTATTTCTCATCTTGTTGTTGGTGATTTTTGTTATCTCTGTTATTGTCTGGGCAGAGACACAGAAGGAACTGTACTGCTTTGAAAGCATAATTCCCAACCTCACCCTCTCCTCTTTTATCATGGACAGTTTTCTAAAGCATAATCTATCTGTCTAGAAATGTGTCAAATACAAAGCATGGAGGATAGAGCAGCAGATCAAGTGAGGCTTTACACAAAAATAGGAAAGTGTGTGTAGGTGTTTGTTTTGCCTTGTAGCTTCTGTAATGGTGGTGCCCTGGAGAAGTAACTGAGGTAACACGCTTTGCTCCTTCCCAAACATTTCCCAGTGTTTCAGGGTCCATCCCACAGCAAACCTGAGCCAGATCAACCCTAAACAGTGTCCTGCTGAGTGTTGAGGGAGATTGAGGAAAGGCTGGCAAGTCCTTTGGGGATTTTTTGTCTGCAGTTGCCAGGTGGATGGCTGCACATGGAGCACAAAGATTAAAGATTGATTTACAGTCACGTAACTCGTACACCCAGAGATGATGCTGAGGAATCACCAGCAGTGCTGTGTTTACATCAAACAGCAGCCAGCTATCCCTTCCCAAAAATCTAACATTCCTGTGGGTGCCTGGCTGGATTCCCCTGGAGCCCCAAGCCCTGGTCCCCAGTTCTCACACCTCTGCCTCCTCCCCGTGTGGGAAGGGCTGGGATGCAACTGGGATGTTGCAACTCCAGGCAGCCAAGGGGATGGCAGCAGTTCAAGAGGAACTCTGGTGAAACTTCCCAGGGCTGTAACTGTCTGTGCCCTGGCACGTGAAAGCCAAGGAAGCGTTGGAGTGGCAGTAGAAGTCAGGAATGTAAATGCAGCACTTGATGCTGCATGTTCAGCAAAGGTGTTTTGTTTGGTGTTCAGAGGCAAAGCCAAGCTGGTGTCCTCAGGTCTAAGGTAAGGCAGCTCTCAGAATGGGACACACAACAAAACATACCAAAGAAGTACCAGAATAAAACCTTTATTTAGAAAATACACAGCCAACCAACCTCCCAAAAAAACCTAACACACCCCTCCCTTCCATTTTTATTCTGGTCTGCAGAAGAACTTTGAGAAGAATCATATTCTAAATGTCTTTTTGCTAGGTGTTGTGAAAGAAGTGCTTATAGGGTTGAGAAATATGATTTAGCTAAACTTAAGTGAAAAACAGTAGCTGAAGAAATCCTCAGGCATTAGCTGGTGGTTGTTGGTCTTGGTTCCCTCGTTGTCCAGGCTTACATCTCTGACCTGAGGTGACTGCTGCATTTCAGGCTTTCTCTTCCCCCAGCACTGGTTCTGTGGATCCAGAGAATTTTCTGCAAGGTGTTCTCAGTCATCTGCTTTGGATGTCTGTCCATAATGCAAAAATTAAATTCTCACTTTTTTTTTGTGTACTGAAATCTGAAAATCCTTAAGAGGTTTTAGGCTCTCTGGGATGCTGCTGTTAGAGCAGATGTCTACAGATGTCTTTGTGTAGAAAAAAAATACTCTTTAATTTAGATTATCCTTTGTACTTATCACCCAGATACACTGCCAAAACCCATCTCTGGTGGTCTGATAATTCCATGGTTTTGTGGAGTTTCATATTTGTTCACTTGCTTCTTTTGCATTAAGCTTAGTAGCTACATGTACACCCAGAAATGAGTTTTCTTTTAAATACATAGATGTTCTTTAGCTGCATCTTTTTTTCATCTTTTCCTAATCATGAAGGATCTAAACTGAGCAAGAAAGAAAATCAGTTTCAAAGTGAAACCTCTGTTGTTTGATACAATGTGTAGCATGTTGTGTCATCTCAAAAAAGGCATTTTTGGATCGGTTTCATATTGTCAGGCCTGGGGCTTTATAGTGTTCCATCGGTTTTCTCAGCAGAAGTGTTTGCTGGCATTTGGATGAGGGTGTCCAACCTCTTGTTTGCATATTTGAAAGCTAAAATTTGGCTTCTCTTCAAGAGTGTCTAGATAAGTGATGGAGGTACTAGAGGCAGTGAATCTGAGAGAGCAGCTCGGAGGTAATCCAGCTATTTATTTGTGGTTTGCTGAAAAAGCACATGGGAAGGAGAATGGCAGCAGCAACTTCAGGCTCTTCACTAAAAACCTGCAGTTTGCTGCTCTAGGTCACAAAATTCACTACTGTTTTGGGGTCAGAAATGTGTTTCTGATTAAATACATAATATAGATAGGAGATTGTTCATGAGGACCTGACTTTTGTTCCTAAAGGACTCTGATAATCCTAGAATCATAAAACAATTTGGTTGGAAGGCACCTTGAAGATCATCTACTTGGTTTCAGCCACAGTAAAAGGGAGGGGAGGTATTTCCATTTTATCAGGAAGTGGTGCTCTTTATTTCAGTTTTCATACAGGATAGAGATGTGTGTGTATTTATATATGGACTGAAAATTGCTGTATGACAGAGTGCCTGGCAAAGACACAAACATAAATGATTTCTTGGTAACGAGATCACTTGTGTCCCTGGTACATCATCTACCTCCCCAAACTGATGGGAAGCAAAAATTACTGTATTGGAGATAACTGTATTTGTAGTTTCTTTCTGAGCGTGGGGAGGGGATGAAGTAATCTGTTCCATCAGCTTGTAAAACTGAGCTAATTAACAGACAATCAGCACTGATTGAGACAGCTGCATTCTTTACTGCGGGATTGTAAACACAGAGTCTTCACAGAATTGTTTTTACTGCCCTAAAGTGCAAGAAATTGAAATTGTATTTGATAGCCAAAATTAAGGACTTTTTAGTGCCAGTGTATCATAGCAAGGTTGACAGTGCCACTGCAGCTAAATCTGTTGTTTTCATTCTGGGGTGATTTGTTACAGTGAATAGTGGAGGAATTCTGTAAATTATCACCAAACATTATTTTTTTTGCCTGGTTAAAAAAGTGTTTTAGCTGTCCTGTCTACCTTAGTTGTGATCAGGGAGCAAGTAGATATTGGCTGTCCATGGCTTGGTGCCTCCTTGGAGGCATCTCTTGATTGGAAACGCCAGATTTGCAGTGTTTAAAAACTATTTTATAAATGCCTTTCTTAATGCATCACTTCTGGAAGGTCTTTAAATATTTCCTGATGTACAGTTTAGGGTATGCTATTAGAAATGTTGGTTTAAAAACAGTCCATGTTAAAAATACAGAGAATAGTCCTTGTGGCTCTGAACCAGCACCATTATTAGCATGAAGCATGTTCGTTTTTGTTAAATGCAGTTCTGGCTGCTGTCAGCTCCAATCCAGCCTCCTTGTGACTGTACACCAGCTAATTTTACTTCATGAGTCAATTCTGCTATTTTCCTTTTCATGTCACAGAAAATGAGCTTAACTAAGTACTGCAATATGTTGTTGGGAAACACCTAGAAAAGGCATTCTGCATTCCACCGCCTCTGCCTCTTGATTTCACTTAGTGTGAAGTGGGGTTGGTATCTATTTGTGCTGGACTGTAGTCATCCAGATTAAACATAAAAAGCTGTAAAAAATCTCTGAAAAGCTTCAAAATCTGGTCTTCTCTTTAATTGTCCAAAATATGTCACGTTTGCTGTTGGCATTAAATGCCAGATAGACGTTTCTCATCGTGTGTTGTCATGCCAAACTGAGTCAGTGTTTGGGATTTAGATCAGAAAGGATACTAAGATGCCTAAATGGGACTTTTTTAGTAATAGGAAAAGCCTAAATAAAGAAATTGTTGCTTTCTTGTTTCCTATTTATATCTATAATTTTTTAGAAAACATCCAGCAATTGCATTCGCAGACAACTTCTCAAAAAAAGCTGTATTTTTCCCATCATGGGAAACTGCCTAAACCTTACAGCAGTGCCCAGAAAGTCAACAAACTCAGACCAAGGGAGGAAGCATGTTAGTCAGGAGTCAAGGACCGTTCCCTGGAAACCCTCTGCCAAATACTCTTCCTGCTTAAATTGTTTATCAAACAGCAATTTCATTTGCCAGTAATTTTCTTCTGATCTTGTTTTTGTTACTACTGATTTCTTAACTCAAGTTCCCCATCCAGCTTCCTCTGTGTCCCTGTCCCGTGCCCACTGCTCCATGGGGCTGCTGAGCAGAGACTCCAGTGACAGAAAAAATCAGAATTTAAATGTGTCCCTGGATCAGCAGTAAAAGGGGAGGTGAAATTGGGCCTGCTAGAAGGGAAGCATTTCCATTATATATTTTATAGGTTTTCCCTAGTGCACATGCCTGTGGTTTAGGATTTTATACTTAAAACAACAAAAAATTCCAAGTTATGCCTAGCCCCATCTTTCCAAACCATATTTGTCATGGTAGGATAGTTTATTCATCCATTATCCCATTTCTGCAATGCCCAAAAACATGAAAAGGGAGCAAAACACGAGGTGATTAGTTCAAGTCCGTGGTAATTTTTTCCCATCCATGAAGGAATTACTTTGTTGAAATGTGGTTTTAAAAGTATTTTTAGGTTGCTTTTTCAGTGTGTATTTATACTTTTGTTGGTAAATATTTTATATCCCAATGTTAAGAAACGGCTGAAGTAGCTTTGAGATTGGAAATTGCATTTGTAGACTGAAGGATTATTGAGTGGTGGCTGGGATGGACTCAGTCTGTAATGGTTAACCTTGTTAAAAAAATTAAAACTAATAACATATTTAATCAAATAAGAATTGTGAGTTTTTGTTCTAGAAGACAGCTTAGTTAGGAGTTGGGAGAAGCTGACTAAAAGCTGAGCAACAAGTTCGATTTCATTTAGATTAAAAATAAAAAATCTTGAGTTTGTTTATTTTTTCTTTTTCAAACAGCAAGTTCCCAGAACTCACGCTGAAACACACCTGTGTGTGTATATATATTATTGATTTATTGGTGGCAACCTGTATAGCAAGTTATAAATCCTGGTCTGTGTTACAGGATGTGTCTTGCTTAAAGCCTGGTCATGCTTCATTTACCAGCACAGCTCAGGCTGGAAACGAGAGTAACTCAATCCTTTAAATGATGTAGCAGAGCTTAGTTAAAGAGTTGAACTTTCTGATACTTAAACCACTCCTTTAAGACTAGGTTTTACTTTGATCTGTGGTCAAAAGAATTATTTAATGTAGCTCATGAATCTGATCTTCCTTGGAAGTAAGACATTTGCTGAAGGTGTGTTATTACAAAATGGCAGAATAATCCCGTTCCTCCTGAGCATGGGCTGCTGCACTTGGGCTTCAGACAAATGGCAAGAGTATTGCATTCAGTAGTTTGTACCTATTCATCAGTTAATTGCCTTTTATTTGTAGTTTTTTTTTTTCCCAATTTAACGACCAAAACTCGTTTTAAAATTATCTACCAAAAATTTCATTTGTGGCTCATGGGTGCTGTGCACCTCCTGTCTGGTCTGCTGGGATCAGGAGCACAGTGGAGGTGTTTTGTGTTTTATGGCTCATGGGTGCTGTGCATCTCCTGACTCCTGTGCATACGTAGACTCCCTGTCTCCTGATCACTCTCCTGTGATCCCAGCACGTCTGCTGGGATCACAGACGTGGTGGAGCTGTGTGTTTTCCCTCAGTGTCCTTCTCCATTCCCTGTGTGTGGAGGGCTGAGGAGGGGACAGGGCACATTCCTCCAGCCCCTGCTGGCTGTGACAGAAGTAGAGGGGATGGGAAGGGCAGTCTGGCCTGCTGGGACCCATCATCTCCAGACTGGTTTTTATGTTCTCTGTGGCCACTTCAGCCACGGGGTAATTGCTGCTGTGCTGTGGTCAGGGCTCTGGTCAGCATGGCCACTGGCTTTGTGCTTTGGTCAGCCTCTGATCACCCAGCGAGATAGGAGACCAGGCAGATGGACTTGGCACTGGGTCTTGCCCAGGCAAGGGCTGTGCAAGCAGCACTGAGTTTTTCCTTTGGTTTCCCATAATTTATTTCATTTGGCAGAAGAAGATGCAGTTTGAATCCCCACCACCCTGTAGCTGCCCTCAAAGTCACAAATATTAAGCTAAGGCATATTTTTTTTGTTTCTTTCACAGTGATTAACCAGCATGTACATGATGAACTTAATTTTAGCTGTAGAAAGCCAGCACAGGGCAGTTGAGCAGGTGTTCACAGGGTTGTATTGTGATTTTACACCACAGCCAGTGCATGGTGGGTGAGCAGATTGCTCTGAGCTGGAGCAGCCCTTACCACTTCCCACTGTCCCCTTGCTATATCCATCTGAAATCCTCCCTTCTGGGAGGCCTTGCTGCAGCAACACTTAAATTAACTCATTACTTTTTGGCTTTTTCTGTTGTGGGTATTGAAGGAACCACTGTGAACTTTTGTTTTTAAGTGGAAGAGTGTGAAATGGTGGTGTGGGAAGTGGGTGAAGCTGTAGGCAGCTCCCCAGCGGGACGGGAGCCGTGGCTGGCTGGGGATGTGCTGTGCTTGCAAAACCAAGGGAGCCCTCTCCCCAGCAAACACTCACTTTTAGGAAATTTATGTCCTTCCAAAGTGTGATGAACTGCAATGCAAAATCGAGCAGAGTGTTAAGGAGCTGGTGGAGTGGCTTTGCTGACAGATTCTCTGCCGGGTGTCGTGCCCCAACTGCGGCTCTTTGGGTGAGGTGATGGAAGCTGGTGGTTTCACACCGTGGAGTTTCTGGGGGAAAGCTGGGACAGGAGCAGGCTGGGGGATGCAGAGAGCAGGGAGTGCTGCTGTCTCTGGGAAAACCCACCCACCAGGTGGGTTTTAGCTCAGCCAGTGCTCAAGGTGAATGGTGCTGCTGTAGGGTTGAGGTAAGGGTGGACCTGGTGGGAACAAAGGATTAGTGATGGTCTGGGATAGAAAGTGGGCAACAGGAGGACGAGAGAAGCTTTGGGGTGAAGGTTGAGGGTGCTGTGAATGAAGCCTGAGCTTTATTTCTGGAGAGAGGGCAGAGCACATCACCCATTTGGTGCCACTGTGAGCAGGGCTGGAGACCCTTGGGCCTGGGACTTGTGCAGTCATTCTGCACCTGGGTTTGAGGAGGATGGAAATAGAGTAAATAATGCTGGAAGAAGAAAAACTACCTTTTGAAACAAATAGGCAACGTTTCATTATTTTCTTGAGTGAGAAAAAAAGGTTTGTTCAGTACAGACCTTTGGCATTGGATAGTCTCCAGTTCTTTGCATTTTCTAAAAAGTTTTGAATTCAAAGTGTAGAAGAAAATACAGGAATAATCATCTTGGCTCTGGCACTGCCAAGCTTTTCCCCTCACAGTGCATTTGTTGCTGGCATCAATATCTGTGTGGCTTCTTTCTGCTGATTGCAGCTCCTTTTGAAAAGCCAGTGCTACCTTTCCCCTCTTGCAAGACAGTTTGATAGGCTCTGCCTACATTTGTGGCACTGGCTGTTCTTGTTGTGAGCAGACAAAGCCATAACAGCCTTTCTTATTACTTACTACTTTTTACTTTTTCCTTTTTTTTTTCTTTTTTTTAGTAGCCTGCTAATTAAGATCATTTTATTGATGGCTCCATTGGCACCTCTGTTCTTGCTCTCTTTGTTCTGTGCAGTGGCCACCACACACGTAGACTCCCTGTCCCAAAAGCATTGCGTAGAGCCCTAAATTTGTTCCAGTTAAAGCTTGTTTTAAAACTTACTTGGAGTCAAATTACTTCAGTATGCGGAATAAAATGTGTTTATTGAAATTTTCTAACTAATTCTGCGTGTGAAACGTACTTGCATCAGTTTGCCAAGTGGCAAAATGCTTCCTATGAAATGTGTTTTAATGCTTGTGGGTTTTTACTTTTTTTCCCCTTCCTCTGGGAGTGTAAATTACAGGTATTCTGCTCTTTTTATTTGTCCAGCAGTCACTGTTGAGTTGTAAGATGGGATCGTGGTTCCTGAGATGTTGTGCTCTTGTTGAACTGTTTGGTCTTTCCTTTTGCTTGTTTTAGAGGGGCTTCACAGCAAGGCTGACACAAGCTCTGCTCACAGAATCCTTACAATGTTTTACCTTTCTAAGCACTTTCAGCTTAGAACTGGGGCTGGCCTTTTACAGTCAAAACAGACATTAATAAAAATTCCCAGTGTCAGCTCTGTGGTTTCTCCCCTAGTCATAATCTAGAGCTTTATCAGCTGAACATGGCTTTGTTTTTCCAGAGTAACACACCAAGCTTGCAAAGCAGTTTATAATTTCTGAAATATTTTGAAATACTTACATAATTGGTATGTTGATTTCTGGATAGGTGCAAACGATGGGGTTTTGAGACTGAAGGGTGGATATGCTCATGGAGCAGTCAGGGAAATGTAAAATTTCCCCAAGACAAGTAGGCTGTGAGCGTGCAGAGTTGTGCCAGATGCTTCTACATTGGTGTCATCCTGGCACCAGGAAATTTTCCTTTAATAGGAAATTAAAAATTGCAAAAAGCTGCATTGAGAGCTTTGATAGATCTGACAAATGCACTCCTGTGAGAGGATGAAAACAGAAATGAAACTTCTGAAAATTCCTTTCAGTAGCAGATTATCAGTAGACTGGGGAACTGATTGAACTGGTGGTAAAGGGAAATACCTTAAGAACACAGAAACAGGATTTCAGGAGAAGTGGTTAATGCTACTTTTACTGGTAGAAAATTCCTTCCCTACATGAAGTTGTGGTTTGTGTTGGTCCTTGTAATAAGTAAAATGAGTTTATGGTGAATCCCAGAATCATTAAGGTTGGAAAAGACCTCTGAGATCATAAAATCCAATTTATGACTGATCTTGAGAACTAAACCAGAGTACTGAGCACCACGTCCAATTGTTTCTTGAACCTTTCCAGGGGTGGGGACTCCCCCACCTCCCTGGGCAGCCCATTCCAATGCTTGACCACCTTTTCTATAAAAAAATTCTTCCTGGTGTCCTGTTAATCTCTGCAGCCATGCTTAAGGCTTTCAAAGGCACAGCTTAGGCTTTACATCCATGTCTGGAAGCCTACCAGGGAATAATCAGTTTGTCTTAAAGTTGTGATATGTGCTTCTTGCTCCACTGTAGGAGCTTTGTAGTAAATGCAGCAAGGATTAAACATTTAAATATGGGAGAATTACAAAAGTTTGGGATACAGTTATGTCACAGTGCTTTGAGATGGTTATTACAGGTTTTTGTAACTTCTTCCATGTGGGCCATGGGAATACTGGTTCAAAACAGAGACTGAGGACTAGTCCTGGTTGTTGGAGCAGCTTTTGGGGGAATTGGGATGCTGAAGTGTGGTGGTTTCTTTGGTTGTGAAATGCCCATGGCAGGGCAGTGGCCAGTAACTGCTAGAAGTGGGTGAAGGAACAGAAACTTCATAAATAGCCAGGCAAGTTCAATTTCTTTCCGAAATTGTTTTCCTAAGTGAGTAATTTTTAGGACTCAACTTTGAGAGCAGCCACCCAGCAGGTCCCAGGTCTCAGGCATGGAAGAGCTGACTTGAATCTTCTTATTATGGAAAGGAAAGGCCTTGTTGTGTTTAACTGGTCAGTGGTGCAGACCTGCTGCTGGGTGATTATCAAAGAATGCATCTGGTAGGCAAAGACATGTCAGCAGTAAAGGAAAACAACCTTGAAACTCGCCTGCAGTGAGCCTGCAGTTTCATAATTACTTGGGGTCAAGCTAATTGCAGGCTGGTTCCAAAAGGGGAATTCCACAGCCCCCTCACTCCAGCTGGGCTTTCCCAGCTCCCTGCTGTAATGGTGCCAGTCCTAGCTGACCCTGGACAGGGAGCTGGTTCAGGGCAGAAGGTAGGGAGGGAAGGATGAGATGTTTTCAGCAGGCTCCCTCTGCTCTGGTGAGTCCCATGCAGCCACACCACCCTGGGTGACAGAGGCAGGATGAGCAGGGAGTCCAACAGCAGTACCTGAGTTAAGAGGACATAAATTCACTCCAAGGTGATTGTTGTCACACTGGATAGTGGATTGACCCTCCTAGTTTTAGATTTTTTATTTCTATACTGCCTGAAAGAAAGCCTTTAATGTTTGTTTTCTGGGGACTGTTTCTAATGACTCCCACACTTGGGAGCATAAGACTTTCTTGTCTCCTCTCTTCCCACTGCCTCCCTCCCACCCCCAGTAAATTTGTTGAAATGGGTCAAAGTAGAAACCCTGGAGAGAGTTCTTTAGTTATCTCTGAACTGTGCCTGCCCTAAATCGATGGGACTTTGGGGCAGGGGGAGGGATAATGGTCTTGCTTGTTCTCTCAAGATGTGCTCCAAGCAGTGGCTCCCTTTCTGCAGGTGGCTCTTCTGGGCCACAAAGTTCATTAGCCGGTGTTGAATCAGTGGAACTGAAGCTTCCAGGCTTTGAATCCTTTCCACAGCCAGGTCACTGCTGCAGCACCTTTGAGCCCTGGTTTTTGTTTGCTTTTCATTGGAGCCCTTTTGATTTCAAAGGGAAGGATGAAGGATGATACTGAGACATGGGCTCCTATTTTTGACTCTCTGTGCAGAATTATGTCTCCTTTTACTTGTTACCTACTTAAGAGAGTGATTGCAAGGCTTGGGGAAGTGTTTATGTCTGAGTGTTACAATGTACTCAGGTTTGAAATATTGATGTTACTACTATTTGCTCCTTAAAATGAGCTTGCTTGCAGAAATAATGCATTGGCCACATTAAATTTTTTTTAAGATTGGGCTATCTCATAAGATTAAATCACAAAAGTATGAAAAATCTGCCATTAGTCCTTGTGGGTTGTAATGCTGTATGTATTATTAGGTCTAAATAAATGAAACTTGCATTGTACACTGCTCAGATCAAGTGAGGAAGAAAAGATTGCAATTTTCCAAATAGTTTTGATTTGGGTCTTATTAACTATGACATGGCTTGAAGATTTAATACCTTATTTGTATCAGATCATGGGGTTAGATACCTGCTGCTCCTCACTGGAATTGCATCTCACGCTCTCAGCTGCTCGTCAGTGCAAGGTCTGCAGCTGCAGCCCCCAGAGTCAGACAGCTCAGTGCCGTGCTGTGCTGGCACTTCTGGCAACTCGTCTGTGCCTGATATGTCACGGGAGGAAATGTTTTGTGGGCAGGAATGATCAGACCTGTCCCAGAAGGAATTCAGAAAGTAATGGGAAGGAGCCTGGTGTAAGTGTGCCGTGGCACCAGTATCAATCAGGCAGTGAGCTGAGAAAGTCTTTTGTCATTTGCTGCCTGACTCTTCATGGCAGCACAAAATATGGAATTTATTTCTTTTTTAATCAGTTCTTTTTCTTTCTTGTCTCTAAACTTGGAAGCACAGGTCTTTAAAAGTCTTGCTTTTCCATTGGTCAGGTTCCTTGCTAGGGATTGATGTTGGAAACCAAAGCACTTGGTTCTTTGCTCCACTAAAATTCCCTCTTACTTCATGATTTGTGTTTTCTTTCCTTGGCTCTAAATGTGTGCTTCCTTTTTAAATATAGTTTTCCAAGTTTCTGGCCGTACCAGATTGTTTATATTTTTTAAAAGCCTTCTGCTTAGCCGTTATATTGCTCTTTATAGTTCTGCTTAACCACATTGGTTTCTGTTGCTCTTTTTTCTTGCATAAACTTAGCTGGGATGAATTTCAAATGTGGTTTATCCAACTGTTAAGTATTTCCCACTTTTCTGCAATAGATTTCACATATGTTACAGAATTCCAAACCAAGATCTGGTGGACATATTGCCCTGTTTCTTTACCCAAAGTCAGATATAGAAGGATTTTTAAGCATTTCAGGGACAATATTTAGGTCACTGGTTCCAGCATGCTGCTTGGCTTCAAATGCATTTGTCATGTTGTGCTGGTTTCCAAGGATTAGAATAATTATGATCCATATATTTATTTTTAAAAATCTTAATTTTGTGCTAATAAACCTAAAGGGGAAAAAAAAAATATTGGTCCTCTTGAGTTGGGAACTCAAAAGGTTTTTTATTTTCCATCCAGAGGTCAAACTGTGGAGTTCCATAAGAGACATGTCCATCCATCCAGGATTTACCCATTCAAAACTGTATCTAAAATTAGGAATTAGGCTTTTTCAGAGTATTTAGACAGTAGTACCTGTATCTAGTAACAAGTCAGCAACTTGACCACCTATTTGGGGTCTGGTATTAGACCTGACAGGAGGTCCCAGGCTTGTGCTTTTGGTCCCTTACAGGTGGTTGAATTATGAACAAATTCCAGAAGCGTGGCAAATTTCTGGTAGAAAATTGGAGAATATTGGGAGTTTTGCAGGCAGGTTGGAGGCACCTTGGCAGAGGGATGAGTTGAAGATAGTCTTGCTCTAGCGTGTTGTTCTCACTTTTCATGAACTCTTCTCATAGCCAGGTTTTTATCTTTTTTGAAATATTAAGAGGATAAAACAGTGTCAAATTTCTTTTATTGAATTCTTGATTCTCCCAGTGAGTTGGGGAACGATGTCTGTAGCTGAATGGAGAGATTTGCCTTTATTTTTTCATATTATGTGGAAATACTGCAGAAGAGGCACAGAGTGACACAGAAGATTGAGTATCGTTGGTTTATGCACTGATAAGTGACCCGTTCAATCTATTATGGTGACATTTGGAGGCACAGCACTGAGTGGAGGAATTGGGATGGGGATAAAACACTTGGAAAAAGCTGGAAAACAGTGGGAGCTGTGCCTCAGCTCAGTAGAAACTGTTGGAAGATACTCTGGCATTCATCAGGTGCTTAAAAAAAGATATGTTTTGGAGAATAAATGGACATGCCTGCTAATAACCTTGGAGGAATATATTCCAAAAAGATAATTTTGTATTCAAATAAGGCAAGACCTAAATAGAAAAGGGCACTGCAGTGGCAGTATGGAATTATATACAGCATGTCATAGGAGATTAAGAGTGATAGAGGTGTAACCAGTCCAGATTCAAGTACAAGGTTAACCAATATTTGAATTAATAAATTTTTCTAATAGGATAACTCAAAACAGGGAAAGCCAGTGTCTTTAAAAAGTAGGCAGGTGAAAATAAACCTGGTTTGAATACATCCAAGATCTGTAATCTTCACTGGACTTGGGAATTTATTAGGAGGTGTGTATTGTGTGCCATTGCTCCTGTCCTGTGTCATGCTGGGGTGGAGCCATGAATAGTTTTGAGAAAAATGGTGACGTTTTGGTTGCAGGATGGAATCCAAAAGGCTGTAGCCCTTCATTTGCTGTTATTCAGGAGGTCAGATCTCTGGAAGCTTGGTGCTTGTTCTGTGCTGCTCCCTAGCCCTTCCATCTCCATATTTCCAATAACATGATGTATGAATGAGGGGTTTTGGGATTTTTTTATTTCTGTGATGAGCAGAGCTCTGACTGAATTTTTTTTTTCTTTTTCCTTTTTTTAAAAAATCTTTCTGGGTTTTTTTGTTTGTTTGGTTGGTTGGTTTTTGGTGGATTTTTTGGTGGTTTTTTTGTTTGTTTATTTTGTTTATTTTGTTTATGTTTCTTAACAGAGGGAGCTCGATACCACAGCAACAATATTGGCGAACCGGCAAGATGAAAGTGAGCAGTCCAGGAAAAAACTTATTGAGCAAAGTCGTGAGTTTAAGAAAAACACTCCAGAGGTAAGGAGAAAAGCTATCCCAGTCTGTTACTGTAGTAGGTGGCCTTAGGCACGTGGAAGTAATGATTTCTTCTTAATGGTGTATTTCTATAATTTTCTTGTATGTATTGCCAGGTCATTATCTATACCTGCTTATCTCTGATGTTTTTCTCATCAGGGAGCTTTTGCATTCTGTAAACACTGAAATGTGGATTGATGTTTTTAGAGGAAGCACTGACACTGGCCTTCAAACAGGCTTGCTCTAAATTATATAATAATGTAAAACCTGGAGAATTGCAAAAAAAAATTCTTCACCAATCCAAACCCTCGGAGCACTTGGATGAAGAAAGTGACATTTCGCTGCCTAAATAAATCTATATCAAGGGCATAACTTCAAAGATGCTCATTTTTCCATCAAAAATCAAATTAAGTTCTGCTGTTGATTTCACTGGAAACACAACAAGGTCAGGGCTGAGCCAAGCTCCCCTGGGAGGATGTGCATGGAGCACAGGTGTGGGGTAAAACTTGCAGGGGTAAAACCAGGGGGGAAACTGGGGAAGGTGAATATGATGTGTGAGAAGCTGGGAGTGTTTAAACTCCTCATGTGCAGTCACCTCAAACCCAGAGATAATCTCACTTGGTTCCCTGCTGAAAGCAGAGCAATGCTCAGGGCTGGCTGGCTCCTCTGTTTGTTTTGTGGATTTGGTTATTTTTTTCCCTGCTGATTGCCAGCAATCTGTTCATCCAGGAATGTTGTGGCATTTCAAAGCCAGTTCCAGATAACTGATATGCCAGCACCAGCTCCTTCCAAGGCTCTTCCTGGGAGGGGAGCAGCAGGCAGCTCTCCTAACCCTCAGAGCTGCTTCTCCAGCAGCAGATGCTGCTCTGCATCCTGGGGATGCTGACCCAGACAAGGGGGAGCAGGAGGGACTCCTGGGGAAAAGGCAGTGTTGTTTATCTGCTGCCCTGAGGAGGCTTTGTGGGGCAGAAATCAGTTCTCTTGGAAGAAGAGAGAATTTGGGGAGTGCAGCTTGGAAGGAGCAGGACTTTTTAAAAGGAGTAAAAGAATTTGAAGAGTGAGTTCAGGAGCTGTGAGAGGGTGAGTTGATTCCCTTTTCAAACTATTGGGAAGAGAAGGAGGAAGGACAGAAGTGAAAGTATATGGAGAATATAGGAAATTGTACAGAATCTAGAAAATACATGGAATTCTGGGGCCACATTTTCAATTGTTTGCTAGAAGCTTAAGTTCATACTACAAAACCTAACTTGTTTCCTGCTGCCTTCCTTTTTTTCCTATAAGTAAAAAGACAAATTCTTCACTGCAGCTGCCAGTTGCCATCTGATGGAATGTTACAGGTTTCAGGAGGATTTCTCTAAGCCAGTTTTATTTCTGTGGAGCACAAGGCAAGCGACAGACAAAAACCCCCAAGACCCTACACTTTTAAAGTGCATTGTGAGAGCACCTTTGGTAACTCAGTGGCAGAGGAATGTAGAGGCAAACAGATCCTATTGTAATTACTTTGAGATATAGTGGGAAATGATATGCAATTAGTCCTTTCCAGTAAGGAGGACACAGAAGGTAAATCATTGGATGGGAATGTTTTAAATACTATTTTACAAAATACAATTTTGTAGCCTCTATTCTCTGCCAGAATACATGAGTTTTAGTTATTCAGAAACAACACTCTGAACATCCCCAGTGTCTGAGGAAATTGGGATCTCTGCTAAGTTCTACATCCTCATCTTTTGTTCTGGGACCCCTATGAAACCACATTATGAAACCAAAATATTCCTGTAGAACCTTGCATTAATTTTTTAAGTTCTTTCTTTGTCTGCCTTCTCTGCCATGGTGCTCCTCTGCAGCTTTGTTTCTGAAGAGCAACTTCTGCTTCCTCTGAGTAAGAATGAAAATGGGATCAAAGAATTAGAAGGAAGTATCTGAACTGTAGGAATAGGCAGCTGTAGCCAACCTGAGATGTAGTTTTTGTCCCAGGGGTGTGCAGGGAGCTCAGGTGTGGAAGGTCTGTCGGGTCCAAGGGATTTGCTCTGGTAGGTGGGGGTGTCCAGCTGGAAAAGTGCGCTGGATTTCCTCCTCACACAAAACTTACAGCTTGTGCAGTGTGTGTTCACCTTCAGTTGTTTTTTTGCACTCCCAAAAAGCAGGGAGGTCTGTGAATATTTCTCAAAACTTCAGCAGTTTTGGGAGGCAGCTGGAAATCAGGAGGAGGGATCAGTAGCCGCAGCTTTGTCTGGAAACCTCCCCAGGATGGGAAACATCCTTGAGGTGGACAGGGAATGCACAGGGGGACACTGGCATCTCCAAACTGATACATTTAAGTTCCTAAAACATCCAATGTGCTCTTCTTCATAACAAAAGAGTTCCGTGGGAGAAAACCAGCCTGGATGCAGAATGTTCTTCAGACAGATAAATAACCCAGTGTACAGCTCAATTTCAATTTCCACGATGAAGTAACAACTTTCTTGGCATTAAAAGAAGAAACAAAGCCACAAAGATGGAATTGTTAAATGTAACAATCTGTTTCAGAATTGTACTTTCCATTTTGTGTTTCATGCTGCCTGCATCCCTGTCAGTGCAGCCCTGGCTTAGGCTGTGCCAGCATCTCTTTTCCTCTGTCCTTGCCAGTCCCACCACAAATCAGGAGACAAGTGTGGATTGCCTTGACTTTCCTATTCATTGCTGCCTCCAGACTTTCCATAATATCCCCTTGAAAGTTATCTCCTGTGCAGCAGAAAAGGATTCCAAAAATTCCTAATGAGGTTGAGGATACTTCTGTTTCTTTTTTACTTTAAAAGTTGTGACAGATCTTTTTGGGTCATTTCTGCCTTCTTTGCAAATTATCAAATTGCTGCAAAAGCAATACAATGTTTTCATGTTTGGAGGAATGTCCCTAGGGCTTTTGGTATTTAAAAATGTTAAAATACTATTTCTGTCTTGGCATACTGGGAGATGACTCTGGGAAGAAGGATCTCATGTTTGGGAACTTTACGTGAACAGAAAATTCAGCAGTGGTTGCGCAGAAACTTTCAGAAAGGGTTCTTTACCTGTTATTGCAAAAAATACTCTTTGCCTACTCACACCTTTTAGGAGGTCATGTCAGACCTGCTGCTCATAGATGTTTTGGAGTATTTTCAGTCCCAATTTGTTTCCCCCTGAGCAGCTACTGTGGAAGGCTGAGACTGGTCAGGAGATTACTTGAAACATCAATTTTACATGACTGTTACTTGGAAGACATCTCAAAATATATCATGTGAATTGCCAGCCTGCATCAGATGATTATTTTCTTACAGTGACAAATCCTGAACTGTTGCAACCAACTGTGGTATTTCTGGGGTATTTTAGCCTCTGTGAAATTCTTGTTTTACTTAATCCTGTCCTCATATGTCAATTCTGGCGTGAATAACAGAATGTTTGAATTACCATCTTTGAGAATTGGGGTTTTTTGGTCTCTAAATAATTCCAGGTGCACAGGTTAATATTTTTTGGCATGAAGTGTAGATAGTTCCTAATGTTGATAACCTTGCTTTTGTTTTTGCCCAGATTCTTAGCTCAGTAACCACTTTTTGCTTACCTATTTCTGTTTAAACATTGACTAGCTTATCTAATACTTTCACTTTTAAGCCTGTTTAACCTGTAATTCTTCATTGCTTTTCTCTAGGATTTGGCCAGGTAAGCCAGGTAATATTGAGCTGGGGGTTATTACCAGGCTCACCTGAGCCAGGGGTCATTAAACTGGGCACAAGACAAAAGCCCAGCCTGGGGGACCTGGGTCAGCAGCTCTTGGGAAATGAAATAAGCAACTAATTTTGTAATGGGAGATCATGATCTCTACAAAATGAGGCAGAAGTGACATGCCTGCAGAAAGGCCAGAATTAGAGACAGGAGTTTTGCCCTGTTGCTGTGGGCCCTGGTTTTTATCCTGATGTAAAATAGTAAATTGGATGGGTGATTCCTCGCTGGTTTTGCCCTTTGCAGTTTCTGGATTGTAAATGAATTCAGCTGGTGAGGTTGAGAAAGTCAAGATTACCCTAAAATGCCCAAATTCCCACCTGAATCCTGTAAAGCAGATGAAAGGTTCAGTGGGCAGTTATGGAGAGATGTGGGAGAACCTCTACTCACAGAAACATTAATTCTCAAATAAAGATGCTCTGGAAAATGGAATATGGGAAAGTTCTAGAAAACAAAATAATACCTGAACACTGACTGGGGTGGAGGGGGCAACTTGCTGACCTGAGCCCTTGGTTCATCTCAAATAAATGACATTTACCTGCCTACATCAAAGCTGTTTTCCATCAGTGTCACCCAAACCACCCCCGTCCTGCTCCATCACAGTTCTGCAGTGCCCCAAAGAGAAAGAAAGATGCCTGCAAAATCTTCTGTTACACAAATAATGTTACACAAATAATTTATTCATCATGTTGTGTGTCAGGGTGATGCATATCTTTAAGATCTACAAGCTTTAAAAAAAAATATCCTGATAATTGTAAGTCATAAGGAAGTAAAGGAAATTAAGACAGTTATTATGGAAGGGCTCAGTTTTTCAAAGTGCAAAGTTCTTAAATTCTTTATCCCCAGTGTTTCTGGAGTATTCTTTTGAAATAGCCAGTCTCTACAGCAAAAGCTAATATAATTAAGGGTAAAAAAAATTAAATAATTCTGCTGCTTGAATTAGTTATTGAAATGAGAGCAGGATCTTCAAAATTGTGGGTAATGTTGATTCCCAGAGACTTTGCACAGTCAACTTTGGTCTAGTCTGTGTGACAAAGTGGAAATGATAACAAAATCTACTGAAAACACACAGTCTGTCTGAAGATAATTGATGTTCTCAGTGTCTGTGTACAGAGGGGTGAATATTGATTTGCTGCCATCTACAGCTGGGTTGTTCCACTCCTTTTATTGTTTTCTTTTCTCCTTCCCCCCCTCCTTTTTCCTTTTCCCACTTTCCTCCTCTTTTTCCTCTCTTTTTTCCTTTTTATTCTTTTTTTTCCCTTTCCCTCCCAGTTTTCTCTTTTTCCCCCCTTTGATGAAAACCTCTCCTTTAGGATAACATTTAGGTGCTGTGTCCTTCCTTCCTTCCCACGTTTTTATTCTTGAGGGCTTTGTTTGCCAGCTAAATGATTTTTATGATAATTTGTACTACATGGGCTTGGCATTTCAAAAGCTAAATGGAGAAGTATATTATTATTATTATTATTGTGTGACTTCTCCAGAAAAGTAATAAAATCTATCTCCATATCTTTAAATGTGATCTAAACACCAGTCTTGTGGAGTCAGAGGGGTTAAATCAGGTCTAACCTCATCCTGGATGGATTATTTAATACATATTTCACTTTAGCATATTCTCTTTGTTCACAGAAAACCATCACACAGTGTTTCACATCAGTGTTTCTAACATCTATGTCTATATTATGATCTCTTGCTGCCTTTTTATTGGAAGTGAGAGGACACTAAAACAATTATAATTCACAGTTGTATTTTTCTAGGATTCTCCTAAAACTGACCTCTGTTGACCATTCCTACCATACTCAGTAAACGTCATTAATTTATTTTTTTAAATAATTGTCTTAATTTTCTTAACTTGTGCTGTTCCCAGCAGGGCAGGGTGGCAGCAGAATCTGTGCAATTTATTTGGGAATAACAAGACTTGAGAAAGTCCTTTTAGCAAATGAGGCCATATTTTAGGGATTAATGCTATGTAGGATTTCATAGTTCATGATTTTCAAACACTACTTGGAAAGGTCTGAAACCCAGGAAAGGAGTTCCCCTGACCTGCAGAAGTCATTGTGTTGTGTTTTTAGGCAGAGAAGTTTAATTTAAGGCATTTTTCTGAAACCACATGACCTAGGCCATCTTGAGTTAGTGTTTCTCTCTCCATTTGCTTTCAAGATACCATTAAATCAATTTTCTACAACACATTTACCTCAAAAGTATTTTTGTGACTCTGAAAATGTATAGGCATTTACTTTATTCAAGAGCACCAAAAATACTCAAGAGGGGGACACATCTGATGCAACCAAACTCATTAGAGTAGATGAACAAATTAATTGCTCTGAAGTCACTTGCTGTGAGTAATGTAGATTTCTTTCATTTGATAATTTTCCTGGTTGAGCATTCTTGAGAGCTGAAAAATTCACTTTTCTTCTCCCAGCCTTGGTTGCAGGTACTGGATTTCAGTAATGCCAAGGGTGCAGCATTTTCCATTGCAGAAAAGGAAAAAAGGGGATATTTGGGGTATTACTGTGGTTTACAAAGGGACACACTTGTAAGCAAATATTTACAAGTTAATCTCTCTTGTTAAGCCTTTGATGCTGCAGTGAGGTTCTGCTGTCACTGAGGCTGAAAGAAGGCAAAGCAAACAGTTTGTTTTTCCCTGCTTGTTCTTGCCTGGGCTTGAACCTTGCAGGGCTGACCCAGTTGGAAAGTGGCCAGAGCAGGGGAGGCTTGGGGGTGAGGGCTGAAAGAGGAGAACCTTTTCAAGGTCACAACTCCAGGAAAAAAACTGAGTCTGACAGAGCATTTGTCATCCTTCCTCCTGCAGGATGGTTGGGCTTTATGTAGTGTGCATTAAGATATAACGTGATTTATTGAGGTATCATTGACTGGCTTTTAAGGGAAAATATTGTCATTTTTTAGCTGAAATAACTGAGATTTTTCTCACTGTGGTACCAACAATTACCAGCCATTCTTACTTTCTATTTTATGGTAAGCTAAGTATAAAACTTGGAATTTGTACGGAGATCACTCACAAAGCAGCTCTGAAGTTCCTAAATTTCCTCTGAACAATAATAAGTCAATAAGTTTGACTTATTTTCAAGAATTATAAAAATAGTTTGACTTATTTTCAAGAGTTTGGCTTATTTTCAAGAGTTATAAAAATAACAGGCACCAATATCCCTACTCTTCCTTCTATGTGTATTTACCAAGTGAAGAAATAGTTAAACATCTTCAATTAGTATTTTTCCTTTTTTTTTTTTTTTTTTTGTTTGTAAGCCTCAGCTCATCTGCATCACCTCAAAGTGACTCAGGTGTAATTAAAGGAACATGTTGTTCTCATTAAAATCACAATATTGTCACAAATAACTCTTTTAACAGGAGTTGCCAGTTACGAGAGATTCTTGTTGCTCTGACAGTGGATAAGTGAATAGTTGGATCTGCTTGAAAGAAAACCAGAAGCTATTAATATGGGGAGTAAAAATACTCACAAACCAAATCCCCAAAGTACAAATGATAGTTTGAAGCTTTTCTATTACACACCCTCCCAAATGCCCTAAGTTTCTGCAGTTGTTGTCAGTTTTGCATGAAGTTGATTTTTAAGGGCAGAAATGTGTGTAAAATGCTCTTAAAACCTATTTTCTTCCAGGAATTTTGAGTGTGTTTTGCTTGCTTAAAACAAAAAAAAATGCTTCCTGGTAACAATTTTAAAGTAAATTAAATGACAGATGAGAATTAGAGCAGTTGAGAGTAATTTTTATTTTGGAATTCTTTTTGCATTAACACATCTGCAGTGTTGATGAATATATGGAAAAATGAAATTGTGCTTCTATCCTGCTGTGTCTCCAGTGTGACAATAAATCACCTTTTTTTCCTTTTAAAACGTCTGGCCTTGTAATTTATGTTTGCATAACCCATTACTAAATTCATAGTAGGTGTTTTAGTTGGCAGGCAAAATTCCAGGGATTCAGTGGACCTATTTTAATACTGAGCTTTTGTTACAGTTCATAATTACGTGTAGAAATATATGTATTTTCTTAATTATAAAAAACCAGCCTGCTTTAACTTTGGATCTCCTCTCACTTCCTCCATACAAATAGTGTTTTAAAGCTTTGAAAGAATTAGTGCTTTTTTGACTTGAGAAAAGAAATGGATTTACCAGGCTGAGGGGTTTTTTCCAGTTTTGAAAAAGAAAAACACTAAAAAAAAAAAGTACAAAAGGCAAAGTTGTGATGCATCCCTGGTGCTATTTAGAATTTTTGAGGATTCTTTATATTTTATAGACCAGCTGTAAATATTTAGGGCAGCATCAAGACAGTATGCAAATAAAAGAAGTTTTATTAATAACCATTATCTGGCCTGTGGTAATAAATATGTATGACTCACATAGGAATAAACCCACCCAATAAATATAAAAGCCATACAAAGCCATTAACAATTTTTAATGGACTTGCAGATGAAATAATTTAATGCAACTGTACTTACTCAGGTTCCAGCTCCTGTAACTATTCCTCATCTCCTTGAAAGCTTTCATCTGAAATACATTGCCACCATTCAGGATTCCACCTTGTCTCTGTTTAAAACCATAAAGCTGTGGTTTCACAATTTTTGAAGCACTAATGCTTATTTATGGCCATAGTTCTGCACTTTTTAAGTACAGAGGTGGTTATTTATCTATTGAGCATCCAGTGACTTTTTAAAAAGGAGGTTTTTCTTCAGAAGCAGCAGCACTAGGCCAGTGTTGAGCAGGAGGGATGAGGAGTTGGCAGTGAGCTCTGTGCTGCTCCTGGGGATACCCTGGCACAGGACTGCCCCGGGACAGGTTTATTCATTCTTCTCACCCAGGAACTCGGGGGTTGTGGTTCCCCATCCCTGGAAGTGCCCAAGGCCAGGCTGGATGGGTTGGAACAACCTAGACAGTGGAAGGTGTCTCTGTCCCTGTGGAACTGGATGAGCTTTAATGTCCCTTCCAAGCCAACCCATGCCATGATTCTATTATTATTAATTATTAAGATTACAGCTGTTAAAGGACCCAAACTTGAGACACTTCTGCCCCAGAATGGTTTTCTTGTGGTTCTCTGTAATGGAGAAAGCAATGAAAAATGCTCATTTCATAAATGAAAGCAGAGTGCAATTGGATGGTAGATACACAACCATCACATCTCATAAAAAGCTTCTGCTGTGGTTTTCTGTGTGTTTTGTTTCCTACTGGGTAAAAACACAGTAATTTAAAGTATTTTGAAGAATATGTCAGGTTTGTCAATGTCTGTGTGTGTATGTGTGTGGGCACCAAGGACCTTTTAATAAAATATTGCAAAAGAAACTTGTGTTGCTGGGCTGAATGCTGATAGATGAGCTGCTCTGAGGAAAACATTCTGCAAACATTCTGCAGGTTCAAAGCTGTAAGTTTTAATCCAAACCTTTCATCCGCTGCGAGAGGGCGCTGGGAGCGCTCTGAAAAACGCCCCAAAGTGTTAAAACTCCTGAGTGCTGTTTGTCAGAAGCCATTTGAGCCCAACTCTTCAGCACTTTGCGTGCACTTTGGGGCATGTCCACACCTGCAGAGGAGCTGTGCTGAGGTATGGCCATGGCTTTCAAAGGCAGCTTTAATGCCTTCCTTGGCTGGCAGCAGCGGGCGGCTCCTTTCAAGCTGGCTGGGACTGAGTTCCCAGTGCCACATCTCCCAGGCCTTAATCAGACAATTTAACCTGCTGCTGATCGTCCCCTTTGCCTCCACATCCCGCTGATGAGGTGCTGAAGGACTGGGATGGGTCAATCAGCAGCACTCAGTGAAAACAAGAAGCCAGAGGTGGGTTTGGGGCTGCACTCACCTGGCCTGCCTGGGCAGGAGCCAGGTTATCCTGCCTCCAGTGCCTGGATACTGGACTGTCTGGAAAGATCATCCCTTGTTCCTTGGGAAGCTCTGTCCATTGAAAATATATCCACTGCTTTTTGGGAAACTGTCCATTGTCTGTAGGAAGCTATCCACTGCTCCCTGCACGAGCTTCTCAGGCCTCCCTGGGCTGGGCAGTGCTCAGCTGGAGGAACTGGGGTCAGATTCCCAAATCTCTTTGCAGCAATCCCCTCTTGCTTTCTAGCAAAACTCAGCCAGGCTCCTGGCTCCAGGGACTGGGCAGTGGTCTCAGTGACAGGCAGTGTGTGTGAGATCAGAAGGAAGATCACCAGGGTCACTTCCATTCTGCTCAGTCATATTATCACTGATGTGAATGCTGAAACTCAGCTTAAAACCACGAGCTGGGTGTGGAAAGCAGCTCTCCAGTGTGTGATACACCTTTATACCCTTATTGCAAAGTGCCCTTGGTTCATCCATGCAGATAAAATGAGGGCAGCATTAAAGAAATGAAGTGCTGCTTTGTTAGGAAAGGGAAAACATTATTAGTCTAAAAAAAGACTTAAACAAAATCAGCTAACTGGTTGAAGTAGTTCTTCAATTAATGCTTGAAAAAGCAATAAGTTTAAAATGTTCTTTCAGTCAGTCACAGGAAAAGGCATATATTAAGCTCACCTGTTGAGAGGATTATCTCTGCTAAACACACTCATTTTACTTGGGACCAAAATAGATCCTTAAAAAATTAATACTGAAATAGGTTTACAGCCGATAGAGAGATTTCCTTCAGACCTGTTTTGTGGTGTGCTCATCTGCTTTTTCAGGAATTTTAAGCATTGAAGGAATGAAGTCAAAGCTGCTGCTTGTCTTTGAAATGCATGCCTCTTTGATAAGCCTCTGATCTCTGTACCCAGAGTTGTAGTAGCAGATTCAAACACTGATTGTAAAATTGGGAGACTAAAATGTAGCCACGACAGCTTCAAACACTCTGTCTCTCTGTCAGATTCAATGCACAGGACATTGCCAGGAGTTAAAACGATGCAAAATTAAAGTAGCCTACTAAATTTACCTGCCATGGAGAATCCACAAAAGAGCTGCCACTTCTAATCCTCCAATTCGTTTCAAATTATTATTTTTTCAAATTGGACTCCCTGATCTCTTCAGCTCAAGCTGTTGTAGAGATTTGAAGAGCTGTCTCTTCTTGTCAGATCACTGGTTTAATAATAATAATATCTTACATTTATATAGTCCTTTTCATCCCTCAGCTTCCCAAAGTGCTTTACAAGCTCTCTATGCACAAAATCATGCAAGCACCTCTTGGGTGGCTGCTGCTCATCAGCTGCAGGAGTGTCTGGCAGCTCGTTTCCCTCCATCCTCACTCCCTGAAAGCCCCAGGGAGGGGTAAAAGATGTGGGGATGATCCCAGTGCATCCAAGGGAATCAGAACCACTGCTGAGATGTCCTGCCCACCCCAAAACTGGGGACACAGTAAAGAACAACCATCACTGCAGGCTTGCTGGTTTGTTTCCTGATGATTTATTTTTTATTTCATTGTACTCACAGTGTGAAAAATCCCTCAGTCTCTGGAATTTGAGGGGGCAAGAGGAGTAACTTTGTACCACTGTTTCCAAAAATGTACATGGGAAAGTGCAGGTACCTTGAATATAAATCAGTTATTTAAAAAAAAAAAAAAGAGTCCAAACCTCTACCCAGATGTTCTTACTCATCTGTTTTTGTTGGAGACTGATGGAGAGCTGTTCTGACCTGTCAGCAAGTGCCTTCAACGGTTTCTTTAAACCTCCAGAACCTGGGGATGATGCTGCAGAACAGATTTTTGTCAAATTGGTTCTAACTCTTGAGGTAATGATTCCTGGGAGGGAAGAGGCATTGAAGTGGCATGAGGCTGCTCATTAGTGGAGGAGGCACAAAGTGAGAGCAGCCACTCTGCAGTGGTTCTCCAAGGGAAAATGGCCAAGAACACATTGATGGAGGTTTAGACACAATTAATATAATGAGCTCAGGTTTCTGTAAGCATTGATCTGGCTTATTTTTTTATTTCCTTTAGTACTTCTTGGTTTGGCATCAAGTGTGCCCTTCCCAAGATTGCCGGTGCTGAAAGGAATATGAAAAATAAACCAAAAAAAAAAAAAAAATTGGGGACTGCTAAACTTAAGAGGCACTGACACATCTGCAGAACATCCTGCTGTGCTGTGCTCATCTGAATTTGGATCATGTCCAACCTCATAACTTTTTCAAATTATCCTGAATTTTGTGTTCTAGATACCATTAGAGACCATTTACTGTGTCCAGATTGATTTCAAATAATCCTGCCTTCTTCCTTACCCACCCTTTGGGGGTGGAGAGGATGCTAATGAGGGAGGCTCTCCTGCCTGGGGGAAGGGTTTTACTTCAATGGTTTGGAGCCAGGAAGAGGGAAAGCTGGAGGCCCAGACATGGTCTCAGAGGCCTTAAAAATGTGGAAAAATAGAAAGTGTACATCCATAGACACTAATACTAATGGACACTTATGCTGTCTCTGGCTGTAAATTATTGAGATCCTGCTTCTATCTGGTAATGCAACTTAATCAGAATCAGTTTTACTGCTCTGACCCCATAGGGAACCTTCTAATATAATTTTATTTTACATTTTGTCTAGTCACTGTGCTAGGAAGCTTTGTATCCAGTCTCCTGGTGACATTTTGAAGTTACATGCTGTTGTATTTACCTAAAAGCACTGGAATCAGGAGGCTGCTGTTCAGTGCCATGGCTTTTTTCTTGCAGTCCTTCAGCTGATGGTCAGTTGAGAGGACACAAGGTGCCCAGCAGTTTGCAGTCCTGCACTCTGCTCAGGGCTGGGGTGATTAGAAGCATCCCATTGCACTGATTTCCTGAGCAGAATTCCCCAAGGCAGCCTGCTGCTGGGCCGGGCTGTGCAGAGAACCTCTCTCCACAACTCCTGCATCTTGCAGCCTTTTCAAGCTGCAGCTTTTGCTTTTCTCTCTCTAAATACAATGCCTGTGGTGTTGCTCCTTGCCTCCTCACAGCCTCAGCACTCACTTTGGGTTTTTCCAGGCTCCCCATGGGCAGCAACAGCAGCTTTGTAGGCAGCAGGAAACCTGGAAATGAGCTGCTTTACACCTGTGCATGGAGATGAAGGTCAGGCATTGGGGTATCCAAAGGTTTGATGGTGACACAGCATTTTAGAGCTCCCAGGGAGGATTTTTCCAAGGCAGTATGGAATGGTATGAGAGCTCACCTTGCCCACCCAAACACTGCCAGCAGGAGGTGGCACTCCAGCCATCTCCTGTTCCTCCATGAAGGACAGTCACCAATTTCGTGCTGTGCCAGCTGCAGCAGCACTTTTATCTTCATATAATCCCAATGACAAGGGGAGGGAGTTGGGACAGGCTGCAGGGTTGATGCTGCTGCAGGTCAGCATCCTTCCTGCTACTGAGGTAGAGACACAACATCTGTTTGTAGCTTCCAAGGACATTATTCCCTGCCCAGTGCTGGCAGCAGTGTGGCTCTGGTGGTGCCCAGGATGGGGTGTCCAACTCCCACACTGACCACGAGGTGAGCGGCGCCCGAGCACCTTTCAGTTCAGTAACTCCCATATTTTTATTCTCTCAGCCTAGTCTAGCAGGCTTCTTAAAAGGGATTACACTCCCAAGCCTGGGATTCAAAGCTGGGTTTAATGAGTTTGATGAGCCTGTGTAGCAGACTTGCAGAGAAGCCTGTCTGTCTAAATAGCATTTTTAATAAATTCCCCCTGCTCCGGAGATTAGCGAGATTAGTGCAGGAGGGCTCCTTCCCCATGGATGGTGCCACAGAAAGACAAGCACCACTGATCACTGAGTGTTTGCCAAAAATGAGTGTCTTTACACTTAAAATAGTGGCTCTCTGGTGCCAGAGCCCTCTGTCCTGGGTCAGCACTGGGTGTGAGGAGTGCAGGGTGTGAGCACCACGCCGTTGGATGCTCAGCTGCATCTCCACAGCCTTCTACCCTCACCCCATCTGCTGTGGGGGATGCTGCTTGCAGATCTCCCAGAAGTGATAACTTGCTCTAAAAAAACCCAAACCCAGCCTTCAGGATTACTTATTAAAGAAAGTAATCTGTGAATTCATGTTGTTTCCTTAAATTTCTGTTGGAATTCTCCAACTGTGAGCTGGCAAAAAGGCACTCAGATGTTCCCTGTGTGCATATTTGCATATAGATATTTATGTGTATGTACACACATTAAAAGTAGCTCTACTCAAAGATGAAACTGGTGATAGTGTCTTGGAGCAAGTGGGCTACAGAATCCCTGGACAGGCTTTTCCACTGAATTCCGTCTCAACAATAGTGTTGGCACATTTTTAGATGTGTGAATACATATAAGTAAGTCTTAGAAAGTAGAAACTGATAAGGAATTTTTAAAGTGAGCAGTAACTGGGTAAAATATGTAAGGGTAGATGGCATGTCATGTGGGGTATTGACTCTATTGCTGTTCCAATTTGAAATACTGCTGTTCTGTTTTCCAAATCAGTGTAATTATGGAACAAGGAAAGAAAAGATTTCTGCATACCTTTTAATTTTTTTTTTTTAATAAAAGATGAAAGAGACAACATATTTTGTCTGTGAGCTTTTGAAATACTAGAAGTGTTTTGGGGAGACATTAGTTGGCAGAGTGCATGCTCTTGGACTGCTGTTCAGAAACAGTAGCAGCTTTGGTTGGGCAGGAGCATTTTGATAAATCTGATAACACTCATTTTTGTGACCTTAAAACAGGGATTGTCTAGTCACAAAACTTGGATGAAATACATGGATAACTTTTCCAAAAATCCCTCTATTACTGCAGTGATCATGCACAAAGTTTTTAGGCACATTCTGTTTCTTTTTTAAAATACCTTCCTGCTTTAGAACACAGAGGAGAGAGAGTTGATATTTTGGGGGATTTGGGGGCATTGATCTGTTCTTTGCACTTACTTCTTTAAATCACACAATCCTTTTAGAGTGTAACCTTTTAGAACACACCCCACTTTATACCTGTACTTGTGACCCTGGAAGATGGGGATGGGGAGAGCAACATGAAGAAACAGCAGATAAAATCTGAACACTTGTAAGTTGACTTTTCCCAGTAACAGTTCTTTGATGGTTTGTGTTATTTTCAGCTCTGTAAAAGAGGGTGAAAAAGTGGGGATTTTCCCCTGTTGATGCTTGGCATCAGCATCATCTGCAGCATTTAAGGATAAGCAGAGATTTAAGTGCCAGCAGCATCTCCAGGTTTCTTTCTTCCCTCAGCAATGATCTGAAGGAAGAGAACAAGGCCCACAAGTCCTGACTTGCTGCTGCCAAATAGGAAAGGCTATAATTGAAACTCTGGCATTGGCTGCATGTCCCTTTCATAAGTATTTGCTTTGTACCTTGCAGGATTAAAAAAATTGGAAGTGAAATACAATCAGGTGTAAATGATGTTATATAAAATCTTATTGCCAAATCTCTGCTGTTAAGAAATAAAGTATTTTTTTATTGAAACGAATAATTTAATTTTACCAGTGTAGTGATTTTTTTCTTGCTCTCAGAGTAGAAAAATTGGCAATTAGTATTCCAATAACCCAGTCTTATGGAAAGATTTGCCTGTTGTTAGATATGTTATAATTTATATATTACATAAAACCTAGTGTGTTCCATGCTTTAATATTGTTCAATCATTTAAAATTTGTGCCAGGAATCAGCATCTAATGTTGGAATTAAAGTTCAAAACATTCAACAGCTGCATTTATTGACTACAGAAGATAATGAAGGGATAACTGGTAGATCTGTTGTGCTTGAACCATCCTGGGTTTTAATTCAATTATTTAAGACTCTTGGACACAATACTGAAGTGTCTATTAGTAAAACTTGCACGTTTTCTCTTGTGTTGACAGCTAAAAACTAAAAGATTGGCTTGAAAATGTCAGTGCAACCTGGGTTCCAAATGGCAAGGAGGTTTATTTGGAACTACTCTGCTGCTGCTCCTCTTCCCCCACATCTTGTTTAGGAACAAATCCTGTGTTTGTAGTAAGGATTTTATACAGTGATCTGCGATTACTGGTGCCAGCAGCAGAATGGTGTTTGTTTAATAAAAGATTGAGTAAAAAGACACCTTGGTGTTTGGTCTCCAGTGCAGTCACTTTATGAGCTGAACATTCTGGAGCCAAAATAAGAGAAAGGTTATTTAAATCTTTGAAACAGAGATATTTCTGAGAGTTCTAGTGGCTTTTCTTCATAGCAGTGGGTGGATTTAAAAAAAAATAAAGGGGCTTAGCAGATAAATATAATGAAATCTACCTTTTTAAAATCAGGGTCTTTCAGGTTGGGATCTTTGGTTGGAGACTTTCCAAAGATGGATGACTAAGGAAGAAAAAAACAATTCCCAAAGCCCCTGGGTGGAGTTCCTAGACTGGTACCAGCAAATTCCCAGAAAGGAAAACAATTGCTCCCTAGTTGGAATTCTTTCACCCAAAGATTATTTACTTATCAATACTCTAAAAATATCCTAAATAGTTTCCCAGAATTCTAAGGAACAGGAGTTGTTTTTACTGGGGCAGGTGTTCATGCTCGTTCAGCAATGGTAGATCTGCCCTATGATGCTTTTTGGTTTTTCTTCAGTATTTGAGAGCAGAAAGGAAGAAACAGAAAATTAAATTAGTTGTACTACAACACAGACTGCTTCCTGTGAGGAAACACTGGGAAAGGTCAAACAGTCTAAACATTTAAGGTTTTTTGAAAAAGTGTATATTTTTCTATTATTTCCCTTTTTTATATTTCTGTTCAGTGTAAAATTGCATTTTGTGATATACTGAGATAACAAAACTACCTTTTTCAGTATGAGTATCTTGACTTTCTTCAGTAACTCTTGTGGAGTGTTGTATTTTCTGCTGAAGTGGGGGGTAAATGTCAGATTTTTATGTACAACGTGACATAGTGAGTGTGTCTGAAGGAGAAGAGAGCAGTAGGTATTGCTTTAATATTTGTAAAATGCTTTATGGATAAACACTAAAATGCTTTGTAGATAAACCTTTTCCAGACAGAGCAGATTGTTGGAAAGCTTTGGTCTTGCCATCAGGAAATCTTCAGGCTTTTAAAATTTTAGCTGCACCTTTCTATTGTGTTTCTTATGCATGAGCTAATTAGGAGGTGGTTCAAGGTAAGCTGGTGACAACAGTAAAAACCAGGTTGTTCTCCACACAGTTATTTTCTTCAAAATTAAATTGTTAGGGTTGATAATCTATAAAATCTGGAATTTACCAAAAATATTCAGTACTTTTCATTGTGGAAAGCATCTTAATTACTTTGAGGAAGCTTCCTAGTTGTATAAATTTGGTATTTTGTTGTACAGCATTTGCTGGTTTGTTGTTTACTTTGAATTTACTCTTAAGTTTTTATATTAATGGCTTCTTGCCATTATGGATTCTTGCCCACTTACCTTGATTTGTTTCAAATCTATCCTCAGTGATGCCAGTAAAATGCTTTCTGCCTCATATCCTCTGACATCTTCTTTTGGAGGAAGAAATCACTGAATCTGTGTAATGAAAATTTGTTTGGACGTTTAAAACAAACTCTTCTGCTGGGACTACTGAACACTCTCTGAATATTCTGTGTTTATTCTGGTCCTTAGGTTAGACTTGGCAATAGAGGAAGCCAGAGACTGGAATTCCCAAAAAAACCTCCCTGTGAAGGAGAAATGTTTAGAGGAGCTGGATTTTCCTGATTATTGAGCAGGAGATGAGATGGCAGAAGGATCTAAAGGGAACTTTCTATGGGGAAGGGGTCACATCCAGGACATTCCTGTGCTGGGGAAATTCTGCCAGGGATGACAGCACAAGTTTTATATGATGTTGAATGTTTCTTGTCTGTGTTTAGTGTCCTGTTAGAATTATTACAGATTACAGTTCCATGTGTTTCATTCTGGTATCTGGCACTGTGAGAACCAGCTAGGAGCTCTCAGTCCGACTCCTTTTGCTTCTTTCTCTTCCCATTGCTGAGGAGCAGGAAGGGTCAAAGAGGACTTCCTAAGAACCTGTCTGCAGGAAGCACTGTCATTGATACGGATGGCAAATGCCTGGGGCATGAAACTTTTATTTGCTGACCATCAGTGGTAATTAACCCTTCCCCTGGCAAAGCCTGCAGCTCTGTGCAGCATCCATCAAGGCACAGCCCTGCCTGCTGTGGAATCCAGCCAGTTCCATGCAGAGGTTTCATCTGCAGAGATGTGGAATTTTCCATGGCTTGCAGGACAAGGTAATACTTTCTCTCTTAAGAATGGTGAGTGAGGCTGAGCAGAGTTTGAGAACCAAGTGGGCACAGAAAATCTGTTTCTCAGGGAAGTGGAGCACTTCCTCCTGGCCTGGCCTCTCTTTTTTGTCCATCTCTTTTCTCAACTCTTTAGTGATTCCAACTAATCAGATCAGTATCATCATGAGTCTCTTATGGTTTTGCCTCTTACCAGAGATTTAACAAAAGTTTAGGCTTTTGTTTTTGGGGTTTTTTTTTGTTTTGTTTTGTTTGCAAGATTAATGGTGGTGTTTTCTTTCCATGGAGATGGGTAAAGTTTTAGTATTGTTTCTGTCAGGTCGGTAGTTCTGAGTAATTTTGGTGGCTTATTTATACAAGAAGTTAGTTTATAATACTCCAGTTTGTACTTATTCTGGCTGCTTCTCTTAAATCCAAGTAAAGTAGCAAAGTGGAAAGGCAAAGCAGAGGAAAATCTGGAAAAACAAACCTCTGGGTAGAATCTCTGTGCTGGTTTGAGCAGATCAAGCTGCAGTGCTGCTGCAGGAGATCAGTAAAAACCAAGTTGTTCTCCACAACAGCCTGGAGAACAACCCCAGGTTGTCTCACCCTGCAGTGCCCATGTACTCTTACCCCTTGCTTGCAGATAGCTTTATACCTGTTTGTGCTTAAAAGTCAGGTATTTAGTTAAAGACTGGCAAAGGGATCAGTAATCCTCTGTGGGATTATTTGCACGTGCTTGTGTAACGTGTTTCTCAAGAGCCAGATCCTGCAGGATAAAACTCCCTATAAAAATTGAACAGAAGTACTTTCAGTAGAGCTCCTGAGCTGTGATGGTTTCTCCCCTTGCACAAGTCAGTGTCTTTATTCCTTCTTTCTCTGTGGTTGCACTGAAAAACTCAGCCAAGCTCACAGCTTCTCCTTTCCCCTGATTTGACCCCAACTGCAGAAAGTTGCCTGAAGTTCTTGCTTTTCTCATCGACTGCAGCGAGCAGGTCCTAACAGGACTCTTGAATTTCACCAACTGCCTTATTCTGGGTTGGCTCCATCTTATCATGTGTAAGCCTGTTATTGGCCTCCAAGCTGGAAGTGCAGTATTCCCCAAGCAGAGGTTTTTGGGAAAGGTTCTCATAAAAGAGCTGTCTTGAAGTCCCAGGTGACCAAAATGGATTTTCACAGGAGGATGTTCTGATAAAGTTTTAACTGGGAAAGTTCTCCCAGACAACTCATTCCACAGTGAAGGAAATTGCCTGAGAAGAGGTCTGGGTTGAGGAAATCTGAATTTCCTGAGGATTTGGGTCAGGATCCCTTTGCTGAAGTGATGCTGTGTGGTTAAACAAGAGCTGTCCATGCCCTGCACAGAGGGTTTAGCTCTGATCCAGCAGGTGGTTTCCACTGTAAAAACTTTTCTACTTGCAGTGCAAAGAGAGATTATGGCTTTAAGGTGAACATCTTCTCCTGAATTATAACTTCAGTTATGAAGACTCTTTTGGACTCTTTCAGAAAGTCAGTCTAACCCTGAAAACACAAGGATTTGTGATTAAACCCATTTGTTTTCTGGCAGTGACAAAGCAGGCTCTGGTTTCCACCTCTCCTTCTTTGTACTTCACCCAGTTTTGATGGCTGGGAGAGGGTTGGTCATTTCCTTTATTCTGTTTTTCCTTTTTAATTCTGAAAGGTTTTGTGGGAAAGGGGAGCTGCCATGCAGCTCTGCCCCAGGGCACAAAGGAATGCTTTGCAGCAAATGTGGGATATGTGAAAGTGGCACCTGATGGTGTCCCCTTTTCCCCTGTTGTGGTAAAGACCACGAAGGGAAGTGCTTGAGGGTCCTGGCCTCCCACCTCAGGTGAGACTCCTGGATCAGTTACCCTGAACACAGGATCTTTGAATCAAAGAACAGGAACAAAGATGAAGAAATTCCAGAGCAATTAACTTGTTGTGCAATATTTAAATTATTTTTAATCATAGTTTTACCTCAAATTATAATTTAAGATATATCATGTAATCACTAGTAATACAAAATGAAAATGGAAAGGGCATGTTCTTTCTTCTGAACATTCTCCATATAATAATCAGCTAATAACTCTGTCTGCTTTAATTCAAGAAGTTCCACTTACTCAGTTTTTAAGTTGGCAGGCTGCTTTTTAATTCTTCTCTTCTAATTTGTTGCAACATGTATGAAATACACGGGTTAATTTGAGTAAATACAGTCAAGTTAATCAAAGGAAATGATTACAGAAGGAACCCAAGAGGGGAGCTGGATATCGCTCAGGAAGGCATTGTGTAGCTCTGCCAAATTAATTAAATGCTACTGCTTAAAATCAAGGGTTAGTGATAAGAATCTTGTTGAATTTGGGCTACAAGTGACTTGTTGTAGTGGGTGAAACGATGACCCTTTTTTATTTCCTGACAGGCTGAGCATTCTCCTCCCTCCTATCCCTTTTAACTCCGAATTTCCGTGTGGATTTCCCGTAATGGGCCGAGCAGGAAAGTTCTGCTGCCTCTCCTCTCACAGCATTCCTGCAGGTCGCTGCTCCTTGGTGTCCCTGCCCCGCTGGGAAGTGTCCCTGCTCCCTCCAGAGCTGTAATGAACTCCCAGAGCGCCGGGCTCAGCGCCAGGAAATCAACCCCAATTACTGCATTCCCCTTGTCACTAACGCCACTTCACGGCCCCCACTAATTTGAGGTGGCAAGTCCCAACTTCCCGTAGCAAAATCGCTGGTTTTGCACTGTTTTTCTGCTTCTTATTCTGAAATTTCTCTCTCTTATTCTCTTGTTTTGGCTCCACTAAATTGCTGTTGTGAGGAGAGTTATGGATCATCCCGGAAAATTCTCATCTGATTATTGCATGGATACCATGGAAATAGAGGAGGTCTGGAGTTGTGCTTGGTTTTAATACGGTTTAACACAGATCAAAGGGGGGAAAACCCACAAAGATCATCTTTAGATTGATCAAAACTGTGTCTGCACTTAAATGAAGGTTTAAAGTGTGAATTAAGTGTCTGCACTTAAATGAAGGTTCTTGTAGGGGATTAAGTCAGTGCTGCAAATTAAAATATCTTCAAAAATCCCAGCTTTTTCTTCTCCTCCATCACTTGGCTAATGGGACCTTTCAGACTGTTGCATTTGCTGCCCTGTCAATACCTGGTTCCAAACAAATATCTGGTTCCATATTTAAATAGTTCATTTCTTTTTTTGGCATCTCTTGAATCAGTTTTCTCAAACATTCCACAACCAAATTCAGGGAGTTACAGGCAATTGAGACAAGAAATTACTCAGTTAATCTACATGACAGAATAATGCATTTGAATTATTTCCCGGCTTCCAGTGTTGTAGTGCAGGTGGCAGAGGCACAGCCTGGGTAACCTCTGGCATTTTCCCATCCAGAGGATGGATCTGTAGTTTTTGGATGGGCTCTGGAGCACCTTGAGTGGGATGAGACTCTAACAGGAGGCATTTCCATGCTCTGGGCTTCTGAGATCCTGCCCAGCCAATCTGATCCAGCTTTTATCTGTGAGTATTCAGCTAATGTGATTATCTCTTCCTAAACTTGTTTCACTGCCATAATGAGTTCCTGGTTTGTCACCTATTAATAATCTGATATGGAGAAGTGAATTAATGTGTTCCCCTGTATTTCTCCAAACATTTGCTCCAGGGCCAGATCATTGGGTATTTTAATTCAGTGGTAGATAGTGGTTTTGACAAGAAAATTGGTTATGTTAGGAGTTCATTGAAACACATTTGCTGATGGGTTTTTATAGTTGTAGCTTTACTTTGAGTTCCCAAGTAACATCCTTAGGATTAATCCTTTGGTTTAATTCCAACTGCAAAAAATAAATTTTGTACTTTGATTATGACTTATAACTGTCATTAATGAAACTGCCATAACTACTGTAACTACCATGGATTTCCACTCTGTCCTTAACCAGAGTTGATGGGCAAGAAATGCAAAATTCTTACTCTGCAAAACTTTCCAAAATTAAATATTTGCACTTTTCTTGATTGGCACAACAGCAGTACCCTTTAAATAGAAATAGTCTTTATATATACACACACATATATATACACCCACCCCCTTTACACCTCCTCCTTTTTGCATCTGGCCCATGCCCAAAGAGGCAGCAATGTGGCACCAGGATGGTTTTTTTCTGGTAAGTGGCATTCTGCAATTTTTGCCTTCCATGACTCAGAGTAATTTCTTGTTGTAAAATCCCAGTTCCTTCCAAGCAAATTTAGACCAGTGCTGTCAAAGATCTGTGTTTAAATGGGATTACAGTGCTGGGGGTGATCAGCCCCACTAAAGCTAACTCAGAGCCAAACTGGCCAAGGCCACTGGTGCATTTATTGACATTTACTTCGTCAGCAAAGTATTTTTGGGGTACATCATTAAAAATAACATTCATTCTCAGGAGGTATTCTCAAGTAATATTTCTACATCCCTCTGTCCTTTTAATGCAGGAGCTGTAACTCTAAGCATCTTCCTCTTGCTATTAATATAATTTACCAGATTCTTCATCATTTGAAGATTTTTTTCTTCATTGACCAGATTTACCTTTCTCATTGGTAAGGCAAGGAATAAGAAGAATAGTACCAAACTTTCAGAATACAAATATAATATATATATATATATATAAACAGCCTAGTGGGCTTTGTGATCTGCAAGATCCTGAGATGACCTGTCAGAAGATGATTTTTTTCCCCTGCAGCCTTACCCAGGAGCTGCCCTTAAGGAAGGCATTTGCTTTTCTGGGTTGAAAGCTGGGAACACCAGTGCTGGAGCTCCTGTAGAGCTGTGGCCTGAGAGCACCACAGAGTGTCACACACGTGGTCAAACAGCAGCAGCATTTCAGAACAGCTTCCAGGATTGGAAATGTGGGATAACTTCCAAAGTGCTGCTTCTCTGTACTGTTTTATTTTTTGTGAATTTATTTGAATGATGTCTGAGGATGGATGACTTTTATTTGGAAGGAAATTTTTGCAGCAGCTGTACAGCAAACTGCAGGAACAATAGGAAGTATGCATAAAATACCAAGGTGGTTTTGAGATGAAAGTGGTGTCTTAGATATTAAAGAGTGCTGTAATTAAGTAGCATTTGAGTGGAGAGGTTGTGGAATCTCCCTCATGGGAGGTGTTCAAGGACTGTCTGGACACAATCCTGTGCCAGGTGCTCTGGGATGACCCTGCTGCACCAGATGACCCAGTCAGGTTCCTTTTAATCTGACCCATTCTGTGAGGACAGGAGTAACTTCTCTTTAATTTTAGTGTCTCTTGAGTAATGATCATATGCAGTACCTCACACTACCTTCCCTCCAGACCTTCTTAAACTCCAACACAGTTGTATCCCATTGGAAAATAAGTACTTCAGAGAACTGTTTGAGGTCCTGGTGATAATTCAGAGCAGGACTTGGCTTCCCTGCTCTTTTTAACTGGATATTTTAAACAGTGACCTGAGACTGGCTCAGCTGCTCAGGGCACGGTGCTGCCAACACGAGTTTGGCCCCTGTGTGAGCCATTCAGTGAGGAGCTGGGCTCAGTGGTCCCTGAGGGTCCCTTCAGCTCAGAACCTTCTGTCACTGAAGCTCACTCAGTCTGGGGCTGTCTCTGGGGTGATGGCCGGGTGTGAAGCAGTTCCTCCTCGAGCTGCTGTGGGCTCAGCGCTGTGCCCGTCCCATGGCCTGGTGAGGCGGCCTGGGGCCAGCTGGGCACAGCCCTGAGAAACTCCAGAACAGCAGAGCAAGGCCGGGAGCTGCCTGTGAGCCAGCAGGAGACACCTGGGGTGTCTGCAGGATGAGGATAGCTCTGAGCCAGCAGGATTTGGGGATTAGCACTGCAGTCCACACCGTGCTGTGGCTGTGGGCAAGGACAGCTTGGTTTCGTCTCATGCTGGAAGAGGAGAACACGTCAGGGCTCCATGGGGGCCGTGGCTCTGCGTGGCAGCTCCTGGAGTGGTGATATTTACTCGTGGGTGTGAAAGGAGAGGAGCCACAGCTGGGATTTCAGTAATGCAGCTTCTGCTTGTGAAGAGATTTGATGGTGGGAACTACTAAATTGTTTTCTCTTCCCTGATTTTGGTTTATTCAGAAAGTGAGTTTGGGTAGCTGTCATTTATTATGAGTGTTGTTCAAAATCTGCCTTATTTTTTAGGATCCTGAATAGCAGTTACAAGGCAAAATATACTTTTGGTAGTAATGGAGCAGGAGGGGAAAGGCCAGGTGGGACAGGCCTTGGAGCAACCTGGGCTAGAGGAAGGATTCCCTGCCCATGGCAGGGGGTGAAACAAGATGGTTTTAAGGTCCCTTCCAACCCAAACCATCTGTGATTCTATTATTTTACTCTTCACAACAAATCTTGCTTTACTTTTTTTACTAAAGAAAAGGTTGTTGGGGTGGTTTGGGTTTTTGGTTTTTAGGTTTTTTTTTTCAGTCCCAAAGTAGGTTTTTTAGAGCCAGGGCCAAACTGCCAGAACAGCACCACCAAGATTCCTTCAGTTCTGGGGCCATCATTCAGGATGGAAACTGGTCTGCCAGCTTTGTCCCAGCTCATTCCACTGGAGTTGGAATGATCTCTGTAATCACTGATTTTAGATTTATTTTAGCAAGGAAGACATTAACAATATTTAACTGGGTTTTACCAAGGTCCCTAAAAGGGGAAATAACTGAAATGGATTTTTGTCTGTGGTTTTGAAGAGAGCTGGATGAGGGCTGTGCTGTCCCTTGTGGAGGGGCTGTCCTTCTCCTGCCCATGCTGCTGCTCTGCTCAGAAGGGTTTTGCATCCTTCTAACAAAAAAATCAGGGGGAAGAGGTATTTGTGTGAGGAGAAATTGTGACAGTGTGCAACACGACAAGAATAAAGTCTTGTTCTTTCCTCTGAGACTGATTATGAGGAGGGTGGAGTTGGTTGCAGTTAATTTTATTGTGTTTTTACAAGTCATACTGTTATTTTCCCTTCCCTGTTTGTTCTTACTTGATTTTTGGGAGGATTCAGTTTTTGCTGTTTAATTAGTAGGGAAAATATTCTCCTTTTTAGTCTTGCATCATGGGTTAGACCCATGTTCTGACATGGTGGAGCTTGTGGACCCTTTTAAGTACAGCTTCATTATTTATAAGGCATTAATCAGATTAATTTCGTAATAGTTTCCTGCTAATCCTGCCATTGTTCCTTAACTTAGAACTAACAAAAGCACAATTTTAATACCCTTTTAGTTGCTACAACATCCTTCTATTATTGGTTATATTTTTATTAGAGAGTACTTTCAAACAGTTTCCTAAAATCTTAAAATGATTGAGCAACATCTTAAAATTGCAGCACTTTTACTGCTGATAAAAGGACAATTTCTCAAGCAAATCCCCTTTTTATTAAAATCATGTTTCTTTGTCAGTTGAAATTTGTAGGAGTTTTCCTCTTTCTGTATAATCCCAGTCCTTGTGCCAACCAGATTTTTTTCTAGCAGTGATATTGAGACTCACTTAAAAATGTGTTTCATTTGTGGAAAAGATCCTTTTAGTGATCCTGAGAGCATTTATAGTGGGAGCACTTAACATCCTGACATGCAGCAATAAACACCAAAATCCTAATTACTTACACATTATTTTGTTATTACTGAAGAAACCTGTGTTTGAACTTCCTTTTTCAGTTTGCAAGGGGCGTAATTTCTAAGGTCTTTTAATGAGATTAATTATTTTTCTGGTCTCTTCTTCAGTTCTGTTTTATAAAGTACTTCTCTGTTATGTGATACAGAGCTGTGCCATTCAGAAATTTTTTTACATTAGGTAGCTTAGAACAGAAATTTTACTTTGTGCTAAACAAAACAAAACAAAACAACAAACAAAAAAACCCTTAAAGTTAAAAGAAGAAGCCTTAAAAAAGTCTGATTACCTGCATAGATAACCATATTGATTTAATTCTCTTTTAACTGGTGTTCATCTCATCTTCAATAGCATTTAAAGACTCCAATAAAAATGTATATATAATTACAAAAAGGCTATTATAATCAAAATTTAAAGGTCATCAAGCAGATTTCTGAATTGATGTCCCTAAAAAGTACATTATTTTCAATGATGATGAAAACTTATTCTTTCTGTACCAAAAAGGATGATGGAAACTGCTTCCATGCAGCTGGAGAAGAGACTTCCCCACAATAGCTCCCCATGATAGGGTCATTGAGGTGTCAATTACATATTTTATATTTATAGAGCACTTTTCTTCAGCAAAGATTCCTAAATGGCCTCCCAGGTCCTACCACATGCATGGGAGATTAATGTATTATTTTTCCTTTTGGAACTGGAGTGGCTCAGAAATAGTAGGTATGTTCTGTTCAATGGATCTCCTTCTCACAAAAAGACTGGCTGAGGTAGAAGGGGGTTGCAGGCATTGCTGGGCTTGTCACAGGAGGTTTTTTCCTGCATTATATATTCTGGGATCATTTTCTTTCTGGGAAGGGGCTTCCCTGGAGCAGTGACCCCACCTCTGGTTTCACTTGCTCTTAATACTGATTAGGGAGAGAATGAAAGTTTAGAAAGCACTCACAACTGCTTTCATTAAGAGCTTATCTCCTTCTAGAAATGGTATCTGTATTCTGCTCTGAAGTGCCAAATGAAACATCATTTTACAGCCCCATCCTGTGTGGGTCTCAAATTAGGGTGGGTTTAATTGCTTTGAAGGAGCTTCACAAAAATGGGCATGATTTCAAGGAAGGGTTTTTTCCTGATTTTGGGGATAGACTCATTATGTCAGCAGCAGTTTCTGAGCTGTAAGAGTTTGGTTTATGTGGAAAACTTGCAGCAGAAGTGCTGATCTCTTGGAGTTAAGTTTGCAGTGCCTTCAATGCTCAGCTTGGCTAGGACACGTCGTGGGCTTATTTTTTTCCAAGCTTTTGCTCTCTAGAGTCTTTGAATTTTATATGTGAATGGAGTCGTCAGTGTCTCTCCTTGTCCATTAATTCACTGCCTAAGAAAGCTCATTGCATGTTACATTTGACATGGTTATAGATATTCATGTTACAGGCTGTCTGCGTTGTGCTGGCAAGTAAAACACTTCCCTGCACACATGGAAGATGCATCTATTAATATTCTGTAAACCAGTTTTTTTTTGTTGTTCAGGATCAAAGCTGGTATGTTAGCAAAAACTTCAAATTCCTGTCTTTTAACCTGCTGGTTAGTTTGTAGGGGTATCTATTCCTTCCTGCTGTATTGCAGCGAGCTACACGGATCTCTCATGCTCATCTTAAGATCACAAAGCAGCTCTTGTTATTCTGGCATTTAAAAGCGACTTGAATGCTTTTTTTCTTAGAAGGCAAAAGCAGGTAAATTAGTTTTCTTCACAGCAGCATTAGCAGCACCACCAGAGGTGCTGAACAAGGTCCTGGAAAATGCAGAAAACCCAGTTAGCAAAGAGGTCTTGAGAGAAAGGAGGGAAGGCAGGTAGTTCTGGGAGGCTGTAATTAGGGCAGATTTTATAAATATTTTTGTGTTCCTAAAAATGCCAGCATGTATTATCTCAGTCAGTGATGACAATAACCAGCAGCAGGGGAGAGAGGAAGGGGAAGTGGAGAGAATTAATACACAGCCCAGCAACGTGGCCATTCCTCTTTTCCTACGAGCAGCAGTGAAGAATCACAGCCTCTCTTTTCCCAACAAAGAGCTGGTAGGAAATTACAGCTTCATATAGGAAGCCTCCAAAAGCCATGCTGTCCTCAGATTTTCATGTTAAATCATGCTCAGAATTTTATAGTTCAGAGCAAGTTCTGTGCCAGAATCCCAAAGGCTTCGTTGTGAAAGCAGCTTTGCAAAGTGAGAGAGGAGGACGGTCCCAGCTTCATTATGAGCCTGTTGCAAGGAGCTGCTTTGTTTTTATGGCTTCATATGCTTTGGCTCAAAATGCAGAAATCAAACAGGAGCTTCTTCTTGTCATTATACAGGTGCATGAGTCAGCTTCTTGTTTAATTTTTCACAGCCTTTTCAGTTGTGCAATAAAATCATGTTGAAATGCATTTTAGTACTAAACATTATAAAAGTTTCATTTCAGGTGTCTCTAAAATGATTCAATTTTCCATCCACACGTTGAGAATTATCTGCAGGAGGGGTTTATAGCCTGGCACCCAGATTTACCAAAGCAGGACAAAAGGTGAATTCTGCCCATGCAGCTTCAGGTCAGATCAAGGTAATGAAAAAAAAAAGTGACCAAAGAAGCCCTTTGTGCAAATAATGTTACTCCTAATGCTGGGCCTGAGAGATAGAACACTGACTGTGAAGGTCTAGGTTGGAAGCAAAGGAAAATGAGATTTTTGCTGTTTAGGATGTCCCCAGACTCTACGAGGAAATGCATTGTCCACACCAGAGTGGAAAACCATGTTTTATGTAATGGAGAAGATTAGAGGGGTTTTTCTGCTTCTACTTTAAAAAAAAACCAACACCACAAAACAACAACAAAACCACCTTTAAAACAGACCTGGTGGGTTCCCCCCCTCCCTTTTTTTTTGTTTCTTTTAAAACACGTTCCTTTTGCTCTGAATGGAATATTCCCAACAAAAGTGCCTAGAATTCAATGCACCATTAGTCTTGATTTTCTTCCTGTATGACTGAAGCAATTGTTTCAACTTTACTTCAGGTTTATTAAATGTAGAAAGTATCAAAGAAGCATGAAGCTTCCCACTCCTTAATGACCTTGATTTCTGCCAAAAGTGCATATTCTTCCACTGCATCTTCCCCGTACGTGACTGCAGGTCCAAGTCCAAATTATTTGTTGCTTAGCTGAGAGCAAATAGGTTCAGGCAGTTTTCCCTGCCAGATTTAAAACATTAATGCTTTCAAAACAAATAAATTCATTTTTTCTTCCAATTAAAAAAAGAAGTCATTCCTGTTTGAGCAAGGCATGAGAAATTGCAACCCTCCCATCACGGTGATGAATTTTAGGATATAAAGCCTTCCTCCAAGCAATGTGAAATGCTTTTAAAAATGAGCATTTGGGAGAAAATAAATGAGCTTCATCTTGTGCTTGAGGAATTAACTTCCACTTTAATGGTAGAAATTGGAAACACCAATATAGGGAGTGAGTAGGAATCAAGTAGAGAAAAGAGGATCTTGCTCCATAATTCCAGGTGTTTAAGCATTTATTTCAGTTTCTGTGGAGAGGGGAAGTTAGGTTCATCTTTCTGTTGGACTTTTCTGCAAGACTTTTTAGCAAAGTCCAGAAAAAAAGGTCTCTGCAAGTTTTGGACTGCTTGGTTTGGTTTATTTATTAGTTTATTTATTTAGTTTTGCATTAGTTTCTATTGAATGACCTGCCAGGGATGTTCAGGATGTGCAGAACAGTTGCTTTGGGTGAAGCAGAGGGGAATCAGCACCTTGCATTACCACACGTGTTAAGTGGAGGCTCAGCTTGATTTTTTGGAGAAAAGCTGGACAGAACTCAGGTTACATTGTCCATCAGCTGTACCTGGCAGATGTCTGCTTAACCTGCTAATTCCCATGTTGATGGAGGGTCACACACAGTTGTTTCTGGTGCTTTTATTTTCCATGGCAGAAGAGCCTTGTTCCTTAGTGACGCATTACTCTTAGTTCCTTTGATGCCTCAGGTTTAGCTTTTATATTTTTCAGATTCTGTGCTGCTTTAGTGTGCAGTTCTGAGCTTCATATTAGGGGATGGTGAGCTCTCTGCACAGAGCAGGGAGACAAAACAATTCCTGCTCTAGCTGGGGACCAAGGAAAATGCTCCAAATCTCAGGCCCAAGAGCACAAAAAGCATGGGATGGAGAGAGAAAACCAGGAAGGATGGGACTGCATGGGCTAAAACTGTAATTGGACAATTAACTCCAATATGCAAATGGAACAGAACTTACAAAAGTGAGAGACCCCGTGCCTGGTCATGCATTTTGTGACCATTTTGGTTCATCTTGGGTGCAGCCCTGGCTGGGTCTTGTGCTGCCCAAGGTGGATCCATTGAGGCCTTTGAATAAATAAACTTTATTTTCTAGCTCTGTCCAACGTCTGCTCTAGCTCAGCATTCTCAAGACATCACTTTTCTCTGTGCTCTGTCCATAACATGTCCAGAACATGTTGCCACCTGTCTCTTTAGAGCAATGTCTTATATTTGAAATCCCATTTTCTCCATAATTTTCTCTTTCCCATACCAGCATTCTTTTGATGATTTTAAGCAGGGATTATTTTGAAGCATCCTGTGCTTTATTATCCAGTTTCTCCTGCATCCCAGAACTGCCCCTGTTCCTTCCTTGCCTGGTTTGTGCTGATGCCAGAGAAGTTGGTTTCATTTTCCTGATTCCTGAGAGGCTGATCTGCCCTCCTGCCTTGCCTTGCCTGCAGATGAAGCATCCTGGGCCTTTCTGATCATTTCCACTGCTCTGGAGGTTCTCAAATTGAGCTATATCACTTTTGAAATGCAATACCCAAAGCCAGCAAAGCCTCAGCTGGAAGATTTTGTCCAACACTCACTAGAGCAGAAGAATTATTTCACATCTTATTGGCTTTCTTTGTGGGTTTGCTCTTCTCAGAACGATATCTCCCTCCTTTGTAACAGAAGGACACTGTTGAGTCATGTTCAACTTGTGATCCAGCATTATCACTACTTCTTTTTTTTTTTTAACTGCTGAGTACCCTGTTGTTCCTGCTCAAGTGCAGTCTTTTACATTAAACATTTATATTGAATCTTTTGTGCTTGTTGGGGTTTCTGTTGACTTTTTCAGTTTGTGAAGTTCCCTTGGAATTGTAATCCCCTCACCTGTCACTGTTGCTGTGCACACCAGGCTCCTGTTCTCTGCAGATTAAATAACTTTATCTGGCACAGGGTTATTGGGAACAGTGGAGTGGGGCAGATCCAGGCAAGAACCTCTCCCTACACACCAGAGGGTTTGATAAACACCGCTGGTAACCTCTCACTGAATTTGTTACCTCTCACTGGGCTGCTTTGTGGTCCAGAGCAGGTTTCCTCACCTTCCTGCAGGATGTGCTCAGCAAGACTTCACTGAAGCCTCTCTCAGCTCAAATTGTGGCATTCCCTGGTTTTTCCTCAGTCCTTCAAGCTCCTTAGCATCTCAAAGAAGGAAATCAGTTTTAACTTGCTTTAACAAGTTGGTTTTGTTACCTTTCAGAGCCACCTGTGGGGTTTCCTCTAGGTGCCTATGAGCAGGTGGTGATTCATGTTAGTTTTCCTTGATTTCTGAGGAAATGTCCAACCCTCCCTGTCCTCTGCTCCTTCTTCTGCCACTTTAAAAACGTGCTGTATACTTGGCCTTTTTAGGTCCTTTTAAAGGTAACAACAAAGGTCTTGAATGATTTGCCAGTTTTTCAGCACGCACAGTGACAAAGTTTATGAAGCCAAGCCAGTCTGAAAGTACCTAAACCCTTTAATTGACATTTTTGTAATCTGTTCCAGGTAAAGTTTGAAACCCTCCCCTCTTCTCTCCTCATGTTATCCATCTACTGACAGGTCTTTTAGTAAAAGCTGATGTAAAAAGACATCCCTTGTGCTCTTGATGTCCCTTTTCCACTGTATGATCTGCCAGGGGTCCCTTTGCTTGTCATTTCACTGTTCCTTTATTTATAAAATGTCTTTCTTGCTGCTTATTGGATTTCTGCTGGTTTTGTCCCATTCTGTGCTGGAGCACTTCTGATTTCATTTCCAAATGTTTATGCTGTATGTTTATACTTGCCTTTGGCAGTCTCACCCAAGTGTTTCATCCCTTTCATTTGAGGTCAGGGAAGAGCTTTGCTTTAGCCACTGGGCCCTTTTCACACTCCTTCTCTTTAGGTTTGCACCTGTCTTTAATTGCTGCTATTTAAGATTCTGGTAAGCTCTTGCTTAACTTCTCTCTCCCTTAGGTTTGTGTCCTCTCTCACTCAATCTACTTGTTTTGTGAATTTGTTACTCTTGTTTTGAGTTGTGTGTGTCTCACAAAACCCTCTCCCAATCTTCCTCATTTGGAGTTCAGAATAAATTCCCACTCTAAAAGCTCCCATATTTGTTCTCTGCTTTCGGCTATGACTAGAGGCTTTTTTTCCCTACAGCTATCTAAATTTTGGAGTAAATTTTTACAATCCCTAATGTTTGAAACAATCCTTCCCTTTTTTTGGCCCCTTTCCCCCGTGTCCATCTCACTGTGCATTTTGCACAAGGCATCCCCACCGTGAGCAGCATCCCAGGGCTCTGCCCAGCTCTGTGCTCAGTACATGCCAGGAAACCTGAAAGCAGCAGTAACAAGGTGTGACAGAACTTGATTGCCCTGATTTTTACTCCTTAAAAATGTGCAGAGTCAAGTCTGTGGTGGTGCTACTGACACTGTGATTGGATTTACTGAATTCACTGATGTAAATCCATCCTGACTGTGTGTATTGCAGCCCTAGTTGGACTGTGGATGTGTATGCATTTATTCAGGAGCTCGTTGATCATAATTGATGAAGACAAGGGGTGGGAGGGTAGAATTGATAACTTTCTGGGGAATGCTAGCAGGAGGTACTGTAAGGAAATGAAGTATCTTATTAAACTGGGATAACTAGACATGTTGACAATTCCTGAAGTATCATTTGCTGCCCAGTGCTTACAGGAAAGGTGCTGTTAGGAGGTGAAATTTGATAATCAGGTATCACAAAGCTTGGAGGAGGTACCTGGAGGAAAAGCCCAGCTCTGGTAGGTGTCAGTTCTCCCTGGAACAGCACCACAGCAATTCCTCGGATTGTAACACTCTGGTTTAACCCTGTGGTTGTGCTTAACCCTGGCTAATGAGCCTGAGCCTTACTTGCCCTCAATAACCCAATTTCTGTCTGTTTGGGGATGTAGAATAGGAATATCTGCTGCAATTGGTGTTGCCCACTTGTGTTGGGAAGCAGGTGGGATTGGGATTGGTAGGAAAAAAAAAAGGCTGTAAGAGTCTGAGCATCATCCCCAAACCAGGATATTGCTGAAAATCCTCCTCAGCAGAACTCAGTCCTGCTGTGGGCAGCTGGGGAGGCTGTTTCCATCAGAAACAGCAGGCAGGTATTTGGAAGGCAGCTTTCCACATGTGAGGAAGTTTTAGTGTAGCCAGGCACGGTGAACTGGGACAGACTTCAGGGCTAGGAGTGCAAGAGGGTGGTGAAAACTGAGCAGGAGGAGGAGGAGGTGGTGGCCAATTGCCAGGACACAGAATAAGGATGAGGTTAAGTGATTTAAGGCTGGTGAAAATGACTGGAGACAAAAGAAGATGTGCTGAAGTTGGGATGTGAGGTGAGTTTGGGCATTTATCAGTTTTCATTTATGAAAACTCAGTATAAACTTCATTGTTATGCTCCAGTTCTGACTTTACACTGCTGGTTTAATCTTCATAAATAAACCTTACAAGAAGCAGAAAGATGTTTTTATCCTATCACAATGACAAGTATATTTTAATCATGCTGGTTTTTTTCTTAATGTTGGCATGATGGGTTTTATTGTGTGTGGAGTTGGGAGGAATTGTAGGGAAATGCTGCATTAAGTAGATGAGGGGCCAATAGAGTCCATGGATTCACTGCTAACACTTGCAATAATTGTCCATTACTACTTCTTAAGAACAGCTCTCCTGCTCTTAGAATTGCCAGCATGGGGTCCTTAAGAACCCCATTTTGGGTGGAAGGAAACACAGTTGTAATCAAAACAATGATTACCATCGCCTTCATTTAAATGCAGGAGGAGAAACTAATGTGTGCTCTAAAGGGATGTAAAAAATCTACAAGTAATTCCTGGTTTTGAGGTTAGGTTTCTGATGTCCATGGGGAAAAAGTTAATTTCTTAGCTTTCACTTTCAAGTGAATATTTTTGTATTCATTTCTCACTCTGCATTTAAATGAAGGTGATAGTAATCATTGTTTTGATTACAGTTGTGCTTCCTTTCCCCTGTAATGGTGTTCTTGAGTACCCCATGCTGGTCGTGCTAAGAGCAGGGGAGCTATTCTTAAGGAGGAATAATGGACAATTATCTGAACATTAATAGTGAGTCTGTGGACTTCTCAGGACTAGTCAGCTCTCAGAGAATTCTCCTTTTCCTCGAAGGTGCAGGGAAGCTCCCCAATAGCCTTATCTAATCACACAAAGTTAAATTTTGCAGCTCTCCATCAAGCTGGCAGCAAATGCAGCTCTGTCTCCATTTGCACACAACAGAATTACAAACAGATTCTGCATTCCCTGTCCCAGGCTGTTGGACTCCAGGATTTTTGTGTGTAACTCTTAAATACCAAACTGCAGAAATACTCTGTAACTGTCAACATAAATACAGACTTTTGTGCCATTAGTAATGGGTGATGACAGGCTGTATGAAGAACACATTCCCAGTCTCTGCCATTCTTCCTTTCTCCCACTCTCCATCCACCCACTCCTTTTAATGTTACTACTATTGTTATTATTTTTTGTAGCAGGCATCGTATCTGGGAGCAGGGGATTAAATGAATAATTCCATTTGGCAACAGGCAGGCAGCATCAGTGCTGGAATCCTTTCTGTTCTTTAGTAATATTAATGTTGTAGAATATCATCGGGGGGAGGTGGTTGACTGGAAACTTGCAGATAAATGTAGGGGGGTTATTTGGTCAGTATTGTTTGTTAAAGCATTTAACTACACAGGAGCAGCAACACTGCAAAAATACTCTGTGCATATGTTTGAAATGCTTTTTAATCCTGATTTTTACTTTGAAACTAGAAATATAATGTATTTTATTTAGAATTATGGTGCTAGTTGGGGTGGCTGTCAGTACAAAGGCTAATGCTATTTATTAAGGTCCTGGTTTTATTTAATAGCCAGATGAATGGAACAGTTAATAAAAGAAATATTGCTTTATTCCCTGACATTTATGTCCTTGGTTTCCAATAAAGAATTGAAATTATGAATAGTTGATGGTTTAAATTGATGTTTTATGTTGAACGCTAGCTATAATTTCCCCTCTGAGGATTGTAATACCGAGAAACAGATGGTTTTTCACAGTAACAAATTGCTGTGTGTGTACTGGATATAGAGCTGCCTTTCAGCTCCCTCCACCTTCCCCTCCTCAGCCCCAGCAGAGGCAGCACTGCTGCTCTTCCCAGGACAAAGCCAGAGCTGGAGGAAACCCAACCTATTTTTCCAGGTGTGCAGGAGATGGGAAAGGGCTGCAGAAACTCGCTGTGAACCACTGAGCAGGATAAACACAGAAGTTCTTGGCTGTTCCTCCTGTCCCAGCGTGCTCTGGCAGCCTGGGCTTCCTTCCCTGGTGCTGCTGGAGGTCAAGTCCTGGAAAGCTGGGAAGAGTGGTAGCACTGGGGAAAGAGCAGTGAGCTGAAGTTAGGCAGCTCCAGCCCAGCCCCAGCTGGTTCTTTGCTTTGGGTTTCTGAGCACAGCCAGTCCGCAGTGTCTTGAGGTTTTATTGATGTTTGGTCTAAAGTAAATCAGTGCTAAACGCTCTTGTTTATGCATTTTTAAACTGTTTTTCAATAATTGTTACTGTGGGGAAGTGGTGTGAGATGATTAGTGGAGAGTTTGGCAATCCACATTAAAAATACACCTTTTTATAAGTTAATTATTGAGGGAAATGGTTTGTAATTACCACTTCTGAATGTTCTCTGCTAAGGTTTACGTGTAGTATTTGGATCAAGAGTCACTTTAAGCCCCATTTAAAAGCAGAAAGAGGAAGAAAACAGGAGGCTAAAGGGGTATGAGTGAAGGGAGGGATCCCAGCCAGGTCTGTCCTCCACAGCTTGTGGGTGTCAGGCCATTGCTGGACTTCAAAATGCTGCTGCTACTGGCAGAATGAGTATTTGGCTTTTCACAATCCTTCTGTGATAAATCATGTTACTGACACACAGTTAAAATACATGGGCTTCGAGCTCAAAACAGCAGCTATTTCATAAGAGATATTAATTGTTCAAAACCAAATTGTGTAGATCATAGGATTAAATTTTTAGTACTAATTTTCAAAAGTACTCTCATTCTAAAAATTATGTAATGCTTTCAGAATCCTTTTTTTCCTTGGAAGCATGAGAGATTGCTGCTTACTCAATCTTAGTGATCTGAAACTTCTCTGTATCCTACAAGATTAGGACCTAAGCATGGTTATGACATACCTTGACTGTAGACCACTCATGAACTCTATTTTTCACAAAGCAGTGAGGTTATTGGGATGAAATACCACGTTAAAAATTTAATAGTACCCTAATTTTTGTGGTTGTCGTGCTGATAGCTTGTATTCAAAGCAGTGAAGAAATGCATCAGAAATCCTGCCCTTTACTTTTCCCCTTTTGGCTTAATGTCAGGAAATGGCACATTACAGCAATTTGTGTGGCCCTGCACCACTGCCAGGAGAGATAAAGCACTGAGAACAGCCAGAGAGCAGGGCTGGAACTCAGTGTGGCCATTGACAAGGACAGGAAAGGTCAGAAAAGGTTAAGATGGTTGGGAAAGCTATTTCATATATATCAACTGGGGTGTTTAATAAGTTACCTGGAACCAGTTTCTAGCAGTTTGTACTGTGGAGCTTAAGCATGAAAATTCAGCAGAAAACCTGTCTCCAGTGAGTGTGGTTAAAAGAACTTGCTGGGACCAGCTTTTACAGCTTGTGTAATGAGACAGCTGCCATCAGAGTAATTTAGAAGTGGCCTTTTGTCAGTAGTTTCTAAGTATCACTTGTCTGAAAAATTCAAGATGTGATAGCCATTAATTTTCTGGTAGAAAAGAGTCAGGTGGAGATTCCTGCATAAGCAGCTGTACAAGGGGATCAGCCCAGGGGCGAGCGAGAGCCCACAGTGGTTTGAAGTCAGTGCTGAGGGATGTTAATAAACTTTATTTACTGGCTCTTGCCCCAAGGAATATTGTGCTAATGCAGCCAGGGTTCACTTCCGGCTGAGGAATAGTGGGAGAGAAAGCAGTGGAGGATAGGAGGATCAGGAGATCTGCACACACAGAACAGAAGTAACTTGCACTTGGGCATGTGTTGTCTTTAACTACAGCTCTGGTTCCTCAAAGTTCACAGAGATGACATAAATAAATAAACAGATATTTTTGGTGCTAAAACAAGCCTGGTGGTTCTCCTACTTAGAAGAAAAAAAGTTCCTTCCCTTCCCTTCCCTTCCCTTCCCTTCCCTCTTTCTCTCTCCCTCCTTTTGGCCTGGCAGTGTTGTCCAGGCAGAACTGGAGGAGCTTGGCTCCCATCCCAGGATTTCTGTCTGGTGCCCTGCTCTGAACAGGAAATCCCAGGCAGAGCCGGGGGCACATGTGCGGCTCAGCCCCGAGCATTCCGTGCCTTATCCCTGGGGAAGTGTCCCCTGTGCCTCAGTGCCTTTGGGGGGCTTGGGAGCCCCTTGGCGTGGCTCTGAGAGAGGGTGAACTCCCTCTGTGTGTGCAGCTTCTCCCTGCAGTGCCCCGAGCAGTGCCCGGGGACTGGAGATTGCAAGCAGAAATGCAGCAGTCCTGGTAATGATCATTTTCTCTCATTCACACAGTCCCTCTGTAGGTCTGTGCATGAGCAGTAACATCTCAGTTAGTGCTGCCTTGTGACCTGAACAACTCTTAAGAACTGAGTGATTGGAGAATATTGATAAGAGATTTCTTAATCCTCTGTCTTTTGGTTCAAAGCCACCCCATACCTCTTAAAGATTAAATTTGGTCACTTTGATGAGCATGTTTTGGACAGCAGTAACCAGTGATTTTTATGTCAGAAATGCAAGTGTCTATGCCAAATCAGTCAGCACTCCCTTTTTCCCTAATAGTTGCATCTGCTGATGATTTATTTACTTAGGAAAAAGAACAGCTGATAACGAGTGAGCATGTCTGTGATCTGAGGCTATCCTTCCCCCATAAAACAGGGGTGTGGGGGCCTCTGGCTCTTGCTGGAGGAGCTGCTGTTGGCGGAGCTCTCATGCAAAACATGCTAAGCCATGTCTGTACATAAGAAAGTGAAGGTATTAGGCAGCCATCCACTGTAAAGAAGAAGCACCCTGAATTTCCATCTCCTAATCCACTTGTCTTTTTAGTACATGTATGCACAAAACATTATTATAGCACTTTTTAATAAATGGAATAATAGTAGACTTAGTGTTACATACAGGAGATTATCATCTTCAGTGATTGTGTGTGCACAGCTTGTGTTATCAGAAGATTAAATGAATCTTAAGGAGATGCTGCTTCACAGTGAGATTTGATTTTCCCCTGCACGAACACTTCTTAAATTATTGAGCCGTTGTGGCACAGACAACACTTGGCAGTGGGAAAGCCACCGGGAGAAAGTTGTGAGCAGGCTTTACCTGTCTTGTCAAATGGCTCACCTTGGCTGGGGGGAGAGGGTCCTATCTCTGGCAACACCTGGGGTGAATTACGGGCAGATTAAGAGCTTCCCCCTCACCTTAAGGACTGCTGCTCCCACCTCCTCCTGCTTATTCATCTCCTGCTCAAACCTTGGCACGGGGACCATGAAAACTATCACCTTAAGTAAATCCTCATAAGCTATTCATGTTCCTCGACAACTTTGCTCATGCTGTTTGATTCACAATCCTCTGCCTCTTCAGTTCTCTCACATATTAACGAGTTTGATCGCTGCTCCATATAAATGAGGCATAATCTGAAGCTGTCAGACCTAAACTGTCTTGAACATACACTAAGTGAATATATTCAAATTTCTCTTTAAAGCTGGGAATATTTATAATAAAACTTGTCAGAGCTTCGGTTAACAGTTTACACTGGAAGTATTTTTGGTTGTGAAATACAAAAACAAGTCCAAAAATGACTTTTTGAGCTGATATTATTATATTTGCCTTGCATATGGAAAACTCGTGTTGTGATTTCAACAACAAATGAGAAAATTGGCAAACTTCTATGAAAATTAAGTAAGCTTAAACTTCTATGAAAATTAATTAAGCTGAAACTCCTATGAAAATTAATTAAGCTCGAATGAAAAAGTGTTAAAACACTTCACAAATTTATACTAATGTGACTTGTAACAATCACAATAAAAGAGCAGCGGGTGCTGTTAGCAGTGCTTTGAATTTGGGTTGTGCTGCCTCTTCTGTCACAGCCTGAAACTGGATATCTATCGAAGTGCAAACACTGGACTCATTTATTTTTTTATCCCGTGATGTTCCCAGTGAAGAATGCTGTGTAAAAATGTCTCCTGGCTCTCGGGAGAGGCGGCCTCTCCTGTTTTCCCTTTGAACGCTCTTTGGTTGTACCTCTCCCTCAGACTGCATCTGTCTGGGCTCTTATATCCTGTCTGATACAAGGCTGCATCCTCGCCTGGCACAGCCCAGCACAGAGAGAGCTTGAGTGTCCTCTGGATTTTTCTTTGTGTTACTGTAATACGAGTTTATAAAATTTAGGAATTTTCACCTTTGTGTGAAAGAAGCACAGACAGAAACAATATATGATTGTTATGGGACTTAAAATACGGAGTTCCTGACATCAAAGATGCAAGACAGGCTGGCTTTGTAAGGAACTGGCAAAAGGAACAGTAGTAGGAGCAAATGATGTCTTTTTTTAGCTACTAGATAATACTTTGGAACTGAATGAAGGCTGCAGCTTATGAATCTCATTTCCCTCCTCAGCACATCGAATGCAGAGGACGAGTAGATCTCACCAGTGTGAGTTAAAACCCAAACCCAGAGGTGTTGTGGAACTCCTGCGAGGGGTTGCTGTGGTGTCCCAGCCCTCGGGTGACAGGAGGGAGGTCTGGCTGCCTTGAGCTTCCTTGAATTTTGGCTCAAGTCTAATGGCAAAGGTGACACCGTTTAACCCCTAAATTCAAAACACCCTACCCAGTCAGAAAACATTCTCTGTGTCCAAGGCAAAGCAGACACTTGAATTTAAGTCGAATCAAATGTGGGGAAGGTTTCCTCCGCAGCCTTGATGTGAACAGGAAATTGATCCTCCAGCACAAGGCCGGAGCGCCAGGAGCTCGTTCTTCACCGAGATAATCAGGCACAAAACGCTGCAAGTTAATCAGTTCACTTTCAGTTTAGTATTTACATTCACTTCAGCTTTAAACAAGCATTTAATTAGTTCTGAAAGTGTATTTGAAAGCCTTGGTGTTGGACCTCGTAGATAATGAATGGTGCCTGCGAGTTTTGTTTTGTTAGTGGAAAGTGAAACCAGATGCGGCTTCTCCATCCAAGCCCAGCCTCTGGCTGGCTGCACGCCGTGGCAGAGAGGAGTTTTTATCATTTGGAGACTGCTCTGTGTGCTGCACTAAAGCGATCATTGTGTTAGGGAAGGATGTTTATTCCACACAATAAGTTGCTGGAACAACATTCAAATATATAAAGCAGCGGAATTGGATTCCTCTGTTCAAAAACAGGAAAAAAAAGAAAAGGGATTAGTCTGTGGTTAATTTAACAACTCCCAAAGTTGCCATTACAATACACCTATATTCATTTCGTTATTAATTACGCGGTTGTGCTATTTAAGCTTCCTTTCTGTCCTTTGGGACCAAATTCTTGTCCTGGGCGAGACACCGAGCTCCCTTTTGTGTTGGGGATCATCGTGTGATGTGAGCAGGGATTATGCCCAGCCTTCCAAGTCATTAATGGGATTCCCTGTGAATTGTCTCCCGACTCAAGGCTTCCCTGCGGGGCCCCTGCACCTGACCTGCTCCTGCTGCTGCTGAAACTTGGTTTTTGCACTTGCTCAAGGTTTGTGTGCAGTTGAAAAATTCCTGGAAACCGTTTCTTCTGTGATGGCTCTCTAAAGAATATCTATTTTAGATTTACTTAAAGCAGCCCTGTGTCCTCTCTTACTGCTTTTGCCCCTTGGGACAGTCTGTTAAAGATCCTCCCCGAGGGGATACAGCGGGAAAATCCTACTATGTTTGTGATGCTTTTAATCCCCAGCCTGTCTATAGACTGAAATAAATAGAGCATTCACCTTTCTGCTTTCAAATACAATTTCAGTGTCACCTGTGGCATCCTGATTCATCAAGATCTGTTCTAAGCACTTCTGAATCTTATTGACCACTTGTTTTACAGGATGATAAATCCCTGTTCTCCCAGAGCAAATAGATTTAATAGAGCAGGTTTTTTTCCTTGATTTATGTTTGCCATGACCAGAAAGCAGGATTTCAGCACCCAGCAGACACTGCTCCACAATTACAGAGTCACAAGCAGGCAGTGTCTGTTTTGCTGCTGAATGACAAATATTGTTAGAGGATGTGGTGACAGTTTATGTGTTCATATAGAACCAAAGCACGTGGTGCAATTGTTACTTCAAGATTAGACTTTCTTGAAACCTATTTTTGATTTTAGGGGATGCCTCTGAGATAGGGACTCAGTAACTTACTGGTGAGGGAATGAAAATTGGCAAAAAGAGTGTATTAGAAGCAAAAAGAGTGTATTAGATTTGAAAACAAAGACGAGATATTTTTAATGTGTGTATTCTTTAAAAAGTGGAAGCACTTTGTGTATTATACAAGGTTTGGAAGATGACTGTGGACATTTGAAAATTATTTTTATCCCTCCTTTTGTAACATCATAAGGGCATAAAAACAACCATAATTTTAACAAGCCACAGTGTTAGTGCCCAACAGCTGAAGAAATGAAAGACTGACGTGCTAAATTGTGTTGTACAATTAGGTGGACTGGAAAAACCAAACTCAGGGTTTGGCTGAGGGGACGGGTCCATGGTGACAGCCCTGTGCTTGTACATTGTCACAATAAACGAGCTGAGTTGCAGGAATTAGTGATGATGATGCCCCCACACTTTATTGATCGAGAGATTAAATACAAACTGGTTTCTGCAGCTGCTGGCTCTTGTCACCGTGGGTTTGTGTGACATGGAAGGGGAGCCTTGCACTGGGGTATTTGTGGGGTGTTTGGGGCTGTCACTTCTCAAACCTTTGGGAGTCAGAGGCAGGGGATATAGTCCAGAGCAGCTCTGTGTATTTATTGTCATCCTTACATTAGAGCAAGACTTGTCTTAATAACGAAATCCTACAAGAGCAATATCTCCCTTGAAAACCATATGTCAATAGAGCTTTAAAATTGCTCAAATATGAAGAGGACGTTACACAAAATAGATGGATTCTGCCAGCCTAAGGAATAGGAATTGACATTTTTCAGAACAGACGTCATTGATAATTTATAGATGGCTTTAAAAATTAAAGTTTATATAGAAGCTGGCTTAAAAATGAAGCGTTGTCAATGCTCTGAGTGCATTGGGTACATTAAGCAGAAACGTTCGTGTCACTCAGTGGTATTTAAATACTGCAGAAGTCAGGAGCAGCCATGTCCTCTGAAAGTCTGCTCCTGTTCAATATTAAAGGCTCATGTGAGTCTGCTGCTTTCCAGATGATGTAGTTGCACTCCTAGGAAGTGTTTTGAAACGAGTAATTATTGATTTTGTCCCTTACACTTCTGATTGAAAGCTGGAAGTGGAGCACATGACTTCTGGAGAAAAAGACAATTTTATGTCCAAAGATACCAGCTTGACTTTGTGGTTTGTAAGCTGTAAAAGCTTCATATTGATGCCCTCCTAGTTTTAAAAACAGAGTGACAGTCCTCTCTGAAAGCAGGGGCATCTGCTCTAAGTGCACTAACACTGGGAAATTATTGGAAAGCTTTCCAGTGCTTTTGCAGAATCAGGGTTTCCTTTTTCCCCCCTTAAATACACTTTTTGTTAAACTGCTCCATCTAAAACGAAGTAGGGGTTAATACACATTTTGCTAAGTAAGAAAAACAACCAAAAAAAAAAAAAGCCCCAGCCCAACACTGGAGGCTCAGCCCAGGAAGATGGGAATTCTGAGATAATATTCAATGTGCCCAAAGGGACAATGCTGTCTCTTGTTGTCACTGTCTATATTTAGCCACCGTGCTCATATGCAACTTAAAATACCTAGAATAGCAAGAAGAATTTTTTTTTTTTCCCCTTCATTTGAAGTGGTTCAGTGTAGGGTTGTTAATTTTGGCTTATCACAGCTGACACTTGAGTAAGGGGGGAGAAAATAGCGGTTTGAAGCTTTAACTCTCTCCACATGTGCCCCTCGGAGGAGCCTTCCTGACTCCTGCAAAACTTTCTGGGCTGCCTTAAATTATGTGCCCCCCATTTAGGAGAAGTTCACAGGTCATTTAGTTGATTTAAAATCCATTGTTGTTTGTGCAGCTGATAAGGGGTGAGAAAGCTATTCGTTAACAGACCCGGGTTGAGAAAAAAATGTGAATAATTCCAGCTTCCTATTCGCATCAACTAGAATTCTTCTGATCAGTTAATATAAACAGTGTGATTTATGCTTTAATACTCCAGCTTACATGAAAATAAGCAATAATTTTCACACTTTCAGGAGTGTTTTATGCTGTTGCAAACTAAGTTTTTGCATTTTACCCATTTACTGAAAAGATAATGAAGTATTTCTGTATGACAATCTGGCAAATATTTATGTTTTAGGGACATATTACACACTTCAGCGTGCTGGTTTTCAATGGGAAATGCTCCCAAGCATCAGTTTAAAAAATTGGGCAGAAAAATAAGAGAGAGAGAGCAAAGTCCTTGAGGAAATACTGGACAAGTTGTTTATGGGGGGAATGACCGTGGCTGGTTTGGATCCCACTAATGGCCTCTTTATCCCAAAAGTGACCTCCTGGTCAAAAGGAGGGTGCTGAGCAGCCAGGCCTGGGGGAACAGGGAGCAGGAGGGTTCTGCTGAGTGCCAGCAAGGCTGAGAATCCCTGCTCAGCCCTGGGAGCTCATCCAGCACCCTAAAAATTCAGATTCCAGGTCTGACATGGCTGGGAAAAATCAGCTGGCAGTGCAGGGTCTGTGGAGCCACACTCCCAGCTGCAGCTTGAGCCAGCAGGAGATTTTGTCTGCACTGCTTTCCCTACATCTGCCCTAAGGAAAAACCTCTGGTGGAACGCAGCTGAGTGATACCTGCTCTCTCCCCAGAGGTGCTAACAGTTGTTTATGCTTCCCCTATCTGATGGTGGCACCGAAATGTTTCCTTGTTCTTGTACAAACTTCGGGAGCAGCGTCAAAAAGAATCTTGTCTGTTTTGATGGATCGCTGGCGTGGATGAATATCTCAGTCCTCAGGTCTGATGGACCATCAAATTCTGCACAAGCCATTCCAAAATCAGTTTTAAAAATGAGCAATTACATCTTTTCATAAGTGGGTGATCAGGATCCAATAAAGAGAAGTTATAAAATCAGATAAGTTGCTTGATTAGTCAATACCAATTCAGAGATTCTATGTCACTTGCCCAGTTTTACCTTTTTTGCCCCCCTCCTGGTGGTCCTCAGTGTCTGTCCTGACCTGGCTGAGAGGGAGCTCTGTGGTTCAGAAATGTCAGCATCTGTAAGGCTGCAGTCAGGTGGGAAAACCTGATATGCTTTGGGTTTTAGGAGTGCTTATTCAAACACTGCATTTCCAGACACGGCGTGCCTTCAGGAATTTAAAATAACTTGTTGGAACTGCACGGTGTTAATAAGCAGCTGGGTAAGATACAATCTCCTCTGAACAGTAGCTTTTTCTTTCACTATTTTGTCTGCATTTCCTAAGAGTGTTTCAGCAGATAGAGCATGACCGTGCTTATATTTTGTGTTGGCAGCTCTCAGCCCTCTGTGACTCTGCCCCACTGTTCAGAGCAACCTTCATCATCTGCTGAGGTTTCACCAGGGCCATTATTTGTAGAAATACAAATCCTCTTGCCCAGGAAGAGGCTGGCTTTGGATATTTGCTTAAAATGTCGTTTCAAAGTGAGCCCTGTAGTGGTTTTTGCATTCAAAACTCACTGTTGGCTTCCAGTCTCTCAAGTTTGCTCATCCTGTTTCACTCCTGGCTTTGAGGAGCTCCTGCCTTGAACCCTCAGTGGTCCTGGATGTCCATTCTGAGGCATGTTGGGAATATTTAGCTTAAAGAAGGTGCTTGAACTTGGTGTACCCTTTGCTTTGGATGCAGCTAAAAGCCTTCAGTATTGTATCAGACGCTGGCTTTGATGTGTACACTTCAGCATCTTGTAAAAATGATCAGATGTATAAAAGATGGTGATAGGGAGAAGTTTATTGAGTATTTCTCTGGATAAAGGGTGTTGCAGGCATTTCTGGAATTCCTTTGTAAGTCCCTCTGTACATCAGTCCGGCAGTTTTGACCTTTTTTTTTTTTTTTAAGTGTGGATTTTGCCTCTCTTGTCCGTTGGTGCTTGACTTCTCATGGCACTTAGGGTTACTTGGTATTTCAGGTAATAAGTGATGGAAAACATCTGCTGTTTGGTGAGGTGCACCTTCAATGACAGCAGGATAGTGTGAATGAGGACATGAGCTCCACAGCATCACAGTCTGGGTCATTCCTCACAGAAATGTATTGCTGAGAGGCAAGAGGCACTGGCAAAAGTTAATTTTTACTTAAGTGTATCTTAATTCAAGATTTTTTACTGCCTTGAAATGAGTGGGAAAATGCTTTTGAGAAAAGTACTTGTCAGTTTATGTCTAATTTAGCGGTGCTGCAGCTGAAGGAAGTTTGTTACAAAGCCAGGAATAAGGTAAAAAGTTTGAAGCTTAGGTTAAAACGATGGCAGATAACTTGATCTGTAGTTGCCATATATAGTCATACAAGAAAAAGTCTGTAAGAATCCTCCAGACGTTTATGGACTTCTCTGATTCATCTGTCAGAGCCAAACAGCTCCAGCCAGGAGATAGGGAATTTGTTAAACTGCATTAAGTTCCTAAATTGCTGTAGCCCAAAGGAGCAATTCTTCCTTTTATAGGGGGACGAGTAGGAGGGAGTAGGCAGGGAGGATGGTACATTATGAAGTCTCTTCTTTTGGTAAGAGTTTCAAGAGATGAGTAACATTCTAGAGCTCTTTTAAAAAAACAAAACAAAACACAAACCACAGACAAAAAACTTGAATTAATTTCCGTTGCTCTCATCAAAAGCTGGCTGTCTAAATTTAGCCATTTCCTATAGACACTCAGCTTCTGCTGGCAACAGTCAAACTGTTTGTCCTCAAGTGCAATTTGTCACCTCCCCCTTCTAAGTTGGTAGAAGATAAGCCTGTATTAATTCTGCTGATTTATTATTATCCAAGTGTGCCTCATTTTAATCTGCCATCGAGCTGATTGTGCTTCAGCCGGGAACGGGAACCGCTCGCTCCAGCTCCCCGTGTCTCCCCTCCTCATCTTCCATCCTCTGGGCTCCTTCTCCTGCTCTTTTCATCTCCTTTCTCTCCCCACCCCCTCTGAACACTGGAACAGTTCACAGTTCAACACATGAATTTGGGAATTAATCCCAGCTGAGAGTATATATTACGGTTGTGAGGGGATGCTGCTGCTCAAAAGCGCTTTATGTGGGTTTTTTATTTCTGAAGTTCAGCTAACAAACAGTAAATGTATTGAGTAAGTCTGTAGTGAGCTCTTGCTTTCTTTCATCTGGATGATTCATTTCTATCTACTGTGTGCTCCCAAAGCATGTGCATCATGGGCCTGAGCCTGTTTCCATAGGAATTTTGCCAGGAAGTGTAAAGGCAGCAAAAGTTTGTTTTCTCCGAATTGCTTCACTCACTGAAGCAACATGAAAAGCTCTGTGCTCTGTTTTTTTATTTAGGTCAGCAGGATGACAGTTAGATTAATTTCAAGGTGTTTTTACCAGGTATGCTAAATTAGATGTAGTAAAACCTTTGGGTCTGTATCCTGATGTTTTTGAGGTTGTCAATTTTTTTCTTTTTTCCCTTTGAATTTCTCGTCTTTGTTGGAATCTGAAGTTATCATGTTAGCTGCATTGAACCCACAGCCAGTCACTCCCTGCATGGAAAAAGTCACAAAGAACATAAAGACAGCAGAGATGATGGTCATGAGAGCTTTAGCAAATATAGGACATGTATTTGCAGGACAGCAGGCTTTTTACTCAAGTCCTCATGAAACAACTTGTTTCCTGTAGGAGCAACTGGCTTTTGAATAAAACTGGATGGTCAGGATCAAGATTAAGAAGAAAATCTTATAAAAAGATTAGTAGAGGATTGCATAGTATTGGATTTTCTTGCATTGAAATCAAAGCAAAAGGCTGAGTGTAATGATAGAAATCAGTAAATACACCTGTGTTCTTACATGCAGGTATGTCAGAGTGTGATTAATGCACGGGCTGCTCACAGCTACATTTGTAATCTCTGTGCAAAAGATAAGTAAGGAAAACAATTTTGCAATACCTGATGTCCCAGCAGTGCCTGTTCCCCAGTTCACATCCTGTAAGGATCCCTGAGCTCCTCATTATTATATTTAACACAGAATTATTCTTGGAAACTTGACTTCAAAGCAAGACCCTTGCATTCTGGAAATCAATAACAGGTTTTAAAACATGAATGGTTTTTAGCAATCTCACTTTTCCTAACTGAAGCAGTACATTGGGATTCATGATTTCTGAATAGCTCTACCATCTTTCCCTTGAGACTGAGGAGAAATCCCAGTTCCATGAGCCCAGTGCTGCCAGCCAGCTCCAGCTCCAGCTCCTGACCCATCATCTCAGAAGGCTGGAGCAGGGATGGTTCCAGCCCTGCTTGTGGGGAGGGAATATGGAAAATTACAGCTGCAATTATGGTTTCACATTAAATATTCTTCTGTCTAAATCTACCATGTGGAGCATTAGGCTGTGTTTGAACTGGTGTTGTTAATTGGACCACAGCACTTAGGTGCCTCTTCTGCAGTCATGGCCCCTGTCATTAGCCTCTCATTAGACACGTTAATTTTTTAGGGCTCATAATAACTACCTTTTTTCAGAAGTTCCCCATTTTACACTGAAGAGAAATCTCTGATCTGCAGGCTGTAATTCTGGATTAATTTTGTAACCAGGGAAGCGTTAGGAATACTTTACAGACTTTCAGAGTGGGAAATACAGTGGATGGAGGATGAAATCCTGCAGGATGTGATTTGGGAGGAGTGTTCAGGATCTTTTTCACTAGAAAACACAAATCACAGGGCACAGAACTTGTGGGACAATGTGGAATTTATGGAGGGGCAGAGCAGTTCTGGTTAAAATTTGATAGATGTAGGTGAGGCTGATTTTGGGGATGTAAAACTATATTGGGATGGACAACTAAGCATCAGTTTGTTTCCTATTTTTTGGACAGATGGGCTCATCTGATAACATCTGCAGGTACTTGATAAAGCTCTAATTATCTTTGCTCTGTGTAGGGATCCTGGCCTAAGCTAGGAATGGCGATTCCTGGATTTCACTGCCATGTGGCTGTCCTGCTGGCAAGAACAGTGCACCTCAGAGGTTCTGAAGTATTTATTTAGTGTATCAGATGGGTTTTCATTACATAAATAAGGAGTTCTGCTGATCTGGGATGATGCAGACATGGTTTTTCCCATGACAAGGGCCTGTCATGGCATGTTTGGTGTCACCTCAAGGCTTCAGCATTGGGTTTAACAAGAGAGCAGGAGGGACAATCTCCATGGAGCCACTGTCCAGTAGGAAGCTTTTTAAATTAATGTTTGTTAAAAGTGGTGCTTGTTTTTTTGTGTGTACTGGTGAAGTGTTACACAAGTCATCCTTTCCTTTTTTTCTCTTCTGGAATTTTAGTGACCAGGCTTTCATTTCATTAGAATTACCTCCTTCCAAAGCTCCACCTGAATGATTTTTGTTTGAACTAATTTTTTTGTTTCCTTGCAACTCTACTTTTTAAAGTTCTGCATAGTTCCTGTTCAATGTCTTTCCTAGCCACTGTTAACTCACTGGTTTATAAATGACACCAGGGTTGTCACATGATGCTGAAAAGCTTAGTTCACCATATTAATTTGTAAAGCTAGTTAAAAAAAATCTTTTTTCTGTTCTGCACAGTGTGTGTGTGTATATATACACCCACTTCCATACATATATATGGTGCAACAGTTCCTCTCTGGCAGGGCGGCTTTTTAAACAGTTGTGAAGGTCCCCAGGCTGTTTGGATGTGGCTGCACAGGCCCAGAGTAAACCTGTGAGCTTTTTGTTTATTTGAACTTGGAAGAAACCATAAGAGGATTCCATTAAGACTCAGGCAAATTCCATTGAAAGCAAAGTCCCAGCACAGCGAGGAGGCTCCTTCCCAGATGCTCCATTTTCCCCAGCTTGGGAATAGCACACTTGCACCTTGCCACTGCAAGGGGTCACAGGACCAGCACCAAAATTCTCTCTCTTGACCCCTCTCCCCATGGCTGAGTAGGACCCACCAGGGAATTTCCACAAAGAAACTCATGGAACTTCTCCGTGGGGTCTGCTGTCCCTTCCCTTGGGATTGTCACATGGCTGCAAGTCCTGCAAAATTGTCTGAAGTGGTCAAACAGCAAACAGTCTGTCTCCTTTCAAGGAACCTCCATCAGTGTTGACTCTGCAGGCCCTGCTTTGTAACCTCTCGGAATTACAGTGCCCAGGGTTTTGCTCAATGTTCCACTCCAAGCCGGATCTGCGCTCACTAAATCAGCCCTTCACAAATGGAATATTTTTTCACTTCTTGCTGGGTGGGTCCATACAGTGAAAAATAGGTCAAGAACAGTAATCTAAATCTACTGCTAATAAATAATTAAAGCTAATGGAATTTGCACAAGATCTGTGAGCTTGAAATATTTCCGAAAGTACTGTGGTGTACGTTTTGCTACTGTAAATCAAGATTTTTTATTTATCATTGTGTTAGGTTGAAACATATCTATAAATGTGACTTTAAAAGGGTGTTTTTTTGTACAGAGAAAACACTGGCATGTTAGTATCTTGAAATAACTAAAAATATCACAGAAGATTGATATGATTGTGATTCATTCTTTAACGATCGGATTTCAAGTAAATACTTCAGCAGCCTTAAGCAATAAGAGGTTTTATATCTCATTAAATCAAAGTGTAAATTGAGCAACAAATTGTTTACTCATATGATTTACTTTGCCTTATATTTTAGGAATTAAGTAAGTCATCTAAGCTACTGTATAATACCTGTTTGAACAACTAGCTGGGATTTCAGTTTCATCTCTTTTAGATTAAAGCAAAGTCAAACTTGCTGGAACTAATTAAATATAAAGACTTAAATGTTTCCTTTAGTACACTCCCAATCACATGTGCCCAGGATTTTCTGGTGGAAAAAAAAAAAAACTGGAATACTCTGGATTTCTTCCTAATACAAAGAAATAATATTTAAACCTGGTGTTTTGCACTGGTAGGTGTCTGAGCGATCCCGACCCCTTCACCCATTTCCCCATAGCAGGGCGAAGCATCTGTGCTTGCTGCCTCTCTCTAATTAACCAGCAAAACTGCTTACTCCTAATTATAGTTAACTTGCTGATTTGTGTGTTTCATGGTGACAAGTTGTGTCCTTGAAGTACACAACAATCAAACACACCTCAGAAGTTGATGCCAGCGTTCTTCCCAAATCCTTCGTGCTTGGCTGCCTCTTGCCTCTCCCCCTTTCAGCTGCATTTATGGGAAGCTCAGCAACATTCTGGAGATAATAGTGGGGTGGATGGAGTGTGCAGAGCCCTGGCCGTGAGGGCACGTGGATAAACATCCTCCCAATCCCTAGGAACAGACATCCACCCTCCCAGCACGCTGCCTCTGGGGAGGGGGGCATAAACCTGGCACAGTTTGTGACAGGAGAGCTCCCCCTCAGCTATTTCTTATCATGGAGTCATGGAATGGTTTGGGGTGGAAGGGTCCTTAAATCTCATCTCATTCCACCCCTGCCGTGGGTAGGGACACCTTCCACTAGCCCAGGTTGCTCCAAGCTCCATCCAGCCTGGCCTTGAGCGTGTCCAGGGATGGGAAGTGTTTGGAGTTGATGGAATTGCAAACACCCCCCTGCACAGGCAGTACACCCTGGGGGTTATCTGGAGGTTATTCTGTGTAGGGGTTTTTCTTTTTCTTTCTTTTTTTAAGTTCTCACAAGAAAGAATCTGGGGTCAGGCTGTCCAGCCCCTGCCAATTCAGAGCGCAGGGCAGTTCAGTGCTTTATTCCACGTGGGCAGACAGGGAAGGGGAATCCACAGCATCTCCCATGATGAGGCTGCTCCAGCATGGTTGTGACAGCTGAACTGCTGATGTCACCCAGCTGATAACAGCGGGCTGCTTCTCATTAGCATCCCTGTGCCAGACACAGGGACATTCCCCAGCCCCTGCCAGGCTCCAGCAGACAAAATACAGAACAATCGGTGGGAAATGCGGCGGGGCAGCCCCGGGCTGGAATGTTCACCCAGGGTTTGGGGTTGGGTTTTACAGGAGCACAGTGCTTGTGCAGATGATAAAGGTGTGTGGGTCAAGCTCAGCTCTGCTGGGCCAGTTTATCAAACTGGGGTCGGAGGGCTCTTCTTGTGACATTTAGAGATAAGCATTTGGGAGGGAAATGAGATGGAGCAGCCTGTGAGGAGATCAGAGGGTGCTTGTGTAGCTTCAGACCCCAAGTAAATTACAAATACAGCGTTGGTAGCCTGGCCATTGTTATGTCCTTTGTACTGTACACAGGGTATTAAGATCTAGATAAATAATGTAGTTTAGTTGTCACAAAGACATTTGTTGCCCAGGATTTTAACACAGATTTATTCTTGGTTTATTTTCCATGGAGTTATTTTTAATGAGAATGGAAAAGGAGTTAAAAATTATGTGGATTCAGATTTCATTGTTTAGCTACTTGATCAAAATATAAACTCATTGTTTTTACTCATGTAAAGAGGAAATGCTATATTAGCTTTCAGCCATCAGATTTGATTCAGATAATGATACAGCATCCTCAGTCATGGGTTCTTCATCAGATACTGAGTTTGTCTGTGATAGAGCCCTTTTCAGAAAACTGCTCTACCCCTGATAAATCATCCAGAGAGAAAGAATGCATGTGTTGAGATGGCACGGAAAAATAGGCTAATAATGGGATTGTATTCCTATACTCAAATATTCCAGTGTGTTTGTGTTGATAAATTACAATTTGTTTTAATGTTCAGTTGCATGGACCCTTTTCAGCTGTTCTGCTTGGCTGCAGTGTTTTGGTAGCTCTGTGAGGGCTGGAGCCTGGATGCTTTTCCTGTTTTGATCACAGCCCAGGCAGTAAAGGCCACCACACTTTAAACAGATAATAAATCACTCAGTGTCCTTGCTAACCAAGACTGCAGATTCCCCTGGGTCTGAACTGAACGTCCTTCTTCCTGTTCAATTTAGTGTAAAGAAGGTAAAATTCTGTTTGAAGTTCAGTGTAATATTTTGAGACAAAGTCTGATGAGAAATTTTTCCAAACTGCCAAAAATAAATCTCCCTAGCAGAGCTGTGACTCGAGGCATATGTATTCTTGACTTCTGTCTGTTTATTTTTATTTCCCTTTGGTTGTGAGCTGTCTCAAGTTTTGATGTTGTTTCGCTGAGGAAGGAATTATAAAAGTACCCTATAAACTCTTTCCTATAAACTCTTTCCAAGGGCAAGGCAGGAAAAGAGAGGAGAAAAGAAAAACTGGTGGGAAAAAGGTGTTTATGCCTTTTGCTGTGGTGTGTGCCATTTATCCACTCACCTGCACGGAGCCTTTGGCTGAGTTTAAAACACTGGATCACATTCCTGCAGTTCCCTTTCCTGGCCTGTTTGCTGTGGGAAGGGAATGGCAGTGGGATGCTCTGTCTCAATTGTTCAGCTGCAACAGATTTCGGGTTATTGTGAAGATTTCAAGTTGTCAAAGCATTTACCCCATTCAGGTGTGTGCTGTGATGTGTCCTGGGATTGCCCCAAATGGATTGCAGTGGAGCTGAATCACCCTGAGCTGCCTTCTCCTCTGTCAGGAAATATTTTAAAAGCAGTTTTACCCCCACCACAAGCTGCTGTCTGAAACAAGACATGTTTTCCCATGATGGCATGAATTTTGCTTGGTAACGTTCTGATTGCTGGGATTGGTGTATAGCACCCTGAATTTGTTAAATGAATGCTCTTGAAAGGTTTTCTCCCTTTTTGTTTCTGTTTTTATGGCTTTGGGATGCTCCTTCTATTCCTCTCCACCCCTGCTTCTCTCCCTCTGCTGCTACAAACAGCCAACAACAACATCCCTCATTATTCAAGATGAATATGAAGGTGAAGTCCTGACATAGTTTAGATCCTGAAATAAAAAGTGCTGCAGATCCTGTCTTTCAGAAGTCAGGATGTGCCAGAGGAGGCAGTTAAATAGCAGGATCTTGGCTAGAGCTTGCCATGGACACAGGAGCAAGGATGACATTCTCCTGCCTCTGGATCTGGGATTACATCTCCTGTATTTCTGCCTTCACTTCTGACACCACTTTTCTGGCTGGTGCCAAACAAGTCAGTAAATTCAGAGACAATATCAGGGACAAAAGCCCTAAACCCAGTGGTTTTCGACCAGCTGAGATTTTTATTTCAAAAATTGCTTTGCTTGGATGACATATTTTTTCCTGATTTTATAAAGGGTGCCAGTATCCAGGCTGTAAATCTAATTCTGTTTGTAATTTCACTGGGCACTAAAACTGCCTCTGCCAGGCTTTGGCCTTGAATGTGGGCATTTATTTTGCCATCCGTGGTTATTGTTACTTTCTTCAATGTCATCATCATCAGGTTACAAAGAAAACACGTTCTAAAACCTGCACAGCCCTCAGGTCTCCCTGAGCAGGCAGGGAGTGGGGACAAGCTGCTCAACCTGCCAGTTTGCTTTGGTAAAGTGCAATTTGTATATGTTTGTATATGTTTGTGATCCAACCTTTTTGTGTCCCAAAACAGGCAGCAGGATTTTTCAGGAAACATGATTTGTATATGTTTGTGATCCACAAGGACAGTGTCCAACCTTTTTGTGTCCCAAAACAGGCAGCAGGATTTTTCAGGAAACATTTGGGTGACTGGGCTTGGCCTAAGAACAGAAGCACAGTTTGGTTCAGTCCAAAGAGGCAGCTCAGTAAGCTGCAATATTATCCTTGACTTGATGGGGATTAAGCTGTATTTTAGTGCAATAACCATGTCAGAAGTGAAATTTGACTGATCATTTGTCTTTGATAGCTTCATTTGCCTTGGGCCCCCTAAGCCATTTCTCAGGGAGTGGAAGAACTCCTGATACTCCAACTCTCTGCATGACTTGTCATTTAAATGACAAAAATCACTTCTCTCAAAAGCCTACTTTTCCTTCAGGAAAATCAGATTAAACCCAGGGCTGGGTGTTTTGGTGAGTGGTTTAACATCCAATATGTTGCATGACTGTAGATGTATAAGTAAATGTGTTGGAAAAGAGAATTTCCCAACTTTTTAAGGTCACCTTCTTTTCCAAAATGCTTGAGGCCTCAACAGACCCTTTTCTATATAGGGAAAATGCTTCAGATATGTCTTTGTGACCCCCTGCGTGAGGTTCAGGCAGTTCAGGGACTGTGTGCAGGTAGGAAGATTTCGTGGTGACTGTTCCAGTTGTGAGCAGTATTCCCAGAGCATCGTAGGACTCAGCATTGGAGGGGTTGTCCAGGGTCTGACCAAATCTCACCTGGCCTTAAAAATGGGTCTTTAGCACTCATTTAGCCCTAGTTCTGCTCAGCTGAGCCTTGGAAATCTCCAGCAATGGGAAATCACCCTTTCCCTGCAGCAGCATCAGTGCTGCCCTCCCGGGTGATGCCGCTTCAGGTTATTGGTTCAATCCTCTTCCAGGTTCATTTCCAGGTGGAAGTGCACTCTGAAGTGGCTGCTTGTGCCTTCTCAGTGGCAAAAGCAGGAGTGCAGCATCTTGGCTGCGCGTGACTAATAGTGTCCTCTGCAAAGTTACTGGATTTTATTCTTCAGGCACACACATTATTATGTGTGTGTTATTGAATTATTGAATTTGTAAGTGAATTAGACCCAAACCAGCTTAGAGGTGAAGCCATAGAAAATTTTATGTACAATAAATATACCTTTTTTGTCCTAAATAATCTCAGTTGCTAAGTAAAAATATGCTATAAACCTTTATAGTGATTTTGTGGGCAGTATTTTAATGAATTTTGTAGCACTGAGTGTGTTGTAATTTGGAAGAAGAAATTTTGAGTTATACAGAAACTAACAAATAATACTTGTCATCTTCAGTGAGTTACAGTTCTCTGATGACTAAAGCCAGAGCACTCTTGGGAAAATAATAAATAAACCAGAGATTTTTCAAAATGGCAACACTTCTAGTTGAAATGATGGTCCAAAATCATCTTCCTTTAAGCCTGGCTTCCATTTGTGGGAATTTCCTTGGCATAAGTTCAGAGGTGTAGCTGCTGTGGAGGTAGATAGAGACATTTACTGCTAATCTCATTAATGTTTCAGCTGAATTAGGAGACTGAAGGCATTCAGTGCTTAGCCAGCCCCACCACAGTTTGGATAATTATTACCATTTGCAGCACATGCAGGTGTATGTCAAACTGGAAATTCAGACCTGCTCAAAGTGAACTCCAGGTATAATTCTATTTTAATCAAATCTCCTACAAAACATGATCAGAATTTAAGTAGTACTTGAGAACTGAAAATAACATCAGGAAAAACATGATGCTGACTTGTCCTTTCCAGTGTTTCTGATGGCATATCCTGCTTCTGTCTTCCAGGACCTGCGCAAACAGGTAGCTCCATTACTGAAGAGTTTCCAGGGAGAGGTAAGAGCTGCTTCTGCTTCTTGTCATGTTTTCAGTGCTGCTTCACATGAGCCTGGTGTGCTGTGTGTGCCACAGGGCCCTCAATGCTCAGCCCTTTGCATTTTGTGTGTGCAGGGAATGTCAGCACCTGAAGGAAGCCTGAAGATGGAGAGGGAGGTTTTACAAGAGCACAAAGTGACACAAGGGGAATGGCTTCAAACTGACAAAGAGCAGGTTTAGATTGGATGTTGGGAAGAAATTCTTTCCTGGAGGGTGGGGAGGCCCTGGCACAGGTTGTCCAGACAAGCTGTGGCTGCTTCATCCCTGGGAGTGTTTAAAACCAGTTTGGATGGGGCTCTGAGCAACCTGGGATAGAGGAAAGTGTCCCTGCCCATGGCAGTGGTGTGGAACAAGATGATCCTTAGGGTCCCTTCCAACCCAGGTCATTCTGTGATTCTGTGATGCAGGGTTTGTGCTGGGCAATCTAAACTGGTCACATCTCTTTGCTCTGAGCCTCCTGTCACCGTGGCAGGGACCCAGGTGGCCCACCCAGCTCACTGGGCCTCACTGACCCTACAGCTTGAGCTGCTAATGAATGCAGTGTAGTGCCCTCATAAAACACAAGAATACTGCAAATTGTTCTCCCTGCAAGGCTTTTCAGCTGTAAAACATTGTATTCCAGAGGGCTGATGGAAAGCCTTGGGTTGGCAGGGCTTTGTGTGAGAGGCTGCAGAGGCTCCAGCCCTGCTGCTGGCTCCCACTTGGGTTTCTCCTCACAGCACTCACCCAGAACACACGAGCAGAGTGCTCAGGAGTTTAAAAGCCAACTGTTGTTATTCTGAAGGGTTTCTACAGGCAAAGGCAGCTGGGCCAATTAGAGAGTTTTCCATTTTGGCTGTGGCCAGATGGGAGCCGTGGTTCTGCTGCTCAGAAAGCATCAGGGAGGGAGGGTGAAATTACATTTGTCCTTGTAAAGCTCCGTGCCTGCGTGGGGTGCTGGATGGAGGCTTGAGCTCACACTGACACACATTGCACAGCTCTGCCCCTCAAGATTTCTGTTCCAGCACTTCCTCAGCCTATGAGTTGTTCACTGACTTTAGATTGTGGCAGTTCCATCAGCACAGGGAAGTTCAGGAGCATGTTTGCAGGGTAGGGATTTGAGCGCACAGCTCCCCTTAGTGAGGCTTGCAGTCCTGATCACCTCCACGTCCTAAATCTGTGTCCCAACTAGGCAATAATCCCTCATTTAAAAGCAGCATGGTACTTTTTGTTTTACTGATTTCCTAAGTATTGCTAGAAATAAATAAATAAACAGGATAACTTTGTCCTTGATATATCCAACAGACATTTGTGAGAACAAAGAATGACTTGCGTGAGTCCGTTTGCCAATGGAAATTTACACTTCAAAATTGCTCCGAGTGCATTGCAGTGCTCTTGGAACCTTTTCACTTCAGTTTCAAGCTTGCAATGCACTGACTGAAAAGTGCATGTGTGCTTTCAGCACTGTTCTTTAATGAAGGGAATGTCTGAGGATCAAGTAAAAAGCATAAATTTAAATTTGGCTACAGTGAAGGAGATTCTTCCATTAGATCTTCCCCGGTGGAGACAGCTCCCTGTTACCTTGGCATGGCTCACAAACACTCCTCTCCTATAGTTTTGCTTCACTGATATAAGAGTGAAGTTTATTTTGGTATAAATTCAACCTCACCAGAGTAAAATTTGTTGCTGTAATCCCCTGTTACGTAAATGAAGCACAAATACATTAAAAGATTGTGCTGCTGAATCTCTGAGCTGGTGATTCCAGTCTCCCTAATCGAGACAGGGTTTCAGAAACCTAAAAAACCTGAACTAATCATGATTGACTACATAAATGCACCACATTAAACTGTGAATTATGGTATTTGATTATAGATGTAATTACTGTATCTTGTTTTGGAGACAAATCAAAATACCAAGGAGATGAGCCTGTTCTGTTGAGTTATATTTGATTGTTCAGGATATAGATCTGGTTTCTGGTTGTTGTTAAGGCTGACTTTCTAAAACATCAGGAGATATCTGCTCTGGGTATCTCAAAAACAAGTTTTGTTGAGCAAATAGGCATCTCTCCATTTCAAATCCACAGGAGATGCCTCAATTCCTGTCCCTTGAGAGGCTCAGGGATCAACACTGCTGGGAACAGACACTGACCTGAGCAGCCCCCTGGGATTGCCTGGCAATAATTTATTACCTGTCAGGTGATATTTAATGTCCTGTGAGGAGCTGGCAGAGGGACCTTTTGGTCACACAGTACCTGTGGGATGGGATGTGAGCAGGGAGGAGGAATAGGGCAAGAGGTTCCCCTATTTTACTACACAAACATCAGTTTTCAGCCCCAGATTTGTCTCTGGAAGTGTTCAAGGCCAGGCTGGATGGGGCTCTGAGTAACCTGCTCTAGTGGAAGGTGCACATGGCAAGGGAGCTGGAACAGGATGGGCTTTAAGGTCCCTTCCCACCCAAACCTTTCAATGATTCTATGATTTTGGGTTTGTTGTTTTTTTTTTTTTAAAGATCAACAGCAGTAAATAAATAAAACAGAGGTAAGTGGAGAAGTGGTGGGAGTAAATGTTCTTTAGGGCCCTTCTGGTGGAGAGTGAGTGTCCTGGAGCAGGAGCAGGGAATGCTGTAGGAGCAGCCTCCACAGGCATGGTGGGTGGGAATGTGGAACTTTGGGGCACCAGCAGCTGCTCACTCAGGACTGAGGAAGAAGGTTCTTGCTTGATGCAGATTCTCCATTTCCCTGTGGGACAGTCTCCACCTCATTTTTGCCTCTGACTTCTGTCTCCACCCCCCGCTGCTGCTGCTGCTTCATCCTTTGCTCAGACTCTGCTCTTAGACAGAATTAGGTGCTTTTGGCTTGGAATAATAAACTAGACTCCACGTCAGAAAGGAAATGGTGTTCTGCCAGTCCCACGTGGGCTGAACTGTCCACGGGGCTCTGGGCTCTAGGGAGGGCCACAGATCAGAGGATGGAGGCAGCTCCCTGATAAGCCCAGGTGTTTAAGCAGCTTTGCATGGATATTGCTGTGTTCCTGCTCCCCACCCCTGCCTTTCCTCAGCACTTCTGCTGTGAGCCCACGTTCAGCACAAAGTTGGGGTTTTTTCCCTCTTTTTGCTGGCTTAGTTTCCCACCAGGTGGGTTCAGAGCAGCAGCTCAGCGCAGGGGAGCGGCCAGGAGAGCAAAGCCAGGGGCAGGAGCAGCACAAATGTGTCAGCTCAGGTTGACTTAAACTGTCCTTGAACTGTGCCTGGGTGAGCCTGACGTGACTTGGAGAGAGGGGAAGTTAAGCTCAGGTATTTATGTCCCCTCCCAAACACGATTTATGGGAGCTGCTGGTAAACCTGGGGCCAGTTGGCTTTTTTAAACAAACCCACAGGTCACTTTAGCCAATTTTTCTCTTCAGTTTAAGCGTGGAATGTTACTTCCCCCCAGTATTTTCCCTTTATATCATATGAATTTATAAATACCGGACAAAGCAGAACATTCTGTATTCCTTAGTTATTTATCTCATTCATTCAGACAACAACTGTTCCAGTTATCAAATATTCAGTTTCCATTAGTACTTGGAAATAACTTTTTTTTAATAGATCTCAGTGCATTAAATAACTGGATTTTTTATGATAAGAGTTAAAGTAAAAGCACTATGAAATGGAATTTAGCATACTACAAATTTTCAGATGCATTCCTAGTTCAGCATGAGCTCCTATTAATTCATCACTGGAGAATAGTTTTATTATAGTACTTTTTCCTTATTTAGGATCTTAATGGAAATTTGAAGGCAGTTTTCTAATTTAACAGAGTGTTGTGTCTGCTTCAGAGCTGATGGTACTGTTCTTTTGAAATCTGTGGGTAACTTTTCTGCCTTCCCTGGAAGATTTAAGGTCTGGGTGGTGTAAATAGGCTATTGTGAGCAAGACAGTTAAAAGTCATTAATTTCAGAAGTGTAAAATTCCTGTCATTTTGATCTTAAATCACTGTCTTGCTTTTCCTTTTCCTTGCCATTAACTTGAGGATGCAACTTATTAATGGTTTGCTCTCCCTGTGCTGAGCTAAATACAGGACAGAATCAGGAAAGGTTAAAGAGCTTCACCATGCAATCATGACATGATTATTATATATAATTAGCAAGGCATCCCTGCCATCAGCTGTCTGAATAAGCTGTGTTTTGGGTAGGTCACTGTGCTTTACCATGGGTACATCAGTGGATGGATATTTGTACATGAAATCTGGAAAAAAAAAAGGCAGCAAAAAGAAGGGATGTTCTTGGGCTACGTTAATTTACAGAGCTGAAGTTGTGGTATGGAAGTCTAATGTTGGAATCTGTATTTGTGAAGTCATCAGACAGATATTTTAAGGCTGGGAAAGGATTTCCTGAGGTCATTAGCATTCTTTTCATGTGGCATAAGAGCACTGTCCAACAGTAATGCAGTAATCCCTCATTTGGAGAACCCTCTAAGGCACAGACTCCAAAACAACGTGCTGGACTTGATGTCTGTGAAAGCCATTTCTCATATTCTTCTCCCAGAGCAAGTACTTTTAAGGGTATTGCCATTCTGATGAGACCACTCTGGCTCCCCACTCAGCTGAATTGCTCTTTAAACTATTAATTTGGTCAGTCAGTAATTTAATAATTTTCCATATGCAGACAACAGAAGCTGAAAATCAGTTTGATGTGCTGGAACTACTAATCATGTCTTTGAAGGAGTACTCTAATAATGTGTGTGCCTAAACCACTTCAGACCTACGTTCCTTCTGCATTTTGAGAGACTATTCCTGAGCTGATACTCATATTTTTTCTATTTTACCCCTTTAATTTCCTTATGTTAAATTTCCAAACCTAATTAATACAATTTCTTTCCTGTACATTCACTCCATGATGGCTCAATTAGAGCAGCAGTAGAACTGTGGTTCGATATTCAGGCCAACTTCATAATTGAAAACACATTTTCTTCTCAAAAGCTGCAGCTGGTTTGGTTCTGCTCATGCAGAAAAGGATATAACCTTGCATAACATAGGAAATGAACGGTTGAGAGAGAAGCCAAATTCAATTTCAGTCAGATATTTTGAGGATAAGTCCATGATCTATGGAAGCAAGGGAATGAAAAGTGTGTGTATGTGGAAAGCAGCGTGTTCAGCACTCTATTAATCACGGCCAGCCTGGGTGCTGTTGTGTGCCTTGCGTTAGCACTGATGCTCGTAGGGAGGCTGGAGAGCAGCCAAGCACTCCAGAAGTTAACCTCTTAAAGACCCTGAGCTGCTTTCTGTTGAATAAATGTAATTTTGTGGTCAGAAATAAATGCTTGTGATGTAGCAGGAGCTTTGAAAACAACAGCGTGGCAAAGCTATTACAAATTGCTCTGTGTTGGGGAAGTCAACAGCATACATCAAAATCCAGCGCTGGTGTTTGGGCCCAGAGCCTCCCTGCTTTCCAATGGAAGTCTCATCAAAACCCTCTATTTACCAAAAGTGAATGTTTTTGGCAGTTAATTCTCTTTTAAAGTCCACTTTTCATCTCAGTTCCGTTCCCCAAAGCAGGAAGAGGTCGTGACCTGCTCTTGGGGTAACGGCAGCTCCGCAGTGCTTTCATTTCTTTGTTTACAGAAGTGTGTAAATGATTATTTATTTATTTTTGGCTGGCTTGATTGCAGTTTAAACAACATCTTTCCTGAGGAAGGTGATTTAAATATACTCCAGCATCTCAGGGGCAGATGAGCCCTCCCTGCTGAGCACATGGGGTGGCTGCTGCAGGGCCAAAAGCATCCCCAAGAGGAGACACTGACCTGCAGGGGAGGGACAGAACTGCAGAGACTCTCAAATACAGAGCCTCTCCTATTATATCAATAATATCCTTTTCCTTTATCTCAATATATGTATATCAATATTAATAATCCCCTTTTCCTTCCTGGGACAGCTCTCAGCTGTGGGGATAACAGGCAGAGTCCCAAACCTTACACATCCCGCCAGAGGCAGCGACAGGCGCTGTGCACCTTCCCCAAAGCTCTTGCAGGTTCCTCTCCAAATTGCAGGCAAGTTGTACCAAGACAGCAGAGACTACCAGGGTAACTTTGGGGAGGATCAGCCCAAATCCTCTTATTTTTACATAATTGACAAAGTGCTGAAATTCCTGTTGGCAGCTGGTGGGCTGTCTGTGCCGCTGCCACGCGCTCGGGGGCAACGGGAACAGTGGTGGGAAATTCAGTTTATTCAGGATTCCGACAGGCAGCACTGGTGCAGCTCACAGGGTCAGGAGTGTCTTCTCATCCTCAGGAGAAAAAAAGAGAGCTTGAAGTGTGCTGGAAGGAATGGGGATGGGAGGGCTGGGCTGGGTGAGGTATTCTGCTGAGTCCCTGTTTTCTCCAAGTACAGAATTACCTCTGTTTATTACAGAGTTACTGTGAGGCTCTATACAAGCTGGTGTCTTCTGGTCTTGCTTTGTCAAAAAAGAGAAGCAAGAGGGTGAGCTCAGTAGAAAACACCAGGAAAAGGGTGCATCTTGGTATTTGTTGCACAAAGGTGGTTACTGAGCTCCTTCTTGCACAGATTCCTCTGACCTAATTTTTTTAAAATAACTAAACAGAAGTTTGGATCATCCATGAGGGAGAGGAGTGATTGTGGGTTCCAGGTCACTGCTCAGAGCCTGGAGGAGAGGTGCATGGGCAGGTAAGGGCACCCACTCACCTTACACATGGCTCCTGCTGCTGGGGAGCTGGGGGTGATGTGGGGTAGCCCAGGCTGCTCTGTCCTGGCTTTCTCCCCTTCCTCCCTGCCCCATTTCCCAAACATGGCTGGGCTGGCATGGCCAGAGTTGTTCTCCATCCTTGTGCTCTCACAGAACCTCGAGGATCAGAACTGGCAAGCCCTGACATCTCCTTCTTTGGTGACAGAACAAATGATTCGCTGACTTATTCACTAGAAAGATCTTCCTTCAGTTTTGGGGGAAGGATGTGTCCCCTGTTCAAAGGTCACCTCTTTGTTTTACCTTTTTGGCATTAAGAAAATTCACCACTGGCCTGTGCTGATTTGAGGAGAGAGGCTGGGCTGTAAAATGTAGAATTACAAAAGTAAATAATTATTCATTGTGCAGCCAAATTGGGACACCCCAATTCTGGTTTCACACAAGATTTTTGCACCCCTTAAAATTCAGGTACAACACAATTTGACTAATTACTAGCACCCACACTTACTAATTGGAGTAAAATATTGCAAATCAGCCCTATTTCCACAGAAATAGGATCCAGGCATCCTTGGGGTCAGTCTTGCTGCAGTTACTGGTTTGTGACACCAGAAAACACTGTGAGGGTTTGAATAAAGTGACAGAGGGGCTGGGATGTTGGCATTAGCTTGGTGTTCAGGAGTATCCTTTACCCTTCCATGAGCAAAGTCCTTATTTCCAGGACCAGGCTGTCCTTTGATTTGTTTCACTTGAGCATGAAAAAACACTAAAGCCTCCAGGAAAATTGTAACCTGTCATTACATCAGAGTGTATAAAATGAACTAATATAGACATGAACAAAGTTAATCCACTTTCGTACTGTGAAGATCGATTGATAAAAGCGATTTTTGGTAACATTTGGCACTCTGAGCCCCCTTGTGCCATCCATTCCTTGTCACTCTTTTCATGCTGTTCCTGCTGATCCGTGCAGGTGAGGGACCCGTGCCATGGGGTGTCCTTGCCCCAGCTGTGGGTCCCCACCTCCTCCCTCGTGCTGAGCCCAGCAAATGCACAGCATGAGTCAGTTCAGTTTGCCAGCACAATGGAAAATAAATTCTTCCTCTGCTTCCTCAATTTTTCACTGAGCCACTGAGCTGAATCACACTCCAGCAGGAGGAGGAGGAGGGAGCAGGGCTGCTCCCTGCCTGCCCCACGGAGGGGTTGGGAGCTGGGTGAGAGCAGGAGCTGGGAAACGTGCTCTGAAATGCAGAGAGGTGAGGAGGGAAGGCAGGTGGGTTATCCAAGGCTCCAGGAGAGGTCCAGCAGGGACAGCACAGCTGCTGATCCAAAGGCAGGGTGGCAAACAGGATTTAATCAGAGCTGTGGCTCTGCTGTCAATATCTGCAGGCACATGTTGGGCTGGGCTGTTTTACTGGGAAGGAAGATCAAAGATTGGAAAAGCAGCAAGAAGTTATCCTGTGAGAACATTCCTGAGGGGATGGCAGCGTTGTTTGTCTGGGAAAATCAGGATTTATCTGGGCATGAAAGGAAGAGGAGTTTTAAGGGTTCAAGGTTGCAGCTGTTTCACAGTGGAGGGAAGAGAATTGAAAAGTTGAGGTGTTTGAGTCCTTCCTAAAGCTCTCTGCTTAACTTGAGGTTAAACCAACAAGTTGGTGAGGCAGGCATGCCCTTCCCAGGCTCTTTCCTGGTACCTATGTCCCAACCCAAGCAGCTTTGTTAAACAGATTGGTGTTGGATTTACTGTGAAGTCCTTAATTCTGTTAAAGAATTTATAGCCCAGCTAAAATCCACGCCATATGCCTTAAGCAACTGCACAGAAATAATTTCTTTATAATTTTGCTTCAAAACTGTTTTAATTGCAACAAAACTAAAAATAAGAATTTTTTACTTTTTCTTTTGTCAGTGGCAAAATAAGTTAACAGGGATTGTGAATAGGTTTTCATTAATTTGTAAATTACAATGTTACTTTTATTAATTTATTTATTAATGTAGATATCTCTTGGTATTAAGAGAAATCAAGCCAACTGTATTTAAAGGCTTCAGAGCAAGACTGATGCATTAATATTCCTGCTATAGCCACCATTTGATTCCAAGGCAGTTATTGAAGAATACAGTATGGCTTAAAAGAGTGGTGCTTTAATGAGTTGTTCTCGTGCTTTTCCCTTTGTTTCACATGTGAAACATGGTTCTTAATGGTGTTTTGGTAACTTGTAATAATTGAAGACAAATGGAAAAACTTCGTGATGCAAAACAATACCATAGAAGACGTGTAAGGGAAAAGGGATGGGTGTCTCCTTAAAGCATCCATTTATTAAAAATCAGAACAGAAAAATAACTTCTCTTTTAAATAATTTATTTTTACTTGATAAATTAGTTCCAGATTGTGTAGAGGACAGTAAAAGACCTGTTAAGGTGGTTTACAAGAGTGGGAACTAAAGTGGAGAACTAGTGGATAAGTGGAAGAGCTGGGACTGCAAGGTTGATATTTAGCACAGTTGTGTGAACACTTGTGTTTGTGGCACTGAGAGTAAATCACCAGTGCTTTGGTAATGCCAGACAGACACAGCACTGGGAACCCTCCTAGAGGAGCTGTCTTTGGGGTGCTGAGTGCAGCATCCCAACATTGCAGCTGTGCTGAATGATCCACGTGGGTCCAAGAGGAGCAGCACATGTGCCAGACTCGTGCTCAGAGATGTGTTAAAGTGCTGATACCCCTCAGTTCACAGAATTCAAGTGTCAGTGCAGGATGTGCTGGCATCTGGCTTCCAGTCCAGCTTCCTTGCAGAGAGCTTCATCATCCTGTTCCATCTTTCAGTTCAGGAGCAGAGATGTGCATCCTTCAGTCTGACTGCAGTTCATCATGAGGTGACACCACATTCATACAGCCCAGAGCATCCCAGCCCTGCAGAGCCGTGCTCAGGAGATTGTGGGGCACTAAAGATCAGACTTGAACTAATGCTGAAATCTCCTACTGCATAAAAATGGACAGATCCCAAACTAAAGCCACAGGCTTTGCTTCTGTCCTTCTGAACTTGGCTGGACGTAGCTGAAAGAGACAACATTCAGATAAATCTGCGTTCAGCACCTTCCCCGGCCTAGGTACCAGATTTGTGCTGCTCACGTAAATGTGGAGATAAATGTGTGATAAAAATACCATTGATGATATTTTGATTCCAGCCAGGTGCAGTGGGTATGAGACTGGAACCAAGTACTCCTGAAGTAGGCTGTCCATGTTTTTGGGGGAGCAAGCCAGCAGTGTCAGACTGCAAAGGGAGAGTAGGATCAGACCATGGAGATCTTCATGGCAGGTTGGAAGGAGATGGTGCTGGAGGGGAAGGGGAGACACTCAATCTCCAGGGTGACCTTGGTACCCTGAGCATCAACTCAGGAGAGCACCTGACCTGCAAAAACAAGGTGGAAAAAGGGAGGAGTGGTCTCAGCCCAGTCTGGCTGCAGCTCCTCCATGTAGCTGTGGTGATGTTTTAGGGATGAAGAGGGAGATGAAGGCTGTGCTGAGCAGGGAGGATTCCTGGTGTCTCAGTTCTGTTATCTCACTGCAGCACCAGTGGTATTATCAAGACAAATAGGATGCCAAAACTTAAAAGTGAACATATGTTTATGGGGGTGGTGGGGAATACAGAGGTCACTGTTGTTTCTTTTTGCTCAGAGAAGACATAATGGGGCCTGGTTTAGATAAATTAAGATTTGGAGCTAAGCTCGTGTCAAGACAACGCGAGTGTAATTATAAGTTGACTTCTTTCAGGGTCCCTGAAGTTTTTAGAGTCAAATAAAAATGTTCAGCAAGAGTTTTATAATGTAGTTCAATGGTTTTAATGTGAGCTGATTGCAGCTCAGCCTTGTTGGCTCCTAAAACAATTTTACTTTAATTAGAAAAATTTTCAGTGAACTTCCAAATATTTCCATGTCATTTCAGTGTTCTGTTTCCTCTCTCTCTGGACTTCATTTATATTTTGCTATTTTTGATGTCTTTTTCCTCCCATATTTCCTTATTTCCTTATGCACCTGGGTGCTGGCATGCCTAATTATTTTTTTATTCCAGTTAAAGTTGTCACGGTGCTTTTTCTACATTTTATTTTAAGATATAAAATAGTTGCAGTGCTCATTTTTAGTAAAACTTTAAACCAGACAGGTTGATTTATTTTTTTAACAACTAAAACATAAAACCATATTTCTGCCTAGTGGGATTGTTTGGAATTCTGGTTTTGAATTTGAGGGTGAAAAAAGGTGTAAAATACCTGTGATTTACAAACTGCTTCCTTTGGAAAGTCTCTGATCTCCTTGCAATATGTTGTTTCAAATCTGGTTTATATTTCCATCACTCTATAACTGGTAAGGAGCAAATAAACCATACCTTCTATAATACTTAGAGAGAATAAAAGTACAAATGCTCTTTATTAAAATGTGGAAAAACTGTAATAGGAAAACAAATCCATCCTGTTATTTCCCAGAAATGGAAGCATTTTAAGTGCTTTGCTTTTCATAAAAGGGGCAAATGAATTTTTCAAAATACAGTACAGAATCAGTGCTGTAATGCTAATTGTATTTAATAATAGTAATTTAAATTTGGCTGCTCTCTGCCTAGCAGCAGCGAGAGAAAATTGTATGTGGGAACGTTGAAGTCCAGAAGTGTAACATATGGTGTGCTTTGGCCTTCAGAGAGTCTCAGTGCACCCATGAAACAGCTCAACTGCACAAGTGTCCCTGGTGGTGCCCCTTCCTTCTCACCCCATCCCTGAGCGGTGCCTGACACTCCCCAGCATGGATTTACACATCCCAGCCTCCCTGCCTTTGGCACTTCGTTCCACAGGCTCATTTCAGCTTCTTCTCGTGTGAAAATGTTCTCTCCGAATTGCTTCTGTTCTCCTTCCCTAATGAGCATCAGTCCATCTGTGATTGCTCAAATTCAGATTATTAAGTGGGTTATTCACGACCATCAATCCCTTGCTCCGTGGCAGGTCGGATGCCCTGGGAGGTTCCAGTGCCTTTCTGTGGTCTTTCTTGATAAACCCTAAAAGAGCAGCATGGCCAGCTCTTCTGGAGAATTTATATCTGCTCTCCACATCCTCCATCACTTCAACATCTGATGCTCATTTATCACTTTTCCAATACCCTTTGATAAGCTCTAAATAGGTCAGGTGTCAGTTACACCACACCTCCACCCAGCTCCATGCAGATCCTGGGGGGATGTAAGTGGAATAGGAATTTGGTTTATTTCTTTAAGTACAGCCTTGTATTGTGTTGCCAGAACTTGTCTCTTCCCAGCCTCTCGCCGTATCTCCCAAGATTTCCTCGCTGCTGCTGCCAAACGCTGCATGGCTGCTGCCCGTGTCCTTATTTCCCTCCTTGACCCCTCCTCCCCTCCAAGCCTTTTCTTGGCTTATACCTTGTGCATTGTGCTTCTGTGTGATTTCTACGACTGTCCTTTGGTTGTGTGGCCTTGATCCTGCCCGTCATGATCCCGACCAGTCCCTTTCCAGCCGTGAGGCTGATCCGCGCCAGCCGCGCGCTGTCCCGCGCTGCGCTCCGACTCCTGCATTATTTAATCATCCACGTTGTAGGATTGACCCCTCTCCCTTCCCACATCTTTCCCTTCTCCTCACAGAGGCGTTTCAGGACAAAGTAAACACAAGTGGCACCAGGACTGACCCTGCAGCACCCTCCTGCTTTATCTCCCCTCCTCTTCCTCTCCCGGGCACCCGGAGCTTCCCGAGCCCGAGTGCTGGCAAAGCCCTGGCTTGGTCACACGCTTCCCAGTGCTGCAAATCCCCCTCCTGCAGAATAAAATATCCTGAAATACAGATACAGTAAACTCTGGCCATTGTTTCTGCCTTATCTATGAATCAATAATGTAGAGAAAGAATTCAAGGACGTTTTTCAGACAGGGCCTTCCTTTTTTTAGGCCGCGGTGACGTCCGCACCTTTAAATGGTTCCATAATATTCACTGCCTTTCAAATACACAGAAGAATTGATATCAGGCCTTTGTATCCGCAGTTCTTCAGATCCTTCCTTGCCTTTTATTAAAATATGGGAACGATAATCTCCATGCCTTTGGTTTCCTGATTTGGGTAAGCTGCCACAGAGCTGTGTCAGGCTTTCCTGTTTCCCTTTCTGTCCCTCTGCTTTGGAGTATTAATTCACTGGATCTGATCCTGAGTCAGTTTGGTTGTTTATTGTCAATATGAAGCAACAGAAGATCCTCTGCTTTCTACTACAATAGGAAAATACATGTTTACAAAAAAAAGTTGCTGTGGAATAGATATTTTATTCTTGGAGCCACTAAGCTGCCTTTCTTTGTACAATGGAGTTTTAGATGAAAATACAGATGTAGGGGGAAAATAATAAAATGATAAAAATAAAGTCTTAGATGAGTATTGTGTGTGTTACAGAGCACAAGGAGAAGCTGGTCAGAGGAGCTCAGGAGTGCAGACTGCCTGAGCTGTATTAGAAAAATTCTTTGCATGTAGAAGATTCACAGTTATTTAGTGTTAAGTATCACAGGGTGCTCAATAAGTTCATTTTTCCATCTCCTCACGGGCTTATTGGAAATAATAGAAAAATCTATTTACCACAGTAAAGGCAGAGTGGGACATCAGAAGTGGCCGCAGTTCCTTTTGCTGTGCTAGATCTCAATAAGTGGTAAAGGAAAACAGTTGTTGAGGAGAGAATCTGCTTGGCAAGTACCAGGCTTTTTGTAAAGATTTAAAGTAAAGAATCACAACAGGCAGGAGTGGTCATGAAAATATTGATGCTTGTTATTGGGCTGAAAAATGGACTTTATATTCAGTACAAATGTAGCAGGAACAGTCTTTTAAGACTGCTTCTATAGGAGCTGTACACAGGAGAGCTGGGTTCACTTTTTATGTACTTACTAGTTTTACATGAAATTATTAATTTATAGCTCTGAGTGTTTTATTGGAACAAGTCTTAAAGCTTCTTTTCTCATCTCCCCTTTTAGATTGATGCATTGGGTAAACGAAGCAAAGAAGCAGAGGCAGCCTTCTTGAATGTTTATAAGAGATTAATTGATGTTCCAGGTAAGCTAATTATTCCCTTATTCTGAGAAACTAATGGTTCATGTTTGTGTGAATGCTACTGGGCATTTTCCCTACCTTTAGTAAGGTAAATAGAGCAATGGCTTTGTTCTGGAACTGACAGACTCCTGTATTGTTTCTAATGGAGAGAACTGTAACTGTGGCACATTTCAGGACTTCTCATTGCATCTAGATGTCAATGTTTCTATTAATCAATTTATGTTATTATGATACTCTGTGATCCTCAGTATTTTGTTCATTAGAGGGTTCAGACAATTTTAACAACAAAAAAAAGCATCTCGAAGTTCACCAAGAAAAAGCAGTATTTGTACTTTTAAAGGATACAGAAAACTTTTCATGCCTTCCAAGAAAAACAAAAGAAAAAGCCTTACTGAAAAGTAAATCACTACCAAATTTCAGTTCTCTGCAGTGTAAGTGTGACCATAAATTTTATTCAAAGGCCTTTATTGTATGTGTTTTCAACTTCCCTTTTGTTTGGCATACGAACTTTCTTTGTTTGGCATTTGGTTTCAGTTCATTTCTTTTTACATTTTGGGAGTTGATTTTTTTTGTTTTCCCCAGTGGTAAATAAATAACTGCCTGAACAAATTTTTCTTTTTGCAGCTGTACCCACAGCTGAGAGGGGGTGAGGAGCCCAAGTCTCCACTGCCACATTTGGGCCTGACTGAGCTGTTGCCACATGACCATTTTATAGTTTTATAAAACATTAACATTGTGTATCTATATAATATTCAAAATACCTCAAGAGGGGCTTTGAGGTGTAATTAATACTTTTAAATACTTTTAAAGCTTCACAGCACTCTGGCCTTTACTAGTTTTACTGTTTAAGGAGCACATTTCATGCATGCTTCAAGTAAAAATTAAATTTTTAATGTTTTAGTTTAATGATTAACTGGTTGAAAGGTCAGTGTTTTCAGATGCAGTCTGAGCTAACAAATGTATTTTTTTATGCTCTCCCATTCGTAGTTGAGCAGTGCCCAGTGCCCAGTCCCCCTGCAGGGATGCAGGGACTCGCCACACTCTCCTGGGCCACAACTGCCGTGGAAATGTTGTTTTTAGGTTAGTCAGATGTGGTCTGTGAGTTTTCTTCACTTATTTCCTGCTCAGACTCTCAGTAATGTTCTGCTGAGCACAGAACAGCTCCCTTTGCCCACCTCATGCCATGGGAGGAGTGGATAACTCGTGGATAACTCGGAGAGGGTCCCGACTGTCACGAGCAGTTTGCCTGGCCGGAGCAGTGTGGGCCTGGAATGGGCACCCAGAGCTCTGGCTTGGAAAGAAACCACTCCATGGAAACATTCCCAACATATCTGCAGCCTGGGAGTCCAGCATGAGCGCTGGGGAGAGGCACTGCAGCCCCTCCATCTCCACACGAACACTCGCTGCAGCTTCCTGCCATCATTTGGTAGGAAGCTGAGTAGGTTTGAGTTGGAACAGTCTGGCTTTTTTCACCACTGAGAAGTGGTGTCAAACAAGAGCTGTGTGGGATCCTTGGTGTGCTCTTGTGCAGAGGCTTCTTGCTGAAGCCTGGCACATCACAGGTGCTGGGATCTGAGCAGCAGATCAGACCAAGCCTTGAGGAGAAGGTAGCATTTATATCCCACCCACCAGGATTTATATGAAATGGTGAGGGACTTTGTCAGGACTTTCTTTGTAGGAGAAAGAATTTTCTTTTTTCTTTCATTTGCAGGAGAAAAATTTACAGCCCTGCTCCTACACCCCACGGCCTCTCTCCTGCCCCGCCGTCCCCTGCGCGTGCCTTATGTCACCTGTCACAGAAATATTTCTTTGATTTTCCTAATATACATAAAATCTTCAGCCTGGCTGAGATGGGAGTGCACTGGAGTCTGTGGGATGAGAAATATCTCTAGGTTTTAGGCCCATGCTCTTACCTAGAGGTCTGAGGTAGAAGTAAATTCCAGGTTCTCCAGGAGAAGTCCAGTCAGTCTCCTGTAGCAGCGTGCAGGCGTAACAAATACTCACAGTTTACAACACACTCTGCAAGGAGAAGGAAAGCAGCCATTAGGAATGTATGGCACTGGTCTTTGTCACTCTGCTTCATTGTATTGCTCTTTTTTTTCCCCTTCTCATCCTGTGTAGTCTGCTAGGTTGGGCAGTATCCATGGAGGGCTGGGCAGTGTCCATGGAGGGTTGGGTGGGTATCCATGGAGAGCTCTCCTTTATAAACAGCCATCAGTGTTCATTTATCACATGTGTTGCTTTGCCTCCCTGTGGCTTTACATATCTTTTGACCTGTTCATTTGGTATTTCAAATATTTAGGTACACTTTTAGCTGCCCAATGCTGCTGTGTTTTCTTTTTGGTGTGAGAAGGGAGGATGATGTTTGGGGGAAGCTATGCCTGGAATGCTGCAGAGTGGTTATTTAGCATTAAGCATCGCTGTTACATGACAAGGGTGCAATTTTATCAGACTTTCAATATCCTTTATAGGACCATATAATAATTGCAGCTGAAGTCTAATTCCCAGCAGCCAATTTTATGGTTCTTGAGGAAAGCGTGTATTTCTCTCCTCAGTAATAATGTGCACACTTTATATAATTAAAAAGGGCTTCTATTTTAATTTTACTATAAAATGATCTGTATTGAAACTCCAGCTACAGTGCTTTATGGATTCAGCAAAGTTTAATCATTTTCTTTCCTGACCTGCCCAGAGTTTTCACTCAGGCTCACCAGTAAGGAATTCGTGGGAAGGGTGGTATTTTACTTGTAAATTTTTCTATGTACATCAGGGGGTTTCTCTTTAAAAGATAAAACAGACCTTTTATATATCTCTCTCCAGCTTTATGATGCTGTTAAAATAGCATTATCATTGCTTTGTGCTGCAAAATTTATCCTTCTTAAAGGAAAGCACATGTCAAGGAAAACATTTTGGTTTATGTACATTTATACAGCTCAGATCGTTCTGTCTTGCTTGAGACTGAATATTTTTAATTAATGGAATTAATTTTCTCATTTAATTGCCTTATTTTCAGTATGCAGTACAGAGCAAGGGAAAAGCGAATCCTGCCACATGAATTGCACTAATCAACAAGGTTGTCACAACTTACCTTTAAAAATAATGTGAATATATTTATTTTGAAGTAAAGGGAGGTTGGGTCTGTGTTTTGAGGAAGCCTTCTTCCATCTGTTCAAGACTCCTTTGTCTCCAGTTTTATAAAATAAGTGTATTATGTTAACACCCTTGGCTTTTAGGGTCTTAATCTTGCAAGCACTTAAAGTGAAATTGGAGCCTTGCTGTGTGTTTGGAGGAGCGGTGTTGCCTTGCAGAAACAGTATATTCAAAATTCTTTTTTTTCTTTTTGTTCTGCTAAATCTTTAAAGGAAAAATAATAAGCATTGAAAATGCTAAATATTTTTATTTCAAGAAGGAATAGTGTTTTATTTTTTAAAACAAAACTTTGGTGTAATTTTCAAGTAAAAGTTCAAACGTGGAGACCAAGTGAATGCCAGGTGTCAGTGTCTGAATAAATTGGTTAATAGAGTGTTCTTTCTGCAATGGATCATTGCAGTTACAGCCCAGTGCCATGCTGGATTTGCTCAGTATTTTGTCTCACTATTGCTCCTGTGTAGGCAAAGAAACAATTCTGCCTTTAAACACAAACTCTGCTCTTGGAGCACAATTAAACCCAGTTGGGTTCAGTCTGTAGAATAGGAAAACACAGAGGTTTTACAGCATATGGACATTTGAGAGTGAGGGAAGGTTAATGCAAACTGTTTGCTCGTGGTTTGGAGGGGCTGTGCTGCCTTCCAGGGCTGAGCCAGAAATGGGTTTTGTTTCTCCTTAATGGGAATGAGAAAATTGGTCAGGAAACGAAACAACTCTCGGGGTGTAAAAGGGGATGTGCGTGTGGTTTTATTGGAGACTCTTCCCAGCTCTGTGCTGTGATCAGATTGGGTGCTATATAATGTGTGTGTGCTGTGGGTTTTAGCTCAGTGGACCTGCTATCGAAGGGAAGTATAACAAAAAACAGAGAAAGTAAAAATAAGATTTTTTTTTTTTTAATGTGCCCTGTCAAAACAATCAAAAGCAATAACAGTGAAAGATGGCTGAAGTGGAAATTTTATCTTTCCCTTGCTCCTTGCCATCATAAATTGCACACCCAGCCGTAGGGGCTGTGTCTCACAAAGGGGTTTGAGGGAGGAGCAGACTCCTTCCAAAGGAGTTCTCCACACACCTCTCACTACGTGTTGTATTTTAGTCTACACACAACCCCAGTTCAGCCTTGCAAATTCCAGCTGCCCTGCACACGGCGTTCTTTTTCCAAGGAATGCTTTACCTGAGAAAACACAAAGTTCTTTTTGAGTAAATGATCAGTAAAGCACTAAATAAGCATGAGGGAATTACTTCTAAAGGCAGAAATGAAAATTATTTGCAGTGTTTGCAAATAATCAGCCATTTATCAGCCTTTGCCTTTTGATTATTTACAACTCACGACCCTCTCCAGACTTGCACTGCTGTTTGGGCTGTGAGAAAATTTCATTTGAAGTGCATTTGATCAATGTCCTGAGGTTAAAGGTGATGCAAGAGAAAAACAGGTTTGATTTTGGATTTCGTTGGGGGTTTTTTCCCCCAGAAAAATTATCTGCTGCTTATGTTGGAGTTGATAAATGTGTATGAAGTTGTTGTGTTTATGTACATCCTGTGATGTGTTTGTATTTTTTGGGAAAGCGTAATGTTAAGCAGAAAGGTTAATGCCAGCCCTGGTAAGAAAGTCTGTATAATAAAGATTTTGACAGACCCACATGACTCATGATGTGCTAAAATTTCAACCTGGGTACCCCCAGCCTTTTCTGTCTGTAGGGAGAGCTGAGTGAATGTAAATGTAGGGGGTAATTAAGAGGTGAGGGAAAAGAGGTTCACTCTGAGGGACTTGTTTAAGCACATCCCAAAGTGGAATACAAAAAGGAGTTTGGAAAAGTTAATGTTAGAGTACTCTTGTCTGAGATAATGGTTAATTGGTTGGCAAAACTGTCTAAAGAGCAAGATCAGGTCATAGTAAACCCTGAGTTTGTGGTACATCGAGGCTGAACAGCACAGACCATTTTTGAGAAATGTTCGGTATCATTGCAGTGTGAAAAATTTTAGGCAGTTCCTCATTTGTTAATAATACATGTCAAAACTGTCACCCCTTTCCCAATAAAATATGTTGGAATAAAACAAAGGACAGACCCATAAAATGAACAAGTTTATGGTTTTGCTGCCCCAGACTGTACAAGGGAAATGCATATTCATAACGTGCCTTTTCTCAACCTTAGAGGGAAAGGAAAACAATATTACAGTGAGTACTCTCAGGGGGAAAGGAAGCAAAATGAACTTGCTCACGGACACAGAAGTGGCACAGACACCCCTCAAACATAGCAGTCGGGTGTCTTTCTAAACACACTTGAAAATCTGATAAAATTAAGCAGAAAATTGAGCATTGTTAATACTTGAAAGAGTGAAAAGCCATAAACCCCTGTGGCTGAAGGCAGTGATTTAGCCTGTGAGTGGATCCCATCAAAAAGTGAAGCCAAAATCCTTGACGCTTTCACCTGCGTGTTTAGAACAGGTAAAAAAAGGAGTTGCACAAACGGGAAAATCTGGAAGCCAAGTCTGTAGTGTAAAAAACTACAGACTGTAGAAATTTAGTGATTGTCCCCATACTGTTCTGCAAGGGGTGCCCGAGTGGGAGTGCGAGGGACAGCTTAAAGCCCCAGCTGCAGAGGGGAGATTTGAGCAGAGCTCTCAGAGGGGCAGAGCTGCCACCGTTTGATTTTCCACAATATCCCGGATCGCCCGGGATGCTGCTCCAGCCTTGGCAGTCCAGTGCTGAGGAATGTACAAGTAGCTCGTGATCACTTCAGCCTCCTTCCCGTGGGGCTGCAATTCCGAGCGACAGCACAACGTGCAGTTTGGGATGTGTGCAGGGTGAGTGCACGCTGGTAGGGCAGCACTGTTAGTGTTACACAGCTATTTTCAGATGGAGCACAAAGTCCTGGCCAGTTCCCATCTTTAGAACTCATTCACTTTATCCTTCTGTTTTGAAACCCATGTCAAAATAACTGAAAATATTTCTGTTACCTGAATACGCGGTTTGAAGTTGGGCTTGTCTGATCACATACTTTTTTCTCTAGTTTTTCTCGTTGAATTAATAATTGGATAAATTCCTTTGTAAAAGCCGGAATAAATATTCAGGGGAAGAAATATCCCTAAAGCATTCACTTTAAAAAATTTATTGTGTGGTTGTCAAGCCCTATTTTACTTGGTAGGCTGGAGGCACGGAAGGAAGAGGGGAGGTGCAGATAAGGGGAAGGATGCAGTGAATAGGAGCAGGAAGAACATTCGGTAGAAGGAGATATCCCAGCAGATATCCCTGCGGGAAGGGGCTGTGTTCACCTGCAGGGTGTCACCGCAGCCCTTCGGAAGGTGTTGCTGCAGGGAGAGATTTAGAGCAGCCCCAAGGCCCGTGACTGGAGCAAAAGGCAGAGCGTGCTAGGGACGGAGAGTATTGCACTTTCCCTTTCTCGGTTGCAGGAATGTGAACTGGAATTAGAATAAACCCCAGCTTTCGGAGGGTTTATTGCTAAGTCTGTTCAGAAGCTTTTAGGAGAAAGAAGGGATGAATATAGCAGAAATGCCTTCAAACATAGTAGAAGGCTCTTTTTTCTTTTATAATCTCAAAGTAGGAGAAGTGAAACTTGAAGTACAAATGTTTTTCTGTAACTGTCCTTTGCACAGAGCTCGAAGAATGAGCAGAAATTCCAGTGTCCTCGGCCATTACTAGAACATTAACAATCAAATTGGAGCCTTTTCAGTTGCAGTGGCTTCTCTTGTAACTCATTAGGTTCTTTTTCAGCTGACAAAGCGCCATCAAATACTGCCCTACCTATTATGCAAACCCCACGTTTAATATTTAAAACTTTTCTGAGGATTTACTTTGGTTGCTCCTTTGAAAATAGAGGGAACTGCAGTGCAGTTCGTGAAGGAGAGTCGATCATTTACTCTGCCTTACGTGATTTTTTTTTTCCCCCTTCTTTTACTGGTAAGGAAAATGAGAGTCCTTCACCCTCTTGTGGGCACTTTGAATTCCCCGGTTCAGCCAGCACAGAACGCTCTGACAGCCGGAGGGTGAGGAGAATGCTGTTAAAAAGTGGGAAAAAAATTTTACTCTAGGATAGTGATGCATCTCAATCTGGGGCATCTTTCTGGCTGTAACCACTCCCGAGCTGGGAGATAAATAAAGGATGTTTTTAAATAATTGCCCACAAGATGTAAGGAGCACACTCTGGGAGGGATCAGTATGGTTGTGGTCACATTGCCTGCACACCACCCCGTGCTGTTTCATTTAACCCTGCAAGCTTTGGGGAACTCGTGCCGTGATTAATGGGGAGGAAAGGCGCCGGTCTGCTGCCGCTCCCCCGTCCCCACGCAGGGGGGTCCCAGCAGTCTGGCTTTGCTGCTTCCAGAGGTCGGCAGAATTTGGGATTCGACTTTTTTTTTTCCTTTTTTTTTTTTTTTTTTTTTTTTTTTCCCCTTCTTTTACTGGTAAGGAAAATGAGAGTCCTTCACCCTCTTGTGGGCACTTTGAATTCCCCGGTTCAGCCAGCACAGAACGCTCTGACAGCCGGAGGGTGAGGAGAATGCTGTTAAAAAGTGGGAAAAAAATAAAAGGAAGTCACAGATCCCAGCCCTGTGGGATGGGAGAGTAAGAAAATATGTGTAATTCTTGATTGAAGGTAGAACCTTTTCATGGTTTTTATGAAGTGAGGAGTTGGAGAGATGATGAGCTTTGTTTCAAATGGAATTATGGCTATAACTCTTCTGTCCCTGGGCTACCAGAGTCATAGGGGAACAGGAGCAAAGCTATCATTTATTCCATGAAATCTTTGTCTCAGTCTCTCTAGGCTATTTCAATTTACCCCTGAAATTTCTGGGGAATAATTAATGAATTAATTAAGTGTGCTGTGAGGTGTTTGAATATTCAAAAGCTACAATGTAATTATTATTTTTTCTAAAACATATTTTCAGATAATTTTCAGACATGCAGTCTCCCACGAAAGCAGTTACTGCATCAGAAGCTCGTGGAGCTTCCGTGTCTGTAATGCAGGGATCATTCTCCAGCAGGAGCACTCCCTCCAAAGAGCAGCGCTGCATTTAGGAGCGGGGAAAAAAACTTCCTTTACTTCATGACCGAAGTATTGTGACAGCGGGGCTGAACTCCTGGCTCTTTGAAAAAGTTAAATCGCGTTAATAAAGTTGTGTTTTAGGAGGATTATTATTTTTTTCCCCTCCCTTATCGTTTCGTGTGGGCGTTTCTGGTGAGTGATCACCAAGAGCTTTGCTTACAGTGAGGTTTGGGCAACAGAAATTCAGTCGCGTTGAAAGAGACGCATTGCCTTCCTTGAATTATTTTTAGATCCCAACCTTAGGAAACACATTTCCAGCGATATAAATTATTAATTGCCCCTGTAGTTCTGGCACTGTTTCATAACTTGCTTTCTTATCGTTTCCAGTGTTACAGGCCTGTAAATGAAGAGGGAGGAGGGGGGTTATTAAAAGGCAAGTCCTTTGTTTTGGAAGAGGCTCTTTAGGAGCTCCATGTTACGATACCAAAGGAATAGATTCAAAGGAAAAGAGAAGAGGTTTAATTTAGATATTAGGAAGGAATTGTTCCGTGTGAGGGTGGGGAGGCCCTGGCACAGAGAAGCTGTGGCTTTCCCTGATCCCTGGAAGTGTCCAAGGCCAGGCTGGACAGGGCTTAGAGCATTCTGGTCTAGAGGAAGGTGCCCCTGCCCATAGCAGGGGATGGAACGAGATGAGTTTTAAGGTCCCTTCCAACCCAAACCATTCTGATTCTGTGATTTCTATGAATGTATTTCGCGAATAAGCCGAGAACAAACATCGTGCAGCGCAGAGCAGAGCGCTGTGCTCTCTTGCAGCCCCTGGCCCATCCGTGGGGGTCTCACCGCACGGAAAAACCCCGTTTGTGGTGATTCTCCAGCGTGTGAGGAGCCCCCCGGCACCGCAGCGGCACCCGCGGCCGCCGCCCGATCCGCCCGCGCTGCGATCCAGGCCGGGCTTTGCCGCTCTCCCCGCGCGCTCCGGGCCGGGGCCGGCCGGGGGTCCCGGGGGTTCCTTCGGGTCCGGGCGGTCACTCTGGGTCCGGACAGCACCTCGAGGGTTCGGACAGTCCCCTTGGGGGTTCGGACAGCCCCTTTGGGGGTCTCTGCGGTCCCTCCCGGGGACTGGGCAGCACCTCCGAGGCTCCGGGCTGTTCCTCCGGCCGTTCCTCCGGGGGTCCGGGCAGTGCCTCAGGTGTCCCGGTGTTCCCTCCCGGCGCGGCTGTCGGAGCCCGTTCCTCGGGTCTGCTCCCGCCCAGCAGCGCTACTCAGCCCTGGGGTTAAATATATATATATTTCTATAAATATATGTGGGGAGAGAGGGTAATCTGGCCCTGCGCGCTGCAAATTGTACATTTAAACAATGACAGAGTTTTTCCACTCCGTTTGGCAAACCCCGCCATCAGCCCCTCGTTGTTGTCGGGGGTCCTCACCCCTCACGGCAGCAACAGCCACGGCCGAAGGGTTAAACATAAACTTTAAACATTCCCTGTCCCGCAGGAGCTCCTTTTCCATGAGCTGAGGTGGGCTTTTCCCCCCTCTCCTTAAATAACAAGGGTGGTCCCAGCATACTCTATATCGAGACAGCTTTTCATCAGTTGCTCATCAGCATGCTAATTGCTGTATGACTAATTATGCCCTGAATTCCAGTTGATTTTCTTAATGAGACAGCTGGGTTAATTATGTAATCGTATGATTACATTAGCCCAGAGTGCCCTGGCGAAAAGGAAGGCGGGCGGGAGTGGGATGTCAGCGGGCGAGGGGCACGGGGGCAGCCGCGGTCATTTTGGCCGTAATGATCGGGGAGGGCAACCCTGCGAGAGCACCCGCGGTGTAAACAGGGGCTGGGATTGCTGGCACTGAGAGCCGTGCCTTCTCCCAGCCCCCCCTGGACGAGGGAGGAATGGGGGTTCTTCAACAAAATTCACTTGGGAAGTTCAGGCAGTCAGCGATGGCCCTGTTGTAACTCGGGGATTGAGGCTGGCTTTGGGCTGAGCGATGTGGGGTGGAGGTTGGATTGTGGAGGCATAGAATATCCTGGGCTGGAAGCGACCCACGAGGATCATCAGTCCAGGTGGCCCCAATTATCCCACCCTGGGCATCCCTGGAGCATTGTCCAAACTCTCTGGAGCTCTGGCAGCCTCGGGCCATGCCCATTCCCTGCAGAGCCTGGGCAGTGCCCAGCACCCTCGGGGGCAGAACCTTCCCTTGATATCCAACCTGAACCTCCCCATACACAGCTCCAGCCGTTCCCTCCTGCTCTCCCTGGTCACAGAGAGCCGAGATCAGAGCTGCAGACCCCAGTGAGTCTCCTCTCAGTCTCCTCCAGCTGATCAAACCAAGCGCCCTCAGCCGCTCCTTGTGCGGCCCCTCCTGACCCTTCCTGACCGTCTGCTGTCCCTCCTTTGGACGCTCTAACAGCTTTAAATCTTTCTTACATTGTGACACTCAAAGCTGCACCCAGGGTGCTGAGGGGCTGCCTCGTGTAATGAGTAGCTCGGTCAAAAGCAATCTTAGTGTTTCTGTTAAATTTTTTTGTGAAATCAGTACTTTACATACCTAAAGAGCAGCAAAAAAAAAAAAAAAAAATATTCCCTTGCCCTGCTGTTGAAAAAAGATTCATTATCAGGGCAGGTGCGTGGTGTGAGAACAGCCTGAGAGGTGTTGCTGTGTCTGTGTCGCACCAGCTCGTTTGATGTGAAGTATTAACTGCTATAAAAATCACTTCGCATTTGTAACGTTAATTGTTTTCGTGTCTGTGTCCACTGAGACGTGTCCATCCTCCTCCTTCGTGGGGACAGAAGCTCCTCTGTGCGGGGACAGTGAGATGTGTCCCAGCAGCGAGCAGGGATGTGCCCAGAGCTCTGCAGTCCTGGGGAAGGAGAGGCAGGAACGGGCTCTGCAGGGTTGGAAATGCGGCGCTTTCTGTTTCTGCTGTGGTGGCGTGGAGGAAACCTCGTCAGGGATCGGATCCAGATGTGCTGGGCTGCCTGCAAGCTCAGGATGCAGGGGGCTTCTCTGTGGGTATGGCGTGCAACAAGTGGATTAGGAAAAATGAGCAGAATAGGAAGCAGGAGGAAAAAATGCACTGAATTTAGTGTAAAAATAGACGTCTCAATCTACTCTTGGGCAGTAATGAACTTGCAAAACGCTTCTTCAAGTTCTAGATGATCAGATCCCTTTTATTAATTTTCTGTTTTTTTAAATTTATCCCGTGCCCAGCAGGGATTCTGGAATTTCACAAGAGACAATTCAAAGCAAGGCAATAATGTATGATGAGGTTTCCATATTTCAGTGTTCAGCGAGGTGATTTTTCTCTCTTACAGACCACAGAAAGGGCATTTCCTTTGCTGCCTCTCTCCGTAAGCCAGGTCCAGTTGATTTTTTTTGAGCCGTGCATGCCTGTTGTTTGTGTAATGAATCGAAAGTTTTGGTCCATTGCTTGTTTAAAAATTCAGTGACCTCCTGTTAAATGACATGAAACATACTTTGCAAACCTGGTTAATATAAAAAGGTATGCTTTTCCATGCATGCATGTGTTGGGAAAAGGAGAGTATTTTTATTTATTTTTAATCTGCTCCACTCAGGTAGGAAAAAAGCCATTGTGACTCTAAGGTTTATACTTGTTTCAGGTTAATTGGTGTTTATAAATACTCCAGAAATAACAGGTTTTTAGGCTTTTCAAGCTAAAAGAGCATGTTGGAGCTTGCCATGAGAAACTATTTTTCTCTCTGCCCGAAATGTCTTGGTTGGTCATTTTATTGTCGTACAACGATTAGTTTTCTTTAATGCAGTTTATAAAAATTAAGTCTAAGAGGTGCTTCACCCATGGGTTTTTTTTACATGTCCTCCAGCAGTATTTGGTGGCTGCAGGCCATTAGTCCTTCAAATAGGCTCTAGTGAAGTTTGAAGTTTAATGCACAGAGACTTTTTTTTACATTTTGTTTGTTCTGCCGCTGTTTTGCTACTTGAACATTAACCTTTAATAGAGCTAAATTAAATATACATGTCCTGATGAATAATTATGAGATTGCAAGCATTTTCATTTTGTACACAAAGCTTCTCAGGGATTGCAAATTTGACTAAAGATTTAGTCATTATTCACTTTATAATGCCCATGTTATTTTTGTCTTTTAATTCTTTGCTGATTTCAATATAAAAAGCCCTGTGTATTAGGAGCAAAATACTTCTTGTGCATGTCCTGGCTTTTTACAGTGTTAAAATGAGGGTGGGGGAAAGTGCACTCACAGTTTTGTCAAGTTCAGTCTCTTTCATCGTGGCACTATTTCATAGAAATACCCACAGCTGAAGCTTAAGATCCCGGGCCCGATAGGATTCGTGGTTTCTGTAACAATTTCAGACGTGGCCAGAGCGAGACAATCCGGCCTTTCTTTGTGCTCAGCAGATGAATGTCCCGGGCTGGCTCTTTGGGGGATGCTGAGCTGCAGGAGTGTGACAAAACGCTCCTTGCAGAGGAAGGTCAGGGACCTCCATGGGAGCAGGGGGATGTTGTGACAGCCCACACCGTAATAGGACCATCCATAAATACTGCAGAGCCTTCAGCTCGTGCTACTGCTGCCACTTCAGCACTCTATTTAATTCCTTACCTGTACCCCCCTGTCTCTGCCACAATAACATTTTAAGTTTGATTTATTATAAATATTTTAATACAGATAATAATAACGAAAAGTATTTGGCCTAAAAAGCATAAATGAAAAAGCTATGTAGTCATAAACTATGTATGTACAGAGAACAGATGACAAGCAACCTAGATTTTGTATTATGAACAGGGTAATGCCATAAGCTGTTGAAGAACCCAAGTAACAAAATGCAGCAGGCTGCTACTTAGAATGTCTCTGAGTTCAACATAACCCAGTGCTATTCTTTTATAAACTATGCAACAACGCTGGCATATTGAAAAAACACACAGGCTCATGCTTAATGTGTTAACAGAGGTACAATAGACTTATTATGTGTTTCCAGAGACTGGAACTGAGGGTGGTCTGAAAAATTAATGACTGTGGTGGTTGAAAATTAAGTGAACTCCCTAATATATACTGTTGTTGATCCACTGAGTTTGGTGTTTAGCATTCCTCAACAGGAGACTAAATCTTTGCAGCCATTTCACAAGAGATGCTGGCGCCCATAGCAGAAATATATTCAATAATCTTTTATAAGTCCATCACACTCCAGAGTTTTCCTATCCTGACTGGGAAGAAGTCCCAGAATAAATCACACATGCACATGTCAGGTGTGTGCTGAGAACTCTCTTTACCAGAAGGGGATGAATATCAGAGAATTGATACTGAGAGGACTTTTGATTAAAAGTGTAAGAGAAAGAGAGATCCAAACCCAAGGTTCATGGAATTGATTACATCCACACAACGTTTCTGATTGTTATTGATCTGTCAATTAGAAAAAGTACCACTCAGATCTCCTTGGTCACAGAACGTGTTGGAGCTCTGCTGTGCAGGAGGGCGCAGTTTGCTTCAGAAATTCACTCCTACATAAGCAGAGGCCAGTGAGGGACAGTAGCTGTCAGTGAGCTGTGCAGTTTGATTGCTTTTCACCCAAAATGTCTCATTTTGCAATAAAAAATGTGAAGCTTAAAACTCTCACGTGCCTTTATATCATGACTGTCTGCACCCAGGAACACTGTCCTGGGGATTAGTGCCAGGATGAAGAAGCTGTGTCCAAATTTCATGGAATCACAGAATGGTTTGGGGTGGAAGGGACCTTAAAGCTCATCCAGTTCCACGCCCTGCCATGGGCAGGGACACCTTCCACCAGCCCAGATTGCTCCAAGCCCTGTCCAGCCTGGCCTTGGACACTTCCAGGGATCCAGGGGCAGCTACAACCACGACAAGTTGTGCTGGGACCTCAGCACCCTCATAGCCAAGATTTTTTTTCCCAATATCTCATCTCTCCAGCTGTCTGGCAGCAGGAAGCCATTCCCCCTTGTCCTTTCACTCCAGGTCCTTGTCCCAAGTCCCTCTCCAGCTCTCTTGGAGCCCCTTTGAGGCACTGGAGGGGGCTTTAAGGTCTCCCCAGAGCTTTTTCTTCTCCTGGCTGAACACCCCCAGCCTCTCAGCCTGGCTCTGTATTTAAAGAGAACATAGATAGAATGAAATATTTCTAGTTTTTTTAAGTTTGCAGGATATACGATGTGAGGAATGTACAGGTCTAACAACTCAAAGAAGGGCCCTGCCCAAAGAAGGGCACCAAAATGCAGAAAAAAGGACACTTGCGCTCTGAACTGCTTGGGTCGCAGAAGTGTTCCTGTTACATTTTATTTGACTGTTTCTTTTTCAGATCCGGTTCCAGCCTTGGATTTAGGACAGCAGCTTCAGCTGAAGGTTCAACGCATGCACGATATTGAAACAGAAAACCAGAAGCTTAGGGAAACTCTGGAGGAATACAATAAAGAATTCGCCGAGGTGAAAAATCAGGGTAGGTTGCAACCGTATTATCAGCTCTTAATGCACACTGAAATTTGAAGACAGAAATTGTGTTCAGTTTTATTTCTTAAAGGTAGAGATGACAGTAGTATTGAAATTCAGTAGAGAAAGTGCAGTAGTCTATTAGGGCCACTTCTGTATTTATGTGTGATGGGCTTTGGGCAGACTCTGGATTTCTTGAAAGTTCCATTTACTGTAGCACCAAGTCAGAGGATGGAGTTGTTATTCTGCATATTTGGTTGTAGTCTTCAGCACTGAAAATTACACCTGACTGACGTTATTTGTGACATTTTATGGGAGGCAGTGCTGGTACTGACATCAGGCTGAACGTGGGTGTTGGTACTTGAAGGATGTGCAGACAAACACAAAAATTCAGTATTTTGTATCTACATATGAATCTGTACAAAATGGAACTTTTTCTGTACTGTTTTTACTTATCTAAATGTACTACTGGAATACATTCAGCATATGCACTTTATTTTTACTCTGGAGACCATCCATAGAGCAATGTAAATACAAGCTATTACTGTTAAATTATTTAAGTTTTAATGAGTCTAAAGTACATGAAAATACATGAAAATCTCAATGAGATTTAAAGCCTGTTGGCTTTAAGACTGCTTAAGTTTTCTTGTGATTCAGTTTCCTGCACCAGGAAAAAAAATTTCTCAGTCGTACACTTTGTTGCCCATCCATGGGACTTCTCATTTCCATCTTTAATGCCCAGTTCTGGATGGTGGAAAGGTAAATTGTCTTGCCATTTGGAAAAATGGAGATTTAAATTTATTTTTTATATTATGGGACTGTTGCACCCAAGTAACATTTGAAAGCTGTGTTAGCAGCTAAGTTGATTTTGTTAAATCTCATTTTTGGCCGAGGGAACATCTACGCAGTTATATCTTTTGAAAGATTTATTTTTTTAATGTAGAGGGTGTGACCCCTGGAGAGGACAGGTATCAGCATGCCAGGATTTGGGCTGGACTGCAGGAGATGTCATGTTGGAACTGTAATGCTCTAAGCAAAACTGTATTTTTTGCTGGAAATGTACAATCATTGCAGTTCACTGTGCAGAGTTTTCCTGCGGCTGTGCATCCACTACATCCAAGCATGACATAGGGGTTCATCCCACAAAGTGGAAAAGCACTTGACTTATAGAGTTTTTTGCTACAACCACTCATAACTGACATTTTTTATTTTCCCTGGTGTGCTGGAACTTCCTTTCCATTTCCCCACTGTAGCCTTTGTGTTGTTTTTCACTCCAGTGCAGTGGTTTTACTCTCAGTTTCAAGCAGGGATTAATAAGCTATCCAGGGAAAAGGCTGTTGTTAGCTGAGGGTGCTTTGATCAGTTAATCTCTTTGTTTGGAGGGTTGGTATGAGCTCTACGGTGCCTGTAAGAACTTCTTCCAAAACTGGTATAAATGGCAGTGCCTGACAAGCTGTAGCTGACCTGAGCACTGAAGAAGGCACTTAGTGCTTCAAGCAATGTAGAGGATTCAGCTGTACTTGTCCAGCATGTCTGTTGTTAGGTGCTTAAAGGTAAAATCAGATTTTATTACAAAAGTTATGTTTTCCCCCACATTTGTGCACTTCTTGTGTTCATTTTTGTGGGTTTGTTTTCTTATAAAATCAGACATTGAAACTTAGTCAAGGTGCATTTCTGTGAGATTATTTTGCTCTCTACTTCTCCATATACCAGAATATTTTTGCAGATTTGTATCTGAAAAATATAAAGGTGTTTATACAAAATATAAACACCTGGAGCAGAGGTGTTCCCAGGAGGGAGTGCAGCCCCCTTTGCCCACAGGAGCAGCATCCTACTGTCAGTGCAAAGGAGCATCCTTTGCTTATTCAGGAAGAGATCAGGATTTGTATGACTTCCCAGATCTCAGGGAAGAATTTCCCTTTGCTTAAGAAAAAAAAAAGGTGACGTGTCCTTTTCACGGCCTGTTACTCAGTAATGAGCCTCAGCTGATTTCTGCACAGCCAGCAAAATCCTGCTCCTTCAGGCAGAGGCAGCTGCTTTGCTGGCAAGCATTTTTACCACTCTTCCCCCCTTTCTTGTGGTCACAGTGGCTCAAGCTGCCTTTGGTAGTGCCCAGACAGCAGATCATGTCACCAGCTACCTCCTGTCTGCTTCACAGCTCCCTGCTCAGCTCTCTACAGCAGGATTTCGAAAAGATTACGTGTGGATTTGTGTGACATTATTGAGGTTTTTTTCCCCCAAGCCCATAGGGTTTATTTTTCATATAGGGTTTGTCTTCCTAAGATGTTTCTGCAAAATATGAAACTTTTCACATCCAAAAGTTTTTATTTTTTCCTCCAGCATTAGTAATGGTATCTGTTAATAAGCTGATGTCTTTAACCCCCGCCTGCATCCTGGTGTGAGTACTCTGAACTGTGCTGCTGCTGTGAGTCTTCTGGCAGTCCAAGGCTTTTTCCAAATTCCATTATTGTTACAAAGCATACTCTGGTGGATGTGCTGCTTTTCCTCTTCTGAGCCCTATAAGGATTCAGTCCTTCCCTGTGGGTGGGATCACAGGGCTTTCACACAGGAACACATCAGGGCACGTAAGGAGATGCTGAGCTGTAGCTCTGCAGGTTTCTGCATCTGCTCCCATCACTGCCGGGCATGGGGAAATGCAGGAGAGCTCCTTTATCCTAAAGAAGGGTTCTGCAAATTCCCTGGAAGGCTGCAAGTGCCTCAGAAAGTTAAAATAGTCAATATTTGTGTGTAAACCCAGGGGTGGAGGACGAGGCAGCGACAGCAACTGGGACATGCAGAGCTCCAGTGCCTGCTGTGAATGCAGCAGTTGGATCCCAGCTGCTGGGTTTCTCATCAGCTGGGAAGCAGAACAGAGCTGTATCCCAGATATGTGTTCAGTTAGTGTGAGATTGCATCTGTGCATGAACCATGGTGGAACTGCCTCTTAGTGCATGAGCACAGTCAGGTGAACGAAGTGTCCTGTGTGTAAATGCATACTTAAACCTGCACTGGGACTTTATTAATCTTCTCTCAGCACTCAGCTAATTTTAGGCTAGTCAATAAGGTGATATTATATTTTACAATTGATTTTTTTTTTCCTTCTTTTTTAAAAAAAATTCATGTTAGAGGAACCTTCTTCACTCTGCTTTCCAGCAAACTCCATTGATCCTTCTCAACCTAAACACTTAAAGTTCAATTTAACATTTAGGGAGTAAAAGGTCTCCAAAGGGACTCATATCCATTGATTTTGTGTCAGAGTTGAAGAGCTAAAGTTTAAAACACACTGAGCCTACAGGGTAAAGCAAGCCTTGTGTTGTGGAACCACGTGGAGCTGTGTAAACTCATTCTTCCCCTATTGTTTTCCTGCAGAGGTTACAATAAAAGCACTTAAGGAGAAAATCCGAGAATATGAACAGACCCTGAAGAACCAAGCAGAGAACATAGCCCTTGAAAAGGAACAAAAGTTACAAAATGATTTTGCAGAGAAGGAGAGGTGAGTGTGGGTGTGTGTGTCTGGGTGTTGGGGAGGAGCAGAGAGGTATTTTTCTGTTTAATCTTCCCAGCCAGGACTGGTGGCTGGAGCCAGCTGATCCATTGAGTGATTCTGGCGATTTATGCGTTTGACACGGGATCATTTGATACTCAGCTTTGCCCAGGAAAACAGTCAGGAGAGTGTGGAAGTGAAACAAGGACAGATTGTCTCTTCTCTGTGATGTGGTGGGGGGTGTCACATTCAGGGGCGTGCAAACCTGCTTTTATTCCTCCTGGCTCTGTGACACCGATCTGTCTCCATTAGCCAGGGCAGTTCCTGTGTGTCACAGGCTCTGCAGCCCTGGGCTGGGGCAGATGAGCCACTGCACCCACAGCCAGGGCCAGGGATGCACCCCCCCTGCTCCCCTGGGAATGCCTGAGACAGGGGATGTCTTCCTGAATTATCCTGGGAAGGTTTGCATCTTCCTACATGCCAAAATTAAGAAGGTTTTTCATTATTTACTGTCAATTTATAAAAAAAACCCAAACATTTTGGATGCATTTCTGATCTTTGCAAATGAGCAGAGAGCATTTGAATCTTTAGGTTGGTGAGCAAATAAATCAGGCAGGAGAAAACCAAGGGGCTAAAGAAGGAGTTCTTTCAGGCTGCATTCCCTGCCTTGAGAATTTATTTCTCCCATGGAGCAATAACACTGAAGCTATAATGTGTTCAACATAGCGTGGAAAACCTTCAGTTCACGTGAGCTTTTTTCTTGGAGGGTTGGTTGTTTAAATCCAGGGCTGAATGAGGAGAATCTACCAGTGAATGCAAAGTGTTTTTTTGATTCATCAATACCTGTGGCTGCTATTTGATAAGCAGCTTGTAAGCAGTGGTTTTAACAACTGCAGTTTCAATGTACTTAAAAATAAAACAAAATGGCAGGTCATGGAATGCAAATAAAAGTGTGTGTAAGAGAGGTTTTGAGGTCTCAAAGTATATGGTTCAGTATGAAGGGAACTGACACATGATTCTTGCTATAAATAGTTATTAACCTGGTCAGCAGTGTTGGAGGAGAAATTTGTGCACCCTATGGAGTGCAGGCAGGATGCTGGTAGTTTCATAAGCCATTTCACAATTCTGAGATCTGCAGAATATCCTAAAAGCAGTGTTGTGAAAAGCACGGCTCCTGGGAGATGTTGGAGCAGCTCCTTTCAAAGATGAGTTTTATAACTCCTGCAGCCTGGCCCTTAGCAAGGAGTACAGTGGCTGCCTGGTCAGATGATGTAAAAATGAGTTTAACTGACACAAACAAGAAAATGTTGCCTGTGGATGTAAGAAATGTGAGCATATTAAAGTTTTGCTCCTGTTCTATAGAAAATATCACTGTGAGATTTGTTTTGAAATATGTGTGTTTTCTTAAAGAGTAGCTAATAATATTGCTGCATTTGGCACCCATTACAGCTCTGATGAAACAGCTGCTGCATCTATTCACTCTATCAGTTATGGCAACAAATTCCTTCATTATGACACTAAAATGGAAATGTATCATTCTTCTTGTACTAACTTTGTACAACAGAGGGTGCTTGGTGACAATTTTCTCAATGTGTGTGACATTTCCAAAACAAATTATGCTCAAGAAAACCTTCCACTGAAGTTGTCATTTATATAGCAGTCAACTCTTTATAACGTTCACAGCTTATGTTATGAGGTGGCTACACTGTTAAAATTTTAATAAGTGGGACCAGAAAGTAGGAGCAGCATCTCACAACGTGACAGCATTTATGGGTCCCACGGAAGCACCTCGGAGCCTGTGTGGTGTTGGCAGTTGTCTCATTCCAGTTGAGACATTTAATGGCTCCATCCCCCAAATCTGCAAGGCACAGATGAGTTGTTTGCTCTGCTCTCACCTCTCCTCTCCCCTTCACAGAAAATTGCAGGAGACCCAGATGTCGACAGCCTCGAAGCTGGAGGAAGCTGAACACAAAGTTCAAGCTCTGCAAACAGGTTTGGCATGGCTTTAGTGACCTTTTCCAGGTGATCAGGTGGGAGGTGAGAGGACAGGGATCCTTGGGTGTGCCAGGACTGGGTGTGAAGCAGCTCTTGGCATGCAGGGAGGTCCAGCAGAGCTCAGATGTGCTTTGTGAATCAGAGCAAACACTCCTGTTGCAGCTGTCATTGGCAAATAACAGGGACAAGGCCATGGAGCACACACAGAGCATCCCTGGAATTACAACAGGCTATGGAACTCACCCTCCATGTGTGTTCTGCTTCCACACATTTCCAAACTGTGAGAAATATCTGTACTGAGCTGTGTGAGCCCTGTTTCTTGCCTGTTGCTATGACTTGCCATTAATTTTCATCTCTGCACACTTCGAAATTCCAGGTCTGGACACATTTGGCTTTGTTTGCTATGAGAACAGAAGGAATTTTATTCCTTGAACTACTGCAATAAGTATTTCAGAGGAATGAGCAGTTTAGCCAGCTTAATAAGAAACTAATAATGTCTAGCTTGGTTAAGCAGAAACTGGAAATTTTTGTAATGTATCAGAAATACTGTAAGAAATTGTGAAAAAAGTCAAAACCCTATGGTTTTTTCTAAGTCATAATGGTTTTCCTAGGTAGAAGGATAAAGCAATGGAGTTGTATAGCTTTATTTTTTTTTCATTAGGAGATGTACAGCCTTATTTATGACTGAATACTTCTATTTCAGTACTGTAATTCTTCATGTTTATGCCTTTTAGCCTTGGAAAAAACCAGGACAGAGCTATTTGATCTGAAAACAAAATACGATGAAGAAACTACTGCAAAGTAAGATTTCCCTGTTTTCTTTCTCTGTCTTCCTTCAGGGTATCACTGATTTTTTTGTTTTGCATCTGTCTGTTGGAGAGAGATGAGATGAGGGAGGCTCAGGCATCCAAGTTTTTGGAAAACATGGTCATAATTTGGCCTCCTATGGAGAGATTATTAGTTTTTATATTTTCTTCTCCCCAATAAGACACTTCTCCTGGCACACACGCTGCTGCATTCCTGGTTTCATTCTCAGGTGCTTCATCTTACCCTGTATGTCTCTTGTATTTTATTTAGAAATAGGGACAGTTTCAGAAATAAGGTATTCATTGTGATCTTCCCATCTTGGTGAAAACAAAGCTTCATTTAGTAAAGGATTGCTGTTTGATTCTTAGGCACCCTGGTTCTTTCTGCTTTTGGGGTAGTAGTCCTTGCTCTGCCAGGTTCACCTCTAATTACAGAGAGCAGCATTTTGGGCAGATTTTCCTTGTTTTCAAGTAGAACATGAAGGTAGTCTTAAAAATATATATTCTTGTCTTGTTAATAGCTACTGTTTCCAATTATCCTCTGGTTTTATTAACCATCAGGGCAGGGAACAACAAAAGAGACAGACTGCTGCTGGTTTCCTTTGAACCCTTCATATTTAAGGAAAGTTAATAATGAGAAGGAATTCTCATGATCAGTGGGATTAAGCACAGAGTCATTTCAGTGTCTGGAAATGGGATGGGAATGAAGCAGCCATTTCAGATGGCTGGGACACTCAAGGGAAGGGCTGGGACTCAATGTCACCTCCCTGTGCCACTGCCCAGGGTTAAAAACTGGCACCAATTTTAAATTTCTTACCCTGTGGTTCTGTGCCTGTTGAGGATCTGATTCCCCACTGAGGATGTGGGGAACCCAGCTGGAGCTCACAAAATTCAGCCCATGGAAGTTTTAACAATCAGCACTTGGAGTTTAAACACCTTTTATGTCCTTCAGGATAATCTTTCAGGTGAATTTTGGTCTGGCTCTGGAAGTCCAGTTTCCTTTGAGCTCCATGTAAGATGAGTTCCATGAAAAGGGATCAAAAGTATTTCTGTTCCCTCATTGATTCATCCCTCTCTGAGGGATGTAAACAGATGCTGGTTCAGATGGAGCCTTAAATTCCTGCAGACTGACTTTGTTTTTTCCTGCACATAACTGATATTGTTGCTGTTATTTCATGTTGCAGTCACTTCTGGGAGAACAGACAGAGATCAGTGGTTGCAGGCACTGAACCTAATAACCTCTCACCCTTTTTAATGTGTTTATTTGCAGAGTGCTTCATTTTTTAATAGTGTTTCCCTAAGTGCTGTAATTTATCTTACGCTGAGCAAAATCTGTTCTCTAAAATATTTGTTTGCATTTCTAATCTCACTCTTTCAGGGAGATTCACACAGAAATATTTGTTTTTTATATGAACTTGAGAATGACTCTTACCTAATTTATATAGAATTACATAAAATTAGTAGCATCTACAGTAACAAGATGTTTATTGTGTTCTGTAGCAGAATGATTATGGAGACTGGGTCTGGAATATGGTGTTCATGGAGCTGAATCCTGAAGCAGTCATTAAGCTTGTACTTTATCTCCCGGACTAATGTCCTGTGAAAACAAACTTGTAGGTCCTAATAACAGCAGAAATATTTTATCATTGTTTTGGATATTTATGGCAGGAACAGTTCTTGCATAACAACAGTCTGTAGTGTTTGTAGCCCAAATTTTGCAATATGGAAATCTAGAAGAACATGAAAAGGGAACTGAATGTAGACAGTGGAATTGAGTCATCTATTTTAATTGTAAAAACTGGGAGAAAGGCTGAAAAAACACCAATAAAAAGGGTGAAAGACAGTTTGATTCTTTTCTTAAAAGAAGCCCTCTTTTGATCTAAGTCTGAAAAGCTACTTGTATTGCCAATTTTAATTTTATGTTTTAAAAACATGTGATTTTTATCTTAGGCCAGAATTGTTAGTTTTACAGACGCTTATTTGATGCAGATGAATTGGAGTGCCTTCAGGAAAAAAACAGATAATTGTCAATATTTAAAAGCTAACAGTGCTTTTAAGATTTTCAGTCTCAGAATAAAGCTGTCTTTCAACTACTTGAAACTTTGAAAATCTTTCAAACGAGGCAAAAAAACCCCAAGAAGCAAAAGAAATATAGAGTGAGAAGTCTTCATTATCAGTATTAAGGAGTCTGGATTTTATCCTGGAGCCCAGTTGTGGTGATCTGAAAAGCTGGGAATCATTCTGTCAACTTGTTTGTTTTATCTTGTCACAACGTCCCATTCGAAGTACTCTACCTGCAAAGGGAGGGACAGAGGCACAGCCAGGCACCTTCAGATGAGATCAGTGGCTGGAGTTAAAATTTCCAGTGCAATTCTGTCGTCCCCAGGTACAGAATTCCCAGCAGGTGGGTGTGTGCTGCCCCTGCCCCTTCCCTGAGCCCCAGCACAGCCCCGGGCCGGGCACTGAAGGTGTTAATGACAAAAAGAAGTTTATTATGTGCAGTCATTGCAGTCTGTCAGCTGGAATATCAGAAGCTGCCTTTGACAAGATGGCAGGAGCAAAGTTTTCCATGTGTAGGCTTGAAGTAAAATGTAATTAGCCTTTATGTGCAGAACAAGGATCCATTGATGAATACAGCTGGTCTTTGTTTTCTTCTGTCATTGAGTGTGGGAGGTAAAAGTGTTCTTCTTCATGTTTATTAATACAAGATTCCTTAGACAAATGGCAAGCACAGTTTAATATTTGTTGGAACACAGAGGGGCTTGCCAAAACAGTTGTTGTGTAAGAGGATTTCAAGGTTTTCAGATTATAATCATCTCTGGGTTAAATAAATGAATGATTACTCTGCCTTTTTCAATTAAAGAGGCATATCCTCTCTTGAGGCCTGACACTGATTTTGTTTGCTGTCCCACACGTTCCTATCAGCAAAACTGGGTTTAACCAACACTAATGAGTTTGATCTGGAGATTCTGTCAGACCTGGAGCTGAAAAGCAAACTCTGACTTGAGTTTCAGCAAAATTAAAGAAAATTGGGATTGTTCGTTTTTTTTTTTCTACTGCAACAGACTTTTTCTTTCTTTCTTTGCAGAAAAAGAAACATTCTGTATACATTTCCTCAGTTTTCCAGGGACAAGCTGTTCTCTCTAACAGTGCTCTTTCACTTCTGGTTTGCTGCAGAATCCAAGCAAGTGCTTGGGATTCCCAGCTGAGTTCGCAGCCGGAATGGTTGGATTCCAGTTTTAGATCAATTCCAGAGCCACCTCTTTGCTCCTGCCCCTGCTCTCCCCCAACCTAAATGAATTCTAATTGGAAAAGGACCTTGGGTTGCAGCACATACAGTAGGCTTGTTACATTACTGTTAACATGTGGGTTGAGGCTCCCTGCCTTTGATGAAAGAAAATATCGAATTTCACTGAAATGCTCCATTTTCACCAGCCAGCTTTAAGTAGTCTTGTGAGGATTTTGGGTACTGCCCACTCCCCAATCCCCCCTCCCCCAGTTCTGCAATAAAAAGCCTTCATAAACAACACAAACCAGAAAATGTTTAGGTTGGGGTTGTCAGGCAGAGCAGCTCTGCCGTCACCAGTTCTATTACCAGTGGATTTTCTGTAAGATTCAGACTTTTTGTCCTTCTAAAAGTAGCACAGCGATGTAACAGAGAAGGAGCTTTTCATATTTACTGAAGCAGTCATCCAAACACAGCTACTTTCAATAACTTGTAGAAAAACATTTTGCCTGCAGTACATGGGCAGAGAATTGTTGTCCTTCCATAGATCAGACTGATTATTGTTTATTTTGGCAGCACAGCTAAGGAGGACAATGGGAATAGGAGGAGATGCCTGTGTTTTTTGGCTCTTTGGGGTAAACTATGCTTTTCTTCCACATTATCAAACAGACCTGTACTTCAGGCATCACTGTAGAATAAAGTTCTGTGGATGTGCTGTTCACCATGGAAGGAGTCTAGGATTAGGCTTGGAGACAGGGGACCAGAAGTTTTAGAGAATTCCTGAAGAGTTATTTCTGCCTGGAGTTATGTGGTGGAATTGAAGGATTCATGTGAAATCTTCTATTATATTGGGGCAAATCTCAGTTAACTTGGACTTCAGGGGATTAATTCCCAATATATAGTGAGAATTGAATTATTTACTTTAATTTTTATTAACAAATCTTTCTTGTTTAAGTGCTGGCTGGTGCCACTATATCACTTCTCAGATGTTTGTAGTCTTCCATTTTGATGGTGCTCAGGGTCAAACTGAATAAAAAATAAAGTTGTGCTCCCTCCAGCATCACATAATTACTGTGATAAATGATCTCAATGCTGCTTCCCCCCATTGAGCCTGAAGTACTGCAGTTAGGGTGGTAGTGTTGGACATGACATGAAATAGCTTCTATTTACTGTGCCTTTAAGGTCTTAAAGTTCCCTATTTCCTGTTCCTTTGATGAGTCATTAACTTCTAATGCTCAGCTTTGGAATTATTGCTGTATTTAAAGTGATTTCCCTAAAAACAGGAGATGGAGAACTTCATAGGCCATGTCTCTTTTCAGAGTTTTTCCCTCACTTTCCTAGTCCTACTGCCACCACTGAAATCCCAGGATTGGTGACAATGAGAGGATGAAAAACCAGGGAAGATGTTACAGAAAACTATTTTCTTTAAAGAAGAAAAAAAAAAGTGAAGAAAAATGGAATGTTTTGAATCTTACAGAAAGCTCTGTCTGCATTTAACATTTAAGCCTTATGTAAAACTCACCAGGCTGAAAGTCACTTTTATAACATTAATATTTTGCTTAAAAACATAGAAGCGAAGATTAATGGAAATACTTTGGAGATCTGCTTCTTATTTTGAGCAAAAGCTTTGGTGTGAAAGAGGGCTTGGGAGCCCATGTGAAACCAGCCCTTTTTGTCACATTTTTGGTTCAGCCTACGGTCACACCAGAAAAGCTGCATAGTTGTATGGGAAGAGAATTCAATGTTCCTGTAAAACACTTGGCATTAACCTTTACTTTTGGATAGGGAAACTGAGGCACAAAGAGTGTGGTTAATGCCCAAAGGCAACAGTCAAGCCTTGGCTGGAGTCTAGAAATATGCAGACATGCAAATGATCGACCACAAACTGACAGAAGGGTTATTTATTTTCATTTTTCATTTCTAAGGCTGCATTTCTGAGAACTCCATGTAAATGGAGCCATTGGAGTCAGTAGGAGTTCGTGCTAGCTGGGCTCTGTTGCCTCTTTTGTTAGACTTGTAATGCTTGCAAATTAGTTAATGTAACTGTCTGACAGCACCAAAGTGCCCTAGGTCCTCTCAGGGCTTTTATTTTGTTTGTGTTTTAACCTCCAGTGAGACTGTTCAGTTCCTTTTTCTAGTATAGCCTAAAAGCTGGTGTTATTTAACAACCCAAAGTAGAAAAACATAGCCTTAGGGTATTCCAGCATATTCTAGTCATCACCCTGTTATCTGTAACCTTGGGTTGACATGAGATCCTTAGATGGAAATCTTTAAATAAATGCAAAGCACTTTGGCTCCTGTGCCAGCCAGGCTGGGGGTCATCCCATGCAGCCAGGGCTTCCCATGGGAATGCAGCTGCGTGGAGAGGATCTGTGTGAAGTGACAAGGGGCAGCAGTGTCCCTGTGTCCCTGTCCTGTCTGTCCCCACTTGCTCTTGTGGAGCCAGACCTCTGCAGGCTGGTGCAGCTCCTGGCTCCAGAAACAAAGGGACCACGAGTGTGTCCTGCAATCCCAACCTCCAGCAAGGATTGGCTTTCCCTGTGAGGCCAGCCAAAGGACATTCCAGCTTTTTGAGCCAGCTCACCACAGCAGGTCCTTTTACCTGTGGCAGCTGGACTTTGAAGGTGCCTGAGAGGGCTGTGTGAGGAAGAAGAGGAGCGAGTCAGAGGGAAGGAAAACCTCCTGGCAGAGGCACATCTGCCCCCAGCAGGGACAGGGTCCTTGGGCTTGCATCTGCCAGTCAGCTGAGCCTGGATTCCACACAGCTCTTTCATGTATGTCTGCGAATTACAACAGTCTCTTTTTAATTATTTTTTTTTTTCAATGCAAAGTAGCAAATCAACAGAGTTATTTTGGTGCAGAACTGCTTCCTGGTGGGGCCTTGTCTGTGACAGCAGGAGGGCACGTGGCTGTGCCTGCTCCAGCTCCTGCAGGGCTGGGATGGCAGGGGGAGGCAAGCAGAGGAACCCTGGGATCATCAAACACAAACGGTTCAGCTGTTTCCAATGGAGCCCTGCCCTGTGGGGTTGGCCATCCCCAGCCCCAAAGCAGAGCTCTGCAGGAGGTGCTGAGTTAAACTGACAGGTGCTGCAGTGCTTGTCTCTACCTGGCCATGTGTTTAATGGGTGATTTCCTGCCCTGGTGTGTACTGGAAACTCTCCCTGTGCTCCAGGGATGGATTCCAGCTGCTTTTCCCACTCCCACGCAGGCAGAGAAATGAGTCAGGAAAGTGCAGTGTGCTCCCTCTTTATTGAAAGAGATGAGAACGTCCTGAACCAGAAGGGAACTTCAGGAAACTTTGTGAGATCCCAGGCACTAAAACTCTGTATCCTGGAAAACAGCCTCTTTCTTCTGCCTGGATCTTGTGTCCCTTTGGAGATCCAGGTGTTTGCTGTGAGAGCTGGCAGCCCTGCTCCCCAGTCCCATATTGCTTCATACAGACAACTTTCACATTCCCCCAGTGCTTTCAGCTGGGTTTTTTGTTTGCCTTCTCCAAGAACAGGAAGGTGTGAGCCATCACTGTCAGAGGCTGCAGCTGGCACAGCTTGCCTTCTGGAAGTATCCCTATGCTGTTTCCTCATTAGCAAGGTTTTTCAGCATCTCATTAAACCTACACCTAAGTGTAGGTAGGTCTGAACCCATCCCTGCCTTAAAATGTTGCTGTGATGCCCCAGCTGTCAGCCACCTGACTGCAGAAGCAGGAATATTATCCTTTCCACAGCTGCTTTAAAAAGAAAAGGTATTTCTGATTTGTGTCATCAGCTCATACTGTTGATGTTGGGAACTCAGGGCTCTTCCCATTTCTCAGGGTAAAGGCTACAGATGAAGTCCTGTGCCTGCACTGCTGCACAGGTTATCCCTGCTTTAAAACTCCCAATTATTTCTCCTGCCCAGTCCCATGTAATTCTTTGAGTTCCCTTGAGCCCTTTTCCTCATGCCTGTGGCAGAGGGCTGGGAGGGAGGTGTCTGCACTGGACATGCAGCAGTCACCCCAGCACCTGCACCCTGCATTTGCCCTCTGCTCTGGTTGCAGGAGAAAAGGGGTTTTAGTCTGCAGATTTGGGGCAGTTCAGGCAGCAATAAGGCCATAAACCAGTGGCATTTCCAGTATATCAGACTTTCCTGAGGAGCAGTTGGAGCATGGGGCAGGTCACTGTGAGGGTGTGGATGTCAGAGGAGTGTGTCCTGCCTCTGATCCTCCTGGAGACATCGTTTAATGGGACCTAAGAAATATTGTCTCATTTACATATCTCTGATCTAATTAAAAGACAATAAGGCCATGTGGGATTGCAGTTTTGTGTCACAGAAGATATCTGGTGTGAGGGAAATAAAATTGCTTTATCTTGATGAGATTTTTTTTAAAAGATAATGTTTTAACAAATGAGTTTTTAAAAATACTGTCTTTGATCAGGAAGCTGAGAATCCAGGATAGAGCACTGATTCAGGGATTTGGAAGAGCTGGGTGTTGGCCAGCTCGTGGAACAGAAGGGATAAGGCAGGATGGTGCAGACACTAAACCCAAGAAAAACAATAGACAACATGCAGGCCTGTTAATAACTTCATTAGCATTCATGTAAAGCATTAAATAAACAAATGCATAATACACAAATCCTGTAAGCCTGAGATTATTAACCCTTAACACTTCTCTGGTGTTTCTGCAGGAGCAGAACAGAGCAGAGGCTGTGATTTTGTGCCTTGCCTCCCAGAGTTTTAATACCTTGAGAAACTGAGTCACAGGGAGATCACTCAGGGGCTGGAACACTGGAAGGCAACCAGTAAAATGGGAAATCAAGGCAGCACACAGAGGAAAGGACTTCTGGTTCCCCTGTTTTGCTTGGATGCAGCTGCTTGAAACCCAGAATAAAGCCCAGCTGATCAAGTCTTGCTTGCAAGCTCCAAGTGCCTGTTTGTAAGAAATTTTGAGCAAAAATTAAATTTGACTGAAGCACTGCCTTGGGGTCACTAACCTTTTGTAGCAGATTTTCAGTGCCTTTTAATAGCTGATCTTTGGTTACTTGTGATCACCAGCTCTCCAGCCTGTCTTCACTCCTTCATGGAACTAATGAACTTTCAGCTGAATAGTGGGGGCTTATTCCCTCCCCCACACAGGTTTTTATTAGTGAGGGGCTTTAGGCTAGTCTGGTGTTGATTTGTTTTGTGCTGGGCATAAATCTCCTGGGTTCCCTGAGGACTGCACCCTCTGGATGAATTTCTGCCCTCCTGCCTCTCCTCATGGGGCTGAGCCCCTCAAAACCCAGATTGCTGGGCTGAAGTCACTTGGGTTTTCAACTATACTAACAACCAGATGTATTCATATATATATATATATAAATACAGATGAAGTGCCATGGCAACTTTTGTCCAATGGTTTCTATTTTCTTCCTTTCCCTTCCATTGAGTCAAAATTTAGCTCTAGGAAAAGGGAATCTTTCTGTTACAGTTGGTGCTAAGCAAAGTTGTAGGAGAGGATTGTGAGCAGGTAACTTTTTTTTGCATGGTTTCCTCAAGAAATTGTATTTACTGATGTTTCATTTCCTATGTGTTTCCTAACTTATGGGATGGGGATTATTAACCTGCCTGAATACATCAGGCAGATAACCTGAGGGGCACATATGGCTTTCATAAAAGTATACCACCCATTTCCATCATTGTGAACTGTGTCATCCACCAGTTGGGCTGCCATAAATCGCTGTGAAATGCACACAGCCTTAACCAGTAGTGAGGAGCACATAACTTAACCATGGAGTAACTAACCATCTTAATAAATCTAAATTCACTCTTTGCTGGAGACACTTCAGGGAAAGTGGGAACAATTTCTACAGCCTCTTATCCCACGTGGTCGTGGTAATGTAAAGGGTAAGTAGAGTTCTTGTTCTGCAGAGAGATCCCTGTACCTGCTCTCTGTTTCACCCTCTGTGTTTGGGAATCTGTGTCTCGTGTAAAACAAATAAAAAGCTCTGCCAAGCAGCCAGCTCTGCAGCCAGAGTGCCCAGCACCCGTGTGCAGGGCCGTCATTAAAAGATTTCATGAAACAGCCTTAAAAATGAAAAGTTTCCTTTCCGAGAGAGAGAGAGATAATTGAACTCATTCATTTGTTTCACGGTTTGTTTGCCCTTTCATTCCCTTCCTGAGGTGCTGTTTGTTGAGGAATGTCTCCAATTGCCAGAAAGACAGTGGGGTGTCTAATATTTCCCCGCCAGCTCTCCTTTCAGCCAGAGCAGAGTACTGTGGCAAGCCTACGATATGAATTTTTAATGCAGAACTTTATAACATAGCCCTTGCAGCACGGCTGCACTACTCTCTTGAGCTTTCAGATTTAATGCTCTGATGAACAGAGCACAGACTTGGGGCATTCGACAGCAGTCAGAATTAACCCCTGCCTTACCCAGGGTGTAGCACTTCATTTCCCTGTAGATTAACACACGTGGGATGAAGGTTCCAGATGCACCCACACAGCTAGGATTTTGACTCCCAAAATTATCTAGGGGATGTTTTCCCTCTTTTAATAATGGGAATTTTTGAGGCTGTTCCCTTTTCCTGGGCTCAACAGCGCTGCAGTCATTCTGTAGTGGATAAAAGGACGCTGTCTTGCCCACTGTCTGGGCTCTGATAATGACCCAGCCTCGATGGCCAGAGAGGGAAAAAAGATTAAATCAGCTCTGTAATGCATCATAGAGATGAATTTGCCATAGGTTTCTGCTCTTCCAGATTGGATCATTTAGCTGTTCATGTAGTGAATCATGATCGTCCATCCACGGGGATTTTGCTCTGTTTGGAATGTGATCAGATGTGGATGTTCTGTTAGTCCATCTCCTGATTCACCTAGCGAGAAGTGGAGGGCCCAGAGGTGGAGAAAAGTAGTCCAAATACTCTTCAGGGCATTTGCACTTGTTTATCAGTGTTGAATTTCATCTGCTGTAAAGCTGCCTCTTCACCTGACTTGGTTTAGTGTCTGGACTTTTTATTCTTCTGTAGTTGTGGCAATAATAATTTTGCTTTTCCTCAGTTAGTGCTGCAGTGCTGGTCATCAGCTTTTCTGTATCAGTCCTTCACTTCTGAAACAACACCACTCCTAATGCATTATCTGGAGGAATATTGCTCTCAAAATCCTCCCCTGTCTCTGTGTAGCCTTTGGGTTTTTTTCTGGCTGGTTCTTTTTGGCAGCAATGTCACAGCCTCATCGGGGACCTCGGCAGGATTTTGTCAAGGGAAAATTTGTATTTGTATGTTTAACTTGATAATGAAGAAGGAGCCTGATGTATTTAAATTGTGATAGAACAGGTGAAAGCCACAGAGAATTAGCTGGGGCACAGGACAGGCAGAGGTGCCAATGGCATTTGGAGAAAGACTTAGTGAGGAGCTTGTACTCAAGTGCTGTTAAACCATTTGCCTTAAACCTTTGTGAATGAGAAACACAAGTTGTTCTTTACTGATACCAAAATAAGTACATTTACACTGTCTAATCTTAAATCAGCATCTCAGCCTTGGTGAGACATTTACACATTTGTTTCAGAGGAGGTCTTTTAAGCAGCTTGTCTTATTGTTATAGACCTAAGACTGGCTTGGCTTCCTCCACTGTTATTACTGACTCACAAGATTAAGGTTTTCAAGGCTTGCTGCTAAATGCAGAGAGATCCTGTTGGTTCATTCAGTAGTTCTAGGTATCTATTAACTTCATTTCTATAAAAAAACCACTGGATTTTGGTAGGAATTCAGTTTGAGACTGGCTTATGAAAAGGACACTCCTGTTTTTATTGCTGTAGTGGTAATTAGCTCTACATCTTATTTTTGTTGTGTAAAGCACACTACCTAAACCAAGGGGGATGACTCAGTTGTGCCATATGTGAAAAGGGCACACAGGGTAAGGCCAGACTTCATTAATGTGGGCAGTCTTTCAGCCCTTGGGTAGGAAAGTGGAAGTGCTGTTCTGGTGCTTGCATTGTAGCTGTGAAAATAAAGGTACATAAATAGAAGCACATAAAATGCATTTGCTGATCATTCATTTGGACATCCATTAGGTCATTCTGTGATGAATGGAAATATTCTTCTTTCCTGAAGACCACACCAAAGGAAAAGGATGCAAATGGCATCTGCCATAATATTAATGCTGTGTTACCACTGACTGCCCCATCCCAGGGCACTGGGACAGGCAGTTTTAATCATTTTACCCTTTTTCATTGTTTTACCTGTGTGATGCTTTATTGTGGGAGTCCTCTGATTATACTGAATCAAAGTGGAAATATTTATTTAATGAGTTGTAGTTTTTTATATGCAGACAGGTAGAGTTGAAGAACATGACTCACAGGAAATAAAAAGATGGGCAAATTTAATTTAACTATTTCTGTTCCTCACCACAGTCCTTCCCATTTAGGGGAAGGGAAGATAGCAGAGGAGAGGAGGCAGGGTGTCCTCTGCCTGATGCTCCTTGTCTTGACCCAAATCCAAGTGATAAGCAAACAGAATCCTTTGGAATGTCTCCACTTGGATTCCTGGATGATCACTGTCCATGGCTTTGAAGGTTGTCTGCATGGCCAGAATGATCTATTCTTGTTACTGACCCAAGATAAAATGTTGATTTTTTTAAAATATATTTTAATTTTTCTATTTGCATGTAATCAGAATAAAGTGGCTGCTGTAGTAGGTTATGCTTTTTATTATAGATTTTGATGCTGAGATCTACAAGATCTAAATCAGGAGTTTTATCTGGACTTGCTTAAACTTGGGGCTCAAAGCCAGAATTGATACAGAAATGATTGTTCTGCTTTTTAAAATGCAAGTGAGTGCCTGGAATGGCTCATATTTCTAGGGCACAAGTTTGAAATAATTAAATTGCAGCAGAGTACACAATGTGGGTGTCTTTGAAGAAGGTACTCCTTGGTAATATGCAGCAGCACTTTTAATAACTTCCCTGTCCTGGGCTGGTTCAGATCCATGGAGCCAGTTGGGAAATGTGCATTAGCATTGGAAGTTGCCATCTGAGTGACAACAAACAACTCCTGCTGCTGGAATGCTAACAATGACAAGTCATTTGGTACAGCCATTTGCCAGTTTAATGGCTTAAGCAGCTTAGTTTTAATTAAACAGCAGCTTCTGTGTATGATATCAGGGAAAATAATGTTCTGCTTACAAGTGGAGTTGTTTAGTGTTGTCCCTAACTTGCTGGAGACACCAGCAGCCTCTTTGTTCCAGCATTCAGCCAGCATTGTCTGCCAGTTCATATCAGAATTTGTCTGCAGTAGGGCAAACAAACCCTTTTGGGGTATGGATGAGCCCTAATCCATTGGTTAAGTGCAAACTCAGCCTTGCCTTAGTGTCAGGAGCTGTTCCTTGGGTGGAAAGAGCTCCAGCCATGGGCTACAATTCCAGGGGTGGTTCCCACAGAGTGTGTAGGCTGTGGGATCCTTCACCTCTCTGCCAAACTCCAGGAGAGATCTAGGGACTGACTCAAAGGGGTAAAATTCCTGCCTCCTGGCAGAGGGTGCACCTGGCATGAACAAAAAGTGACCCAAGTGTTCAAGGCTGGGTTGGAGCAGGCCCTGAGCACATGGAAGGGGTCCCTGCCCACGGCAGGGGGGTGGGAATGAGGTGATTCTTAAGGACCCTTCCAACCCAAGCCATTCTGTGATTCTGTGCTCATCTGCTCTAGGACAAGTGAGGGGTTTGGTGGTCCATCTGAACTTGATTTCACAGAGAGTAAATGACAGTCAGGAAAAGCCCCCATATCCTTCGTTCCCTAGAGCCTAGAAAACCCAGTTTTGTAGGATAGTTGTGCTGGAAGTGACAACCTTGTCACCCTCAGGAGTCATTTTGCAGGTGGCAGAGTCATTTTGCCAGTACCAGTTTGGTGGGGACTAACAGAACAAGGCAGCATTGCCACTTGTAGACACAGTTCCTGTTCTGAATCATGCATCTAATACCTTTCCAAAAAACCTTTTTTAATTTGCAAGGAATATGTGGCGTGGGCTCACTGTGTTCTTTGGCTGATGTTCCTTGCTCAGAGATTGGTGTGACCTGAACTCTGCGTGGCAGGTGAAGGTCTAACACTTGTACTGTGTAAGATCAGACGTGTGGCATCACATGTAGACAACTGATTATCAACAGCCTTGGTTTCAGAGCTGTTCCCTTGGATTTCTGCTCCCTGCAAATGTCAGCCCCAGCACTCACTCCATGTTACCTGCTCCCTCTGTGTGCCAGGAGCTGGGAGCTCCAAGGAAGTAAAGATGTTTTGAAGGAATTTTCCCACCTTCTTTATTTCTCCTTTTCATTTCCCATCCCTTCCTCTTCAGTCCTCACATACCTGTGAATCAGTGTGGGTAATTTATGCTGAATCTGATGTTACACCCATGTTAACAACAATGAGGCAAGCAGAGGGTTTTTGAGGTTAAGAAGGTAATAATGCACAAGGTTTAGCTCAGTTGTGCTTATTGGGGCAAGTATTGCACATCTTGAATTAGAACCTCTTGAGACTCAATACAGCCTTACACTGTCTGATTTATTTAATCACATTTACATGAAATCAGATATATTCATCAACAGAGAACATCGTGAGCAAATCGAATGAAAGCATTACTCAACACAATTTCTGGCAGGAGAATGTAACCTGGAAGTTTTAGGTAGTAAATAATCAGCAGTTTTGTTGCTTATTCCAGTTTGTAGTCACTTAAATTCATCAGCAGTCTTTCCTTGGCTTTTCATATGGATGAAGTCTGAAAGTATGCTGTGACTTCTTGTGCAAATAGAAAAAATCACCCATCATGTATCACTCTGATAAGAACAGTAAAGATACAACATTGCTGTTGGAATCATGCAGGTGTCTGGCACTCCCAATTTGGGCATTATTGGTTTTTCATCATCTTGGTAAATCAAGGACATGTTCTTGTCACCAGTCACCAAAGGAAGATATTACAGAGCCCTTCTTCATGTCATGTGCTCAGAGCTGATGTTATAAAGCAGTTTATCCTTCCTTTCCCAGAGCTATCTACTTTTAAGGGCTTTGTTTTGCACACTGCTGCAAATACATTTGCTGCCTGCATTAGTCATTTACAGTACTTAGGTCCTGTAACTATTAAATTGTTAACATTTGGAGCCAGTTATAATTATCTTTTATTAGTAGTAGTATTAATGGACATAGTGCTTTCTTTCCTCTCTGGCTTTCCTGAACATTTGAGGGGTTTTTAATGTATCTTACACTGAAACAGCACCTTTGATCCCTGTTTAGACAGTTTGTTTTCTTATCTCTCTAAAATGCTCACTGAGAATTTTTTGTCTTCATGAAGTTTTTGCTTCCTTTGGATGTGCAAAATGGATATCCCAGGGAAAAATACACGGCAAAGCTTTGGTCCTGCAGAATTACCTTCCAGGACTGCTTTAAACAAGAGCTGCTGTGGGTGCACACCCATGTGAAGCAGCTCTATAAACCTCATGCAAATCCCAATTTCTGTAATTCCTTGTTGGGTTGGAACCCTAAAACAACAGAAGAAAGTGTGGTTACCAAGTTCAATCACTGGCTATTCTACTAAATGTTCTTTTTATCCATGTTCTAGCTCAGAACAGGGGGTTTTCTTCCATTTTAATGTAAAAGGGTGGAAGCCCTTAGTTTAACTATTGGTTTTTCTGGTGCCTTTCTTGAACTTTTCCATACCTGAAACCATAAGAAGTGGAGGTGCCTGGCTTCAGCATTAATGGCACTCTTTTCCCCAGTGTTTATTTTTGGGTGGGGAAGCTGGGGGAGAGATGATCCTGTTGTGATCAGATGGTGATGTTGTTCACATCTGGGGGAATATCCATGGCCAGAGTTTCCTTCTGATGAAGTCCCTGTGGATCTCAGGGGTGGAGGAAGGCTCTCTGTCAGCTGTGCCATGGCCAGGCAGGCTGCAGTGCTATCAAGTGAGCTCTGTGCTGATAGTCCTGATCAGTGATTTTCTGTGTGTTCTGCAAATTCCTGCAATTCCACTGGTTATTGCTAAGAAATCACAGCAATAACTGTGAAAGGCAACCAGTCATAAACTGCAAATGCGCTGTGCTAATGTTCCGTCCTTTGATGGAAAACTTGAGGTAGTCTGCAGGTTAGAAATGACTGCTGGAGATCCCCTGGTGTATAAGCTCTGGCAGGGACTTGATCCTTTTAACCCTGAGGATTTCTGTCCATAGGACAGCAGTGGCTCTCTTGTCTTTCCCCTGTTTGTTGCCTTTATACTGTCATAGTTGTTGTAGTTTTAAATATCCAATGTGGTGGTGTTAAAGCATGTCTGAGCAGCTTAACTCATCAGAAAACCATTTCAGCAGGGGGCTGGTAGCTGATAATGGGTGTACTTTTGCCCTCCTCTCTAAAACACAGTGGCCACTAAATATAGCAGCACGAGCTATTTTTGATTATGTAACATCTCTATCTGTCTGTACTCTGATTAAATAATCTATTTTCTTGGCAAAGGAGTGCGAGTTCATTTTCTGTTATTGATCAACACCATATTTTAGCTGTGATACAGATGACTTATTTGTCTTGCTGCCTGTTGGATTGATTTCTGTCACTGCCTTGCCATCAAGGGAGCTGGCAGTGGTGGGACCTGCCAGGCACGTGCCTGTCCTCACCCAGGGCAGTGTTTAACAATCCTTCTGGCAGTGTGTGGTGGATAAACTTAACACTTTTTGTTACTGTTTTTCAGTCCACATATTGTCTGGTGTCTGTATGAGCTAAACTTCTATTATTTATCATTTACACTCACATTGTCTCTAGTTAATTCCTGATCCCTTGCACCTTCTACCTCCATAGCAGTGGGACTGAGTAAGTTTAGCCATATTCAGTACCCTTAAATAACCTACGTGGCCAGGGCCTGTGGAAGACTTAATTATTGACCATTTCTTGGAACAAATTTAATAAAAAACATTCCTGGATTAAATTCGTGAGGCTTACAATGTATTTATGCATCCTGCCCATACAGACCTCTCCTCCCACACCTTTTATTTCAGTCATAACATCAGATAAACTCCTGCTGAAAGCTTCAGCCCATGGCTTGGGAAGGTGCTGCAGCTGCAGCCAGCAGGAAAGGTGATGAGGAAGGAGACAGAGCCAGAGAGCCCCATCCTCACTGTTTGCAGAACACTGGAGGAGCAAAGTGAGGTTCCCTGGAATAATGATTTACCACCCAGAGCCATAAAAGGAGCTGAGCCCAGGGAAAACAGCAGAAGACTAAACCAGCTCTTTTTGGGAAGTTCCAAAGTTTTAGACACGCAGCCCAGAAGTGCTGGCACAAACTGTGTGCTGTGGGAAGAGAAGGGGGAATTGCCCTGCTCCATGGCTGTGCCTGGTTTCAGCTTCCTGCTCCAGGAGTGCCCAGCCGAAGCCGTGGCTCAGACCTGGGGCAGCACGGAGCTGGGCAGAGGCTGCCACCCCTGAGGAGTTTGGGTGAGGTGGGACAGCAGGCAGGGTTACAGGGTGACCTTTACACCTCCCCAGGCCCAGGAGCAGCAGGGGCAGTGTTTGGCACTGAGGGTCTAGGCAGGCTGAAATTATTCACTGAGCAAATGCTGGGTTTGTGGTTCTGAGACCTGCAGAATTAGCCCTGCAGCAAAAACCAGGCGAGTCCAAAAGGTTGGTTGGCATTTTCTTACTTCACTTCTCTCCTACAGCTGTTTGTTTATGTAGGAAGGATGTTTTTTCATCCACTCAGGGATTCTGCTGTAGTAGAAATGTTGAGGAATTGTCATTAGCAACACAAAACTAATATTTCCAGTTCCAACTCCCCTTCTATAGAAATACTAAATCTGTTCTATTAACTGTCAAAACAGAATAATCAAATAGTTCCTTACCATGGAGTACAGCATTAGTCAAGCCTGAAGCTGTTTTATTTCAGCAGCATTTTAAACTCTCAACTGTTGAAAGGGAAATAAAGAATTTGAAAAGTATTTCTGCAAATAACATTTTAAAAGGTTAAATTAGAAAATCCTGCTCTGTTGTCCTCCAAGGGCTTGCAGTCATACCTGGTGTTGTTGGGGTTTACCATGGAGGACTATTTAAAGTCATTTTGCTGTCTAGTTTGGATTCTGTGTAGACAGGCAATCTGTCAGTCATATTAGTGAGCATCCCTCATAATCCAATACAACTGGATGCTAAAGTTGGAGAAAATTGAGCAGAGTTAAATATTCAGCAGTGATGTGAAAATAAAACCTGCTGGCACAGGAGGCTCGAGGAAAGCTCCAGCACAGCCAGAGGTCAGTGCCAAATTGTCATCCAGCTCCTTGACCTACTCCTGGGGGCTCTGGGGGCTGAGCCTGCTTTTTGGGTGTCCCACAGAATGAAGGAAAGGAGAGGGAGGGAGGCAACTCCTTCATCTGAAGCCCAGGAGGTTGTTCTGTGTCCCGGGGGCCTGCCCACATGAAGTGATAATGAACTTGTGCAGGTTTGGACAACACCTGCCTGTTCTCTTTGCCCTGGTTTGTTTTCCCTGCTCTGTGGTCTCACATTCCCTCCTTTGTTTCCTTCTGCCTGTTTTTTATTTTTTTTTTTTATTGCTGCTTTGTCAGTGGGGTCAGCAAGATTGATGCTGTTGATAGCTCTGAAGTGAAGCTGCAAAGTGCTGACATGATTGCCATTTGACAGGAGTGGTGTCTCCATTCAGAGCAAAGCTGGAACAAATTGGGAAGAGAGAAAACCATATTGGTAATTGAATACATTATTATAAAGACAGCAATCATCCTGGTTGTTAATCTTCAACATAGCTCCTGGGAAAAGTAAAACCTACTCAAAATATAGAATAAACACATCTCTATCATGCTTTTTGCAATTTTCATTCCCTTTATTGAATAGAAGGACGTCAGCTGCCTTTATCAAAGACCATGTAATGCTATTTTCAATAGCCAGAAGGAAATATTTTGCTTGAGGAGCTAACACAGAATGGTCACATCACCTGTGTTCACTTCTAAGCCAAGAGCATCTAAAGCATTCTCCAAATACATCTCCCAGTTTAATGCTGTGTTACTGCAGTCAGTTTGCACAACATGCATGTCCTTTACACTGAGAAAGGCAAAAGGTTGCATTTTAATGCAGATTCCATCCCTAAATAATGCCCATAAACCACTGTCCAGGTGCTACAGGTGGTTTGACAATGAAAGCAGGATATTGTTGTATTTGAGTACCTGTTGGTTAATGTGCTTGGAGGCATACATCAGCAGCTTGGTAAGAAATAGTAAATTGGCGATTATTGGCCTGGTGGACACATTCATTGTGTTTCCTGGCAATAAATCCTTCAAAAGGCCATGCAGGATGTTGTCTTACACTCCACAGCAGCAGTGCCAGGTCAGACTGGGTAAGGGCACAGATAATTCAGTGAACTCAGGCTTTTGGGCTGTGGGAGGAACAGGTCTGCCTTTCCCTTCTTTGGGGTGAGATTTCCCCTGACCCCTGTTCAGGTCCCTGGGGGATTGCTCTGCTCCTCAAAGCAGGAGCTGGGGTCTGTCACTGCTCTGCTGGGAGCCAGTGATTTCCCTTTGATGTGTGCCTGTGCACTGACACCTGTACACAGAATTCTGGCTGTGCTCTCTCGTTTTCAAACTGACTTAAAGCTGCTGTACTGAGTATAAACTGGGGGGGTTAGAGAAAAGCTTTTATGGGTTCTTACAGTGATGGACGAAAACACAGAATAAATAAGGGGAATAAGGGCAGAAATCAATCAATACCTAATTTTTCCAAATTACTGAGCTCCTCAGCTCTCTCTGTGGTTAAGGAGGAGATGCTGAGTGTCTCTGGAAAGAAGCTCCTAAAGGTTAATCTGGAATATGAATGTTGATACAGTAAAAATTCTGAACAGTCTCCAATTTTTTGAGGTTGTTTGTGCTCTAAAGAAAACAAACATACAGAAATCTGTGATTTTGGCAGTGGTGTAGAATGAGGGAAGATTGTTCATTTTGGGGTTGTAACTGCTCAAAACCTAAAGGGATTTTTCAAATGTGACATGGTGATTCTAAGAAAAACAAAACAAAAAAAAAAGCCAGCAATCCATCCCATATCCTTGACAAGATATTTGTGCTTATTTTACACATTGTAACTGCAGTGATATTATTAAATAAATTTAAATATTTGTGTGTATTTTTAGAGGATCTTTAATCAAAGCACAGACAATTCTTCCTGCTGATTCTTCAATCTAAAATATTGCCATTCCAATAAAAGAGAATGACACTTAAGATGCCTGCAATTAAGATTTCTAATTTTGGCTAAATCATCTATTTTAACTTCATAAGTAAAAATAGGTAAATTATTGCAGGGTCTTTATTTTCCAAATATCAAACTACTACTTCCACTATTATTATTACTACTTCTACTATTATTACTATTATTAAATATTGTATATAAAAATAATTTCTATTTATTTACTTAGAAACAATTGTAAAAGAGCTTGCAGAAGTTGTAGAAGCAGAATTAATAAGATTTGCTCTTTTAGGAAGTTTTTATTTTATATTTTGTTATACATTTTTTTTCAAGTAAAATTAAGAAAAAAAAATATTTCTGAAAACCTGGCAGGTTGTGCTGCCGTGTCCTGGGAGCAGAGCAGCCTGTTTGTGCATCCACAGCCCTGCAGGACCACAGCCTTTATCCCAGTTTCCAAAGGAAATGGAGCTTCCAGGAGCCTGTGCTCTGTTTTACTGCCAGCCTGCTTGGAGCTCATCAGTTCCCCTCCTAAATTAACTTGGAAGCTGCTGATTGACTTCGGCAGTAATTAACGGCATTAGAAATCCCCTGCACGGGGAGCTCTGGCGGAGCTGGGAATGGGAGGAAAAGCAGGCAGAATTACCCACTGGAGGGCTGCAGGTCGGTCAGCCACGTCTGCATGGCTGGAGTGTCTTTAATCTGTATTTCCTACAGTTCGTGGGTGGGAGGAGAAGAGGGGACATTCAGGAGAGAGGAGATGTTGCAGGAGGAAGCAGCAATGGGGGGCAGCTGAAAAGGCCCAGATGGCACAGCTGATATTGTTGCAATAGGTGCTGTCTAAACAACTTGATGGGAACAGTCAATGGAAGCAGGGCTTTGTTTGGCCTGGGGCTTGGGGAGGATGTTTTTTATCCCTGACTCACCTCCAGCAGCAGCACCTCAGGAAGCAGCTCTGGCTGTCAGGTGAAACTGCTCCAGCAGAGCTGCTCTGTGCACGGAGGATTTCCTCGCTGCAGGAATCCCACAGACTCTCAGGCACAAAAATGGGGCAGAACCCACCTGACTCCACCACTTCAGAGGCTGCTCCTTGGTTTCTTACAGCAGCTAGTTCAAAGCTGCTTTTTGGAGTAAATCACTGTCACCCAAGTCTGCTAAATCTCTCTCAGATGATGTTTAATTGGGGAGCAAATTAACTGCCAGCTGAAGCTCTGTGAGCAGACTGCTCAAATGCTGAACTCCTGGCAAGGGGAACAAACACCCAGAGAGCAGGGTATGGACCCAGAGCCTCCAAGTCCCCACCTGCCCTGCAGGAATGTGTTCTGGAAATCAGGGAGGTGCAGGGCAGCTGGGAAGGTGTCAGATTTACACATTTGGGAGTAAAGTGAACTAAGTTACCACTAATAAAACAATCACGTCCCAAAATGACTTGCAAAGGGTGAACTAGGGTTTCTGCCAGTGTACACCTCAAACCCACCAGTGGAATAAGTGAATGGAGAAGGATCCAGTGTCTGCTGTGACATGCACATTTGTCCTGCTTGTGTCAGGATCAGAAAGAACTGAGGGGAGGGAAAACCTAGGAACCAGTGAGGAACTTGCTTTGTGTATGAGGAGAGCAGCTTTCCTCATAGAAAAACCTCTAAAGTTCATTCCAAATGTTTGGATCCTTGGGAAACAATGATTTCATCAGCAAATCTAACTGCAGAGTGTACCCAAAAGACCCCAAATGAGGACAGTTGCAGGGAACACAAGGTTTAACAGTGCTGTTGCCTTGATGTGATTAATCAGGCTGCTGATTTCCCACATCTTATCAGCTGACTATAACACTGGTTTGTATATTTGTTATCTCCATTCTGCATTGTGGTATGGGTGGATAAATAGAAATACCATGGAGGCGACAGGAAACAAAACAAAAATAATCAAACATGTTTATCACTAGAGCATTAAAATGGCTGCTGTGGCAGACACCAGATGAATTATGCAATACATAACTTAATTCTCTGGGCCACAGATGTTTCATTTTTCCTGCAAGAAGCTGATTGAACCTTGAATGACAGTTTCAGGCAGTCTTTGATTGCTCTGTGGGTCACATGCTTGATATGACCTGCATTTGAGTTGCTTTCTACATGCTGTTGCTTTATAAAACATGTAAAATTGACATCGTGTTGGCTGCTCAAGGCCAAGTCAGGAGTAATTCCATGGGTTTGATATGCTGTGTGTGCAAGGAGGGGAGAGGGAAGGGTGTCTGTGTTTAAATTCTGGTGTGTTATTGAATCAGCTGAAGTCAGGAGAGGGGAATTGCAGAAAGCTCTTTCAATTTGTACCATGAGGCACGAGGAAATTGGGAGTTTGCTGCATCCATGTCATCTCACGTTGTCAGGAAATTCTGTCACATCAGGAATGGCTCCTGCTTCCCAGGGCAGCCTGGCAGTGCTGGGAATGTTTGTCTGAATCTGAGCACAAACACTTGGCACAACCTGGAGGTTTTGTTCCCCACCCCGAGGACTCCATCCTGCAAATCTGCTGGGCTTGTGCTGCTGCAGCATCTCAACCTCAGGGCCTCAGTGAGGGTGGGATTCTGACATAAATACCTGAAAAACTAAAGATCAGAGTGTTCTTCCTTGCTGTTCTCCGTGTCCATAAAGGCAGGTCAGAAGGATCACAGCAGAGTGGAATTGCAGGGTGTCTGCTTGTGTCCCAGTGCAGCCCCTGCAGGAGAACCTGCCCACAGCTCCAGAGGTTCCAGATTTCCCACCAGCTCCCTCAGGAGTTGGTGGAAATGGATTTTTAAAGATTATTTGTTTCTGCAAATTTCAGGTGCAAAAATTGTCCTGAGTTTCAACACCATCTTTGAACTCCTCTGTGGCCCAAAGGATTGGGACCAGTGCTCTGAGATGGGAGGAAACTCATGATCCTGATCTGGACACTCCTAATTTCTGACTTTAATGCTACTCACAGGGCTTTGCAGGGTGTTAAAGAAAAATATCTGATCAGGAGAAAAAGGATTTATTGCATTTCTTTTCCTTTTTGTGATGAGCAGCATGATTGCTGGTCATGGAGTTCACAAGAGATCTGTTCTTAGGGAGAGAATAACACAATGAGAGCTGGGAAAGAGGTTTTTAAATGAAGGGTTAAACAGCCTGGGGAGCCAAAATTCATACTGGCCATGGTGCAACATGTGCAAATATGTGCCACATAAGAAAATAGTATTGCCATCAAATAAAAAAGATGGATCATCTGTTTATATATTGGGGGTTTTTTTAATCCAAGCAATACATCTTTTCTTTCTTCCAGCTGCTTACATTAAGTGTTCTCTGGTTTGCCAAGTGTGCCAAGGTTGTGTGTGTGTGACACTGTGGGAATTACAGCTCTGGGGTGCTGTGAGTTGATGTTGTCTGTTACATATAATTCTTATTTTTCCTCTTTGCCTTTTATTGAGCATATCAATTAGTGTCAGTCATATCAATTTCTCTGCAGAAATTATTAAGAAAACACTGATGATCTTTAGAACATGCTCCCTTGTGTATCACTGGAATAAAGCTGATTTCTGTTGCCTTTAAGACTTTCTAATTGCAAACATAATTGTTTTATCCTTGAAATCCTGACTTAAAACATGAAGAGAAAACAAAGTGCTGTGCAGGTTTTCTTGGAAATCACTTCCCATATGGAGTGAAAGATGTTTTATTCTATAGGGTCTTTTCTCTCTAGTGTTTAAGATTCTTGTTTTGTTGGGGTATTGCTCCATATTTTGGGCTTTATAAGCAGTTTCTTTTACATTTTTCTATATTTGATACTGAATATTTGAATATTTGACACCTTTCACCTGGATTATTTGGAGATCATAGCTGCAGCTGGTGTGGCTGGCTGATCCTGGTGTGCTTAATGAGGAATCTTTCCATGAGATTTATTTCCCCAGCCTGGATCTGTGCACGGTGCCGTGCGTGGGGGCGGCGAGAGGAAACCAGGATGAATTCTAATAAAACAACAAAAAACGATGGGGAAAGCCTTGGCTCTCTCTGCCTTTTGCCAAGGGAGGAACTTGATTTAGTGCAGGGTGTCTGCACAGAGGGGTCTGGGCAGTGTCCAGTGGACGTTTCCCACTCCCAGGTCAGTGCAGATGACGCTGGGTGAAATCACCGGAGCACCTGAGCCCAGCCTGCCTTTGATCTCTCCATTTAAAGCCTCCAGTCTCTCACTGCTTAGCAGAGAGGGGATTTTTTCCTTCAATTGAGTTCCTAGGAAAGGAAACACCCAGTTCATTACTAAACTTGGTGGATTTATGAATCCCTGAACAGAGAAATTCTTTTACAAGAGGCCTGGATTTATATGACACTGGAAAAAGGATTATCTGATCTGAAGATCCTTAGAGGGTTGCTCTGAAAGAAAAGATTAACCTATAGCTCTTGCAATTTGAAAAGTAGATTTGAGAACTTAGCACTAAAAGGTGTGTGACATCTTCCCCTTTGACATGTTATGCTGAAATCACTTTTTATTTTGTTCTTTGTACAACCCTTCTGCCTGTTATTCCATCTTGTACTGGCAGTAAAGGTGAATTCATCCTCTGTGGATGTTTGTTGGATTGGAATAATTATTAATTCTAAAAAGCATGTAAATGTGTCTACAGTGATGCTCATAAAGTGTCAAAAAATAAATGAGTTGTTTTTTTCATATTATCTTCCTTTGGAAGCTTTCTAAGAAAGTGTTTGTTGGATTTTTCTTTCCTAGAAATTAGACAACAAATCCTGGGCACCTGGGCAGGTCACAGAGGAGCAGGGATTAGATGAGGGCATCCACAGCAGAGCTTAGGAAGTGGTTGAATGTGGGTAGGGAATTTGTCTTCCCTCTGCTTTGCTTAAAGAAAAAATAAAATTGAATATTCAAATACTGGAATGCTCTTGTGCCCTGAGTGAATGCCGTGATCATTGGGCTGCAGGCAATTCTGCCATTGTTTAGTGATCCGAAATTGCTTCCTAGAACAAGGAACCTTCCCTGATAAAAATTTCATTGAAACCTGAAAAAAATTCAGTGCACTGCCTTTTGCTCATTTTTTTTCCCTTTCTTTAAATGCTTTGGCCCCTGTTCTTCTTTTCTTCCCTTCCCAAATATCCCAAATAACCTCACATTTTTTGCCTTGTGCTGGCCAAGTGCTGGGTTACACTGCCTGTAATTTTAAGAGGCTGAGCTGTTTACCTAATTTGGCCAAAAATCTGCTCTGTGCTGATCACAGATATACGTTACAAGGAGGATTTTTCTTTTTTTTTTCCTTAATTAAACATAAATGCACATTAGTTGATAATGTCTGCTTTTAGTTTGAAATTGCCTGCGTAAATGTTTGGGTAATTAGAACATTTTAACAAGCCCCACTGGCTCCATATACCGTTTGCTCTGACTAGTAAACTTTTACATGTTTTTAAAGAAAACAAATGTGTGGGAAAAAAATGTTGTTTGTTTTTTGCCAAACCAAAGTATTAATCTGCCCTGGTAGGGAAATTTCTTGGCCACGCCACTGACTGCAATTTCCAAAGTGTCATCTGTATTTTTCAGTCCTTCCATGTATAAAGAATCCAACAGCAGTTTCCTTCAAGGTTGAGTAAGTTTGAATGTTTAGGGGGCTGTAGCCACAAGATTTGGCAAACCATTCACTTGTCATGTTAATAAAAAAGGAATTGTTTCTGCCTCTTTAAGCTAGTAGCTAAATGAAGGGCTTGGATCAACTGGATTTTAATCATGAAGTCCAGATTCTTCTTGCTTCACGTGAATAACTGTGGTGTTCAGGGTTTTCATCTGATTTATTTTTATTTAGAAGAGGAACTGAGCTTCTTCCCTGTTACCAACCCTTGAATTTGCTGACTTGTTATGCTCTTCAAACCTAATCGGTTTTCTTGATCTCAAAATGAAAATCGAACCTTTCTGCACTTTTTATTTCCCCAAAGCAATTGAATTGAAAAGTGGGGTGGTTTGGGGTTTTTTTCCAGCTCCTTAAGTTGTTTTTTATAGATGGCATGTTAGCTTTGAGGGCTGTTTCATGACTGGTAAAAGCGTATACCTTGTAAAATCCATAGCTTTTAATGCATTTTGTTTCTCACTTCAAACACAGTACCGAGAGAAGAAATAATAGAATATTTCATGGTCGTGCTGTTCCAACAGTTCAGATTCTTTTTACGTGGTGATGCTGATTTTGTAGCTCCAAATGCTTGGGCTTAAAATTTGATTTCCTAAATTCCTTAGTCTGAAAATGTTGAAACCTAGAACCAGCTGTAATACACCCTGAAGAAGTGTCTTGCTTACATGATTACTTTTCCTCTACCACAGAGATTACAAGAAAGTGGATCAGATAAATGATTATATTATCTGTGGAATGCAAAAACACTGGGTAGATAGCATTTATTCCTCAAAACAGCTTTTCCCCACTCTTTTTCTCATGATCTGTGTTAGTGTTTACAAAGTATCACTCTTGACCAAGCCCTGATTAATGTTGGGTTGCAATGTGGAAATCTGGTGTAACCCACCATAAATATCAGTGTATTTTAGCAAAATATCTTCTTGCTATTAATTACCCTTATTCTCTGTATCTGTCTGAAGAAAGAACTTTTCTCCTTGCCTTCATCCCTTGGGGTGATGGGGAAATTGAGACACTCACGAGGGGCCAAGGAATAAAGAAAGTAAAAAGTGAAATAATCAGATCTCTGGTTCCTAAAAATCAGCTTAGTTCACATGGGGTGACTTTGGTCACAAACAGATTCTGGGTAACCACAAATTTGTTGATTAGGTGAAGAAATCCTTCCCTGGGAGGGTGGGCAGGCCCTGGCACAGGGTGCCCAGAGCAGCTGTGGCTGCCCCTGCATCCCTGGAAGTGTCCAGGGCCAGGCTGGATGGGCTTGGAGCAGCCTGGGACAGTGGGAGCTCCCTGCCCATGGCAGGGGTGGAACAAGGTGATTTTCCAAAGTCCTTTCCAAGTTCCCTTCAAGATTCCCATCAGATTTTCAGTGCAAGCCTGCAGGACAAGCCCAGAGCTGGATGATGCTTTGCCTGCCAAGTTGTTCCATTGAAATAAAGAGGAATATTGAAACAGGAAGGGCTGAAAATGAGCAAATGTAGCAGAGGGTGAATGCATCAAAAATGACCTGTGTGGGACTCATTCAGTGAGCCAAGCAGAGCTGCCTCGTGCCTGACAGGTCTGAATTTGACACAGTCCTTTGTAAACAATAAATCAATGCAGGTTGTTTCTGTGAGTGCATAAAAGGTGTGAGAACTGTAATTTATTTTATAATAAATACTTGTGCTAAGCAAACAGCGAGTGCAGCTATTAGAGACTTTCTCAAATAAGTGATTTTAGGCTGCTGAGTGCCAGCTACTGATGTGATAGTCGAGCTTTTAAAATGAAAAGCCTGAGTTCCTTTTGAAGATTCTTCTGAATGCTGTTGACACTTGTGCTAGGAAAGAATACAGAGTAATTTAATTCATTACTTTACTTAAAGATAGCGTTTATGGTTGCAGCATTACCCTCCATCCATGTGCAGACTCTAGGCTGGAGGTGTTTACTTGAATTTTTTTAGAGATGTTGCATCCTTTTATTAGGTGTGCTGGAAAGCTTGGGAGAAAAAAATGTAGGAGGGAAAGGGGAGTTCAGGATCAGTCAGCTGGTGTGTCTGGATACAAGGACAAAGGGACAATTTTGCCTTTGGCTACAGTTTGACACTTTACTGGATTCAGTCAGAATTATCTGCGCACGCTGAAGGGCACAAATGTCATTTTTATGGCATTCTATATCCTCAGTTGCTTTTTTTTTTTGTAATTGGCTGTGTATCCCAGTGCTGTAATAGAGCTCTTAAATCCTGACCCCGGCCAAAATGGGACACAAATACCAGTATTAATATTTCTCTCCATTTTAAATGCAGGGTTGAGTCTTTTTACTTTGTTTTTTCCAGCACCATCTTGTGTTTCCCTGGCAGCCACCCACCGTTCCTCTGGCTCAGGGTGCTCCTCTGCTTTGCTGCTCTTGGGCCTCTCTCCTCTTGATCCAGTGGCCTTGGATATCCCTCTGTTCCTTGCCTTGCTCCTCTGTCTTCTCCAGTTTCCTGACCTTTGGCTCCCTTGCCCCTTTCAAGGTGGCTGAAGGTCCTTGGGTTGTCCAGACTCCCTCTCACTTCCTCCCCTTCCCACTCATCTTTTCTCCATCAGAGTCATCTTCCTTTCTGCCGGAAACAAAAAAAAAAGAAAGTTTCCCTGGCTGAGCTGAAACCCCAAATTCTGCATCTCCCTCTTTCAATCCCAGGGGTTTTTGCTTCCGAGTCTTTCACTCCTCCCAGGTGCTGTGTTGTTCCAGACCTTTGGCTGATACCTGGCACCCCCTGTTTGGGTGGAAATGCAGGGATTTTAGTGTTCTCCCCACCCTTCAGAGAAGGAGAGGAACTGCACTGGCTTCAGCTTAGGCAGCGTGCTGGGGTGGGACATTCCCAGCTCTGCTCTGTGACAGAACCCAGGCATCATTTACTGGCTCCATATAACCTGAGGCATTCACACATAAATTGAGCCTGAATGAAGAAGCTTATATAAAGAGGATCCTTAAACTATCCTGGCTAAAAATATTTGTGAAATGCTGGGAAGCATCTTTTTAGTGTGTTGGGATGCTCTCTTCCCTCTTATCTCTGTTACAGATGTACAGTGGGGTCACTTGCATGGGCTTTGGGACATTTTTTTCCTGTGAAATACTGTCATTTCCATAAGTGGGTTAATAAGTTTTTTTGGGCCTGGAGTCTAAAACAAAAGATGTTTCACAACTGCAGAGGCTAAAGAGATGGAAAGTGTTATTGCAGGCTGATGTTAATGTGCCTGGGTCAGTCTTGTGGCTACTCCCTTGAATCCTTTCTGCCCAGGCAGTGGTTGTTCAGTTCAGTAAGTAATGACCATTATTTATTATTAATTCAAAACATGGTGTGCAGGATTTCTGCCCAGTGTGAGAGCACATTAGCTTCTCCTGCATAAGAAAACACATGTTAATCTGTTTTCCATTATTGTCCAAAAGATCTTTTCAGAAGGCAGTTCATGTTGCCCCAACAACATTAAAGGCTGTAATTAAAAATCGTTTTCCATTAATTTATATACATGCACATTTACTTATTATGATCTTTTGCTGCATTTCCCTAAGTGTACACCCAAAAGCCTAAAATGCTGTTGAGGAATAAGTCAATATTCACTGTAATGATCCAGTGTGGAGTGTGCCAGAACCCTGATGTACTTCAATTAAGCATCTTTCCTAACAAACACCTGCACAGGGAAATGGATCTTCTGTGAGAATCAGCAGAAAAACAAACCCTGACTTTTCTGCATGGGCAGAGGAAGGGAATTCCAGTATTTCACAGCTTTTACTGATAATGATCTGCTACAGATTAAAAACAAAAACCAGACATTATGGTGTTGGCAGATTGCAAAAGGACTTGCTGGTAAAGCTGCTGTTCAGAGGAGATGAGGACAGTGTTTATTGCTTCCATATGGTTCAGGCATACAAGACAGGCAGAGTGTCTGGGGAGAATAATATGTCTTATTGTATTGATACAGAACATTCTTTAGGGCTGTCAGCCCTTTCTCCTGGTACCTTTCCCAGGTGAGAGCCTGAGTGGGAAATATTTGCCCATGATTGAGCATGAAGATAAGAAAAGATTGCTTAAGGATTGGCTCCATTTGTGTGAGTGAAGTATTGGAAATGCTGATTTTTAAGGGGTCAGGTCTGGGAGCTGCTCCCTAACACAGGGATCTGAAGGATCTCTTTTTTCCTTGACTATTTGTATAGTTTTCAACCCTTTGACTTTCCAATTCAGCTTTGCAAAGTGCATTAGGGGTCTAAATTTAGAGTTTGATAAATTCGTGTCAAAAAAACCTTCCCTTCCACGTAATGTAAAATTGAGTTTCTTGGTCTCTTTGACCTCTTGATTTTTTTATTTTTTTTTTTAGCTAAATTAAGAACCAAACTTCTGGGCACACTGAAATAGAAAAGTAGCTGGTTGCTTTTGTATATGTGGGGACTTGACTGAAGAACTGCTGTCTTGACTTCTCCGTAATTATCACTTGGGAAGCACCTTTACATATTGGAAAAATGACACTGCCTGGAATTTTGGGGAGTTAGACCTTCAAAGATCCAATCAATGTGCCCAGATATCAATTTTCCTATTGCATTGCAAAAAGGGGGACAGGCAAAGGAATTAGAGATTTGCAGAGTGGTCCAGAAGACTCCAGAGGGTCTCACCAGTCAGGAGATGAGCTGCCCAGTGCTACTGTGTCCTTTTACAAATCAATATTGACAATAAATATTGGTGTTTGTGTGCCTGTTGCTGTGCCTGAGCTCGTGCAGCAGCCATTCTCTGTGTGATAACAAAACTTCTGCTCTCTCCTTCTCCCAGGGCTGATGAAATCGAGATGATCATGACAGACCTTGAAAGAGCCAATCAGGTAGGATTTCAAATGAGTCCCCCATAAAATTCTAAGTGTGACTTTGATTATTCTTTTTAAATTCTCTTTTGGATTTCATGACAGTTCTTTTATGTGCATTTTGCAGTCATAACTGTGTGGAGTAAGAAAATATGCAAATTTTGAGCAAAATACAGCTCTTCAGGGATGCTCTGTGAGGATTGTGTGCACAGTAGAGCAGTGCTTGCCATATATTTACCTTCTAATAATTTAAACTTACATTTCCCACTGTAGATATTATTGGCTTTATGTTTCTAAATCCATCATGTTGGCCCCTACTCAGACATGCAGGTGAATGGTTTGCCCAAATTAAAGAGCCTCTGCCCTGTGGCTGTGGCAGGACTGCAGGTTTGGGGACTTCTCCAGACTTCTTTTCCCCCCTTCCTTTTCTGCTATGTTTTATTGGCATATTAATTTTTAGCAAGGGTTGGATCAGACTGTTCTTTCTGTGCAGAACCACAAAGAAATTGCCATTTGCTCCTACAGATATTAATTTGGGCTGTGAAATGTCTCCCTGGCCACCCCTCCCAGTGCACACACTCCTGCACGAGTGGCAGAAATACTGAGTTTTAACAAACCCAAACCCACCAGCCTTGCAGAGAACCCCGAGTGAGTGAGTGAGTGATTGAAGTGGAGGAGGAAATGTGTATGGATTCCATGACAATGGAAATTCCACAAGCCGCTGGCTGCTGGTTTCACAGAGGGAAACCTCAGGATTTGCTTATCAGTGAGCTTCATTAATCCCGCTGCCAGGTACCACCAGAGATTGCAATCTTCAGTCTCCCAGGCTATGGATTTATAATCCAGCTGAAGTTTGCCTAAGAGCAGCTGCCTTCCAGGGGGAATAGTGGCAGCTCCTTCCCCTCCCTGGGTCCTGCTGTCAGCAGTGGTTGTGTGAGCCAGACCAGGTCACTGATCCTGTTGAAAATGCACCCCCTGCTCCAGCTGCTGTTTTGTTTTGTCTTTTCCCTTTTGCCAGATCAGCTTTCAGCCCCCACACTCCCTGCTGCAGCTGTCAAGTCTGCAGCAAGTGCTGCTGGCCTTTATATTAGTTCTTGGAAAACTGGAAAAATACAAATCACAGAATCATTTCCACTGGAAAAGCCCTCCAAGATCACCCAGTCCAACCTTCACCCAGCACTGCCAAGGCCACCACTAACCCGTATCACCAAGTGCCACATCCACAGGGCTTTGAAATCCCTCCAGGGGTGAGGACTCACCTGGGCAGCTGTGCCAGGGCTGGACACCCCTTTCAGTGAAGAGAATTTCCCGAGAATTTCCCTGATATCCAGCCTAAACCTCTCTTGGAGCATCCTGAGGCTGTTTCTTTGTGTCCTATCACTTGTAACCTGGGAGCAGAGCCCAGCCCTCACCTAAAGCCTCCTTCCAGGGAATTGTAGATCCCCCCTGAGCCTCTTTTCCCCCAGGCTGAGCTCTCCCAGCTCCCTCAGCCACTCTGGTGCCCCAGACCCTTCCCCAGCTCCATTCCCTTCCCTGGACACACTCCAGCATCTTAATGTCTTAATGAAGCCAAAATCATATTTGTAAGTTGTTGAGTTGATTATTTAGTCAGTAAAAGCAAACTGGTGTTTGTACAGTGGGTTTTTAGTTCTGTCAAAGAACTTTTGTAGACAGCATTAAATATTTATGAGAGTACTAGTAATTATTTGAAAATACGTAGACTTTTTAGAAATTATGTAGGTGTTAAAAATGTTTTGGTAGAATTATTGTGTGATTTTTGCAAAGGCAGTTCATTTTGCAGTGATTTACCCAGTAGCTGGGTTTTTTTCCCTCAGTCTAAAGGGGGCTGTAGTTAAAGAACAGTATTTCTGAATTCCTCATTGCCTCCAAAAATTGATTATACCTATTTATCTAGAAACGCTATTTTTCTATCTAACTGATACAAAGCTGTATGTAGGTTGGGGTTCTTTTACTTCATTGTGGTGTTTTTATAATTAGGTAAAATTTACAACTGCTTATGTGCATAACCCTCAGTTTGGTTGTTGTTCTGCACACTCTGCCTGTACATAAAACCAGCATGCTGTTCATCTGAGCTGTTGGAAGGCCAGAGGAGGGGATTCTGTCTCCCCTTTCCCCATCTCCCTCTTCCTCCTCCCCCTCTGGCTGCTGAGGTCCCATGCCCTCCCAAACAGCAGCTCTGGCACCTGGGGAACCCTTCACTGAGGCTTCACTGAGCTCAGCAAGTGCAGGAAAGCCTGGATTTGGGATGAAGGGTTTGTTCTCTGTGGGTTTAGCAGCTTGAGGCTGCTCAAAAAAAAACATGGGAGAAACCACAGCACCCAAATCACAGAATCATGGAATGGTTTGGCTTGGAAAGGACCTTAAAGCTCATCCAGTCCCACCCCCTGCCATGGCAGGGACACCTTCCACTGTCCCAGGCTGCTCCAAGCCCTGTCCAACCTGGCCTTGGATCCAGGGGCAGCCTCAGCTCCTCTGGGCACCCTGTGCCCACCCTCACAGCCAAAATTTCCTTCTCAGTATCTCCTCCAGCCCTGCCCTGTGGCAGTGGGCGCCATTCCCTGTGTCCTGTCCCTCCATCCCTTGTCCCTGGTCCCTCTCCAGCTCTCCTGGAGCCCCTTTAGGCCCTGGAAGGGGCTCTGAGCTCTCCTGGAGTTTTCCCTTCTCCAGGTGAGCATCCCCAGCTCTCCCAGCGTGTTCTCCTCTGGAATTGCTCCAACAGTTCCGTGTCTTTGCTGTGCTGGGGCCCAGGAGGGACACCAAGGGACACCAAGGGACTCTGTGGCCTTGCAGGAGCTGCAGAAGGGAAGGGCAGGTTCACCTGCAGAGGAGCAGGAGCTGCTGCAGGGGCTCAGCTCATTTGCTGCCCATAGAGTCTTTGTCTTGTGTGATGCTTTACCTTTATAAAGCACTTTGATGAATTATAGCTAATCTCTGTAGCAGCAATTCCTGTGTTTTACCTCTTCATAGCTGAAAAAAAAAATTACTGGAAGAAATTAAATCTATTGCACAGGCCAGAAAGTGAGTTTGCATCAGGCTGAAGTGTTACAATTGCAGAAACAAGTACTTAACCTAATTATGTATTTAATAGTTAAATTAACATTTCCTTTTACCATTTCAGTAAGTGCTCATTCCCCTTTATTAAGGCTACCTTTAAAGAGTAGTGCTCAGCACGACTCCTGCTTTGCTCAGGGACTGCCTTGCTGATGTGGATGTGATGTTTTGCTGCTCTGGAATTAGCACTGACCCAAATGACTGGGATTCAGAGCACAGATTTACATGCTTCCACTAAAAATATGGGAAAAAGAAATTGGTGTAAACTTTTATATATCTGACATTTCTTGAAAATGCCTTTCCCAGTTATCTCCCTTTCTAAATCCAGAGCTGGCACTTCAGAACTTCCCGTGCTGTTGGTTCAGCTCCTACTGAGGGCACAATGAAGCCACATACAATAGGAAGGGCTCCTTTTCACTTTATTAACCCAGCAGCTCAGTGACAAAACTTGATAACATAACCCAGAGTTCCCCCTGCATTTCCATGAAGATTTAATAATGCTGTAGTTTGGTGAAGGGACTCGTTTTATTAAGATTTCATTTTGCACAATAAATCACTGCATATTTTCTGATATGCTACGAAGTATAAGAATAAATAATTAAAACTAAACTACCCGTACTTGTCAAAATAAATGATTTATCATAGTTTGGGATACAGCATCTTTGAATTTTTTATTGTTTGATTCCCAGAATATTCTAATTTCCAATCAGGGAAGTTAATGAAGCTCCAGTATACATTTCTGCATTCGCAGCAGTTACAGTTGTGTGACTGTTTATTTTAGACAAATATTTATGGTTAGCACTTTCCTGTACCTTTTCAAGTTTACACCTTTCCAGTGTTTATGGCAGCAAAGTCACGAATCTTTCGGGACGACAAATTTATTCAAATGAATTATTGTTCTGTTCTTCCAGGAACCTGGAATCATCCAATTGTGCCTGAGAAAAACAGGTTTTTGTTGGGAAGAATAATTCCTGGGTTGTGAAAACAGAAATATTTAAATATATTTGAATATTTAAATGTATTCTATTTAATATAAATACATTTAATTTTTTTTTTTAAATTACAGCTGGGCTCATTTTAAGGTTTTAATACTGAGTCTGAATTTGTGGCTTTGCATCATTGATGTGTCCAGATCTCTTTTCTGCCTTTACACATTGATCACATAGTTAAAAAAAATAAATCTAATGGGCTTTGTAATTTGAGCTTCCTGCAAAGAAAAAGGTGTTTTTTCATTTTTAAAACAAAAAGAGAAGAACTTTGGTTAGGGTTGTTTGCTCCTGGGTTATTGTATTTTAATCTGAAAGAAGAGGAAATTGATTTGAAAAGCAGACTCAAGTATAGGTATCCTTAGATTCTGAGAGTGGTAAAAAAAAGAAAACATGATACTTTTTTTTGGTGTGTGGACTATGTTGTGTAAGCTCTAGAAGAAGAATCAATTTTTTTTTCTTCTGTTATCCCTTTGGAAAAGCCAAATGTTTCCATTGGTTTTTGTTCCATCTTCACAATGCTGATAGTGCTCCCAGATTTCTAGTTCTTATTTTTTCTGGGGAAAGAAAGTCAAATATAGAAACTTCTAATACCAATAAATCAAGAAAAGTGTACTTTCTAAAATATAGCAGCTTTTATTAAAGAATCTAGAGTGGATCAATGTCATTTATTCCACAGAAATGTAGTGTTGGGTTTTAAAGTCTGTAGAGGAAGAGTTAGTGAATTTAAGCAATTTTTGGAGCCAAACTGCCACTAAAATACATAAAACAGTGTCTGCTATAAAAGTAGAAAGAAAACCTCACCAGGGTGTTTTAGCAGAAATTCTGCTCTCAAGATTATTTTTTATTTCCTTGTGTGTGGCACCTTCCTGTCTCCAACAAATCACATTGGAAAATGGTTCCAAAAGATATTCCTGCTAAGTGAGACTGCCATAAAATATGTATGTTTTTGAGCAGCAGATGGAATAAATTCCCCTTTTCACTCAGCAGCACAAGTGCAGCACAATACAGGTGGTGCTGATGCTCAGGGGGGGTTTGCTGTGACCAGCACAGCCCTGATGGGGCATCCTTGGGTTTGCACTTCCATGAGGAAGGGAATTCATCCTGCCTCCACTCCTGCATTGCACCAAGGCTGGCACAGACCCTGCCAGAGGATTTGCTTTGGTTTCTGACTCCCTTGGCAGGGGACTGGGTGCTTTCTTTGTGTGCCATCCCCTGGGGAATTGCCCCATCCCTGGAATTGCCCCTGGATCCCTGGAAGTGCCCCTGGATCCCTGGAAGTGCCCCAGGCCAGGCTGGACAGGGCTTGGAGCACCCTGGGGTAGTGAAGGTGTCCCTGCCCTGGCAGGGGGTGGGATGAGATGAGATTTAAGGTCCCTCCCAGCCCAAATCCATGGATCCAGTTAAGTTACACTGCTTCATGGCAGATGAAGGCATTCACTTAATCCTGGGATTTCACTGTCTGTGAAAATGGGAATAAAAACGTTTACTTTGCAAAGGGCATTTGAGATCCTTGCATGGAGAAGTTCTGTATGAAGGCAAAATATGGTTAATATGATTTTCATGCAAACATGGGTTTCCTGCAAATGCCTGGCTATCAGCTGGGAATACATTTATCTGGCAGCCTTTCAGCACACAAAGTGCAGTAGCTTGAAGACAAGAATGAAGACAACCCAACCTCTTCTGGTTGGTGGAGTTTTTTCTCTTTTTTTCATTAATTCTCCATTGTTGGAAAAAATAGGTGCCAGAGCCCTGAAAAATCTTTCATGTCCCTGATGTTCTGCTAACCTTGCTGAAGTTCTGTGGAAGTTAGGGCCATCTAAAGGTTTTATAGCAAAATTTTATATCTGAAAAGTTAGGAAATTAAAGCACATTGAACCAGTGTGTTTTAATTGATGTTGTACTCCAAGAAACACAGCTTTTGCAGCAGCTTGCAAGTCTGAATGTCAGCTCCAAGCATGGTGATTGCTGCCATAACCAGGCTCATTAACTGCAGCAGAATTACTTGTGATAATACCCCCTCCTCGCCCATAGGAAGATTTTCCCACATACAGCACTGAATTTAGCATGGAATAAGGAAATAGAGTTTGGCTGGTGGAACTTTAAGGGAAAGGTTATACATTTTTTTTCACATTAGTATCTCATTTTGCTGTTCACACCACTGGTCTTTGATCAAATTAACATTTTACTGTAAGTAGAAGAGCACTCAGTTCATGCTATTCATTATCTTGTCAGGAAACAAGGAGAATAATTTAAACTGGATATATTGTGTAAGGCTTTTTTTTCTATTTTTAATTGGAAAGCACACGGCAGCGTTACAATCGTGACCTCCTGGCTCCACTGTGAGCAGTACAATATTTACCTGCTGTATGAAGGAAAATGGAACTATTTTGAAATATTTTGTTACCAGGGAGGTAGTTCTGTACTAGAAAACAGTGGTAGGAATTAGGAGGAATTGTATGACTGAACTGTGCTGGAAAATAGGATTTTGGGCAGTGCTGGATTTGCATGAGCTTCATCAAGGCCATTAGTGTGACTGTCACTGGTCATTGAGGGGTTTTTTTTGGCTGTGCATAGGATTTGGGAGTAAGAAACCAAGAGTTTTAGCGCTGACTGGTGAAAAGCAACTGTGCTGTGGAATATCCAGTGGCTAAAGGGGCTCCAGGAGAGCTGGAGAGGGACTTGGGACAAGGGCTGGAGTTCCAGGACAGGGGAATGACTTCCCGCTGCCAGAGGGCAGGGCTGGATGGGATATTGGGAAGGAATTCCTGGCTGTGCGGGTGGGCAGACCCTGGCACAGGGTGCCCAGAGCAGCTGTGGCTGCCCCTGCATCCCTGGCAGTGCCCAAGGCCAGGCTGGACAGTGGGGCTTGGAGCAGCCTGGGACAGGGGAAGGTGTCCCTGCCATGGCAAGGGTGGGACTAGATGATCTTTAAGCTCCCTTCCAAACCCCTTCTGTAATTCTATGAATCTCTCTGTATTTCTCAGCTGAAGTGGGGCAGTTTCACACAAACAGAAGGTTTTGTGAATTTTCCAGTGGCTCCAAGTTGTGCAAGATTCCTCAGATTTAGCCATTTTCCATACTGGGCGCCTGTCTCTGGCTGCTCTCTTTTTTCTTACTTCAGAAAAAATTGTTCAACCATTTTTAAGAACAAGATTAGGAAAAAAGAAATCCATTTTCTCCCAGATGTTACGAGTTTTTCTTGCTGTTTTGGTGAGGAGCCTGCTGTGCCCAGATTTAATAGAAGGGGTTTGATGAGGGATGGTTCCCTTTTTTCTCAGGGTTGTATCTTCTGTTGCTTCAAGTAGAAAAAAAAAAAATAATAATAATTATAAAACAGACTCAAGTTTGGCCAGCCTATAAGAGTCTGGAAAAAAAGAGTTCACAGAAACTCAGCAGAATCTGGTTTGAATTTGTTCAGGCTTTGCTGCTGGTGCCTGTCCCAGGCACACTGCAGTCACTGCTCCGGCTGGGTGAGCATCCACCAGGCAGGTTTTGCTTTTTCTGGGTGTGATGTGAGATTTTTTGGGGACACAAGGAGGGGAGACACTGCCCAGGCTGCTCCTGCCACGACTGGAGACATCAGCATGGGAGCAGGACGGGGAGAGGGGTTCAGGGTGGGCAGGGAATGGGAGCAGACACCGGGACAGAGACACTTGGAGGACCTTTTGTGAGCACATTTGGAGAAGAAGCAACGAGGAGAAGAGGAAGGAGAAAAGAGGAAGGAGGAAAAGAGGAAGGAGGAAAAGAGGAAGGAGGAAATCGCGGGGTAAGGCTCATTCTGGGTGTCTGTGGATGTTCATTAGGTGGTGCAAGGTACGAGCTGGGGTTTGCCTGCCTGGAGCTAAAGGCTCCATGGAGCACAGAGGAGACAGAGATGAGGCTTCCAGCAGCCAAAGTGAATTAGGAAGGGGACAGAGTGGCAAGCAGAGAGGGGTGGCAGTGGAAGAGGCAATCCCAGAGGGTGTGGCAGGGGAGCAGCACCGAGGCACTGAGCAGGGTCTGGGCAGAGGCAGCTCCTGCCAGGCTGGGAGCCTCCAGCCAGGGCTGCTGTGCAGGGAGCTGTGCCAGGGGCTCCAGGAACCCACACAGCTCCAGACAGGGCTCGTGCCAGTGCAGTCATTAATTCCTGAAGCCCCTCTGGTGGTGCAGCAGAGCTGCCATGAGGAAGAGATTAATGCCACTGGCAGAGGGGAGTGGGATTAGCTGGGAGCAGATGAAGTGCAGGGGTCACACAGAGAATAAGAGGACAAAGAGATCACTCACCAAGCCATGTTCCTCTCAGAGCTGATGGAGCAGGGCATGTCATTGGGAAAATCTCCTTGGAAAAGCCACAGCAGGTCCTGTGTGGTGCCATCCCACTCCTGAACCCTAACACAGGGTGGCTGAGCACCCGCCTCAGGCTTGGCTGTTCCGTACTTGTAAGTGCTCAAATTTGAAACTAGCATTCTTTTAACAGGGTTTTGTGTGTCATTTATAATTTATATTGTGATAGCACCCAAAAGTGCTTTCCAGACACTGAGCACATCTGTAATTCTGCCTCTGAAAAGCTTCCATTCTGTAAGAGGGGGGAAAAAAGCGGGGAATTGACCAGTATTTCCCAAACAGAACTGCCCAGAGTTTGTGCTGATGTATTTTTCACAATGGCTAGTATGAAATCTTGTCTGGTATTATTCCAAGGATCACAACAGGTGTTGGGAATTGGCTGGGGAGGCTGTGCAGAAAGGGCAGCTGACAGCTCACTGTATATGCAGATGTACCACCTATTAGCAATATCCTCTGTGGGTTGCTCGCATGCGAGCTGAATAGATTCTCCAAACAATGCTGCACTGAATGGAAGCCATCAGCAGAATTGCTCAAGGCTGCAAAACCCATTACTTATCCAGCAGTAGATGGAAGAGCAAGTGCCACAGTGTAGTAACTTGTCCTGCTTTGCTGGAGTTGTTCTGCAGTTATTAGATCAATATATGTAGCTGCACATCTAATAAAGTACCAGAAAATAATTTATCTCAATGTGTATTGTTAGCTCAGTATTTATCCTAATATCATCAGCCACATAAACAACATAAATCCCTCTTTTTCTGCCTTTTTTTGCTGCTGTTTCCACGTTTTCCAAGCAGACAATAGATTGTGTCCCCTGCTCTGATTATAGGAGCCGCATCACTGTACTTTTTACAATCACATTTTAATTACAGCTGTAGAACCTATGCAAAATCATTTAATACAATGTTGTGAGCAAATAGCGCAGATGATGCGTTTAGTATTTGATTGCTGTTAGTTTACTCATTGATTAAACATGCAGAGTCTGCTTTGGCTGGGGAGGAAGTCAGAGACCACACACACAGGGCTGTAGGGCTTACATTCACTGTAGGATTCATATTTTCTATAGATTTTATATTTGCTGTAGATTTTATATTCATTATATGTTTTATATTACTATAAGTTGTATATTTCCTATAACTTCTATATTCACTACAATTTTATATTCACTACAGGTTTTATATTTGCTCTGTGTTCTATATTCTCTATTTTAGATTTATATTTAGATTTTAGACCTAGGTTTTCCAAAGGATTAGCCAGGAGTCTGTGGAAGTTCGGGTGGCTCAAAAATGGCAGTGGAATTTGTCATTCCATGAAGGAAGGGATCCATCAGCTGGTCAAAAAAAGTTTTGACCTTCACTGGTGGCAGCTGATGGGTTTGGTAGAATTGCTGATAGGTCTTGGAAGTGGAGATAGAAAATTATTTTGGCTATTTTCTGAAAGCACAGCATGATTTACATGGAGTAGCCCGGGCAAAAAGCAGTGATTACTCAAGGAGGAAAGCAGTGTGGTTTTATAACAATAAAATACATTTTCTTAAAAAGAGAGAAGACAGTCTTGCCAGGAGGAATGCATATTGTAGAAGAACCAGGTTTTGTTCCATTTCTAACAGAAGCTTACAGACAGTTACGAAAAGGACTTTGCTGCTATTTATTGCCTGAAGTTACTGATCCATCTGTCTCTACCCAAACTCTCAGTACAGACAATTTTTCCCCATCATTCTTTCTCCTTTCTATCACTATTCAATATTTAGATGGGAATTTTGACCAGTGGCCAAGTCAGAGGCTTATCAGCTATTGCATAAATCCTCAGCAGCTGGTAACTGAGCTGTGCAAAATTGTCACTTTAGGGTTAAATATTGTTGAATAAATAGACCTGCTGAAAGAAAAGAATCTAACAATTCATGTTTTAGGGAATAATTACTGCAGAAAGACAGCCCACAACATTGTATGTGTGTTTGAGAGAGTGGTCAGAATATCTTTTAATTCAGCATTTACCCGTGAGAATTATTCCCATGAGGAGCCTTGCAATAAAATCTGCTTGGTCTATGAGAATAGAAAGAAATTGAATAAAAAGACTCCATTTCCACTTGTATTTATTCAGTCTGGGAAATTCAGTGGGCCGCAGCATTAGTATCAGCAGGGGATTCCTTGCTCCTAGCGTTAAATTACTGTCATAATCGCTCAATTATTTCTTCCTTGTACTGTTTAAAATAAAAATCCATCACATTCTATGTTTTTTTCTAACATTTATTAGGTTGAGTGTTTAGGAAAATCAATTATATTCAGTCAGGCATGAATTGATGAATGTTCTTGTAATAATTGTCAGTTGTTAAACTGAATGTACTTTCTCTTTTCACCCCTTTTCATTTCCTTCAGAGGGCAGAGGTGGCTCAGAGAGAGGCAGAGACCTTAAGGGAGCAGCTCTCATCAGCTAACAAATCTCTCCAACTTGCTACGCAGATCCAGAAGGCACCTGATGTGGTGAGAGAAAATATTTACTGACTCTTACAGGTTTCTGACATTCCTGCAGTACAGCTCCTTCAATTTATGCCCACAGCTATAAAAACAGCTGTTTGAAGTCATATTTTAACTGAAAGGGAAGGGTGTTCCCTTGGGATTGTGGTGGGGTTCAGCTTCTGAGGGGGCTGGTGGCTGGAGGAGACCATGGGAAGGACAGAGGTCACTTGGCTCTGGGGTGATCCATCACTCCCTGCTCCAGGTGGACAGCACAGCTCTCAGAAATCATTTCACATGGCTGAGAGCACCAGCAGAGGAGAAACGGAGGCAGCAAGAGAGCCTTGGTGGCCATCAGCGCGTGCCTGGCCCTGCGGTGTGGCTCCATCCCGGGGCACCCAGAGCTCCCTGCCCTCTCTGCCCTTCCCAGCTCCGTGTCTGCGCTGTGAGAGAAACTGGAAATAAACCTGATACCACTCCAGTTTTCACTGGCTGTGTCTAAACTGAGAATTACTCCTATAAATCCCTGGAAATTTGAGAAGATACCCTGTACTCCTGCTTGTTGCCTCCTCTGTGTGCTTTGAGTAAAGCCAAGGCTGCTGATGGGACCTGCAGGCGCAGGGGGCTCCAGCTGGCCCTGGGTGAGCAGGTATCACAGATGAGCAGCCAGATTATTTTGATTTTTGTTTGCCAAAGGAGAAATAGAAGTATTTAAATGTAAATATGCAATTAAGTGAAATTTAGTCTACTTCTAAGCAGCAGATTTAAGAAACAAAAGAAATCATTGCTTTTTTTTTCCCTTGCAAGCCTTATACGTGCTTGACACTGATAGCAGAGGAACACATGGCTGCCTTTAAAAATCATTTGCAGAGAATGAGTAACAAACCATAAGTCCTCCAGATCTGTTTGGTTGTCTATTAATACAACCCAGTATTTTCTCAGAGAAGTCAAAAGATAGGCAAGTAGGCTGCAAAACAAAATATAAAAAGCCTGAATATCACTTGTAACTCTGAATTACCTGCCTCTTCCTATCTCGTGTCCTAGTCTTATCATTATTTTAACATTAGGTCTTTCTTGTATTTAATAGTACTTCTGCACTTCATTTATATTTAATATGACAACTACTGCAGGATGAAAATGATCATTATCTATCTTATTTCAGACTCTACGTTCTAGTCTCAATAGGCACAAGCAGCAGATGATTATACAACTTGTGATGTTTCATGCAAGCAAATTAGAGGTTTTTTCAAGTTAAAAGTATAATTCAGTGTAATAGGAGAGTGTTGTTAACTGCTGTTCCTACATGCAGCTTTCTGTGAGTGCAGCAGGGTGTAGTCACTGAGAATCAAGCTGAATGTTTAGCAGATATGGAAAAGGAGATTTTGTTGTTCCTGTATTCCCAGAAAAGAGGGTATGGAGTAAATTTCAATCTGCTGCAGTGTCACCTTCAGCTGTCAGGGTGTCACAGATCTGTGGTTTAGTGCTCACCGTCTTCATCTGCTGGGGTGAATTCTCAGCTCTTTCACCACAGATCTTTGGTTTAGTGCTCACCGTCTTCATCTGCCTCTTGCTGAATGGATTCTCTTCTCCTTCACTGGTGCTTCTGAGGAACAGCCATTAACCTTTGTCAGATGCATTTTGGGCTCTTTAATGGAACGTGTGCCCCTCCTTGGGCTGCCTCCTGCCCCACACAGGCACAAGGCCTTCCTCACATTCTCCATGGAGGAGGCTCAGAGCTCCCCAGTGCATCACAGCTGTGATCTCCCAGCACAGAAGGACACAGAGATGGTGCAATTCATCTCTGTTATCTTTTCTGAAGGGATCTGCCTCCTTCTGGACCTCTCTGTCCTCTCTGATTCCTTGTCCTCCCAGGAAGTCAGTCCAGAGAGGAAGTTCCAGACTTGAGGACAGATTTTACAGCTGTGGGAAACTGAAAGAAGGAAGATTTAGGAAAGGGAATTTCTGAAAGTGGTGACCAAAGGGAGAATGGCCTTGTCTTAGAGCTGCCACATCTCTCTTCTTCCCCGTGGAGGGATGCTTGCAATAATGTTAACATGAACAATTTTCATGCTAGGATCAAGTTCATTGGAAGTAGCAGTTTGGGGCAATTTTTGACAATTTTGCCTGAAACGTGCAGTGTGCATGCAGAGAGCCACGGGCACATGGCTCTGCCGTTCCTGATTAAGAAATTCTGCTCCATTACTTCAGAATATTTTATCTGATTAGTATTTTGTAAGCACAGATTTTCATAGTTGTCAAAGCACTTGGGCTATTAATAATAAATAGATCTAAATAGAATCCTTTGACTTTCACTGCTGCATCTTTCCAGTGCACTTATGAAATAGGGAAATTTATTCCTTCCGTTATCCCTGTTTTCCCAGAGAGCTGTCCTGGGCTGTAGGAAATTCCATCTTCCAGATTCCCAATGTCAGTCACAGGAGTCCCAGATTTAGGAATTGCCTGTTTCCTTCCTTTCTGTGCCCTAATGCTGTTTTCCTGCAGGAGCAGGCCATCGAGGTGCTGACTCGCTCCAGCCTGGAAGTGGAGCTGGCAGCGAAGGAGCGCGAGATCGCGCAGCTCGTCGAGGATGTCCAGAGGCTCCAGGGCAGCCTCACCAAGCTGAGGGAGAACTCCAGCAGCCAAATCTCCCAGCTGGAGCAGCAGCTGACAGCCAAGAACAGCACACTCAAAGTAAGGCTTGGTTCTGCCCAAGGGATGTCTCAGAGATGATGATATTGGGGGTTCCTGTGGTCCTGAGCCATTGGATTCTCCAGGGTGTGGCTGAGTTCTGGTTTCTGTGGCATTCATGGAATCACAGAATGGTTTGAGTTAGAAGGGACCCTCAAACCCATCCCATTCCACCTCCCCTGGATGTATTGTTTTTAAGGGATCACAGGTTTTTTAAGTTCTAAATGGCCCAATCCTTACTGTTTTGAAATGTGTTTTTACAGGACAAGGCTACCTTTGGAATTAAAATCACCACCAAACCCCAACATGCATTGAGCATAGATATCTAATGAAACAGTTGAGCTGAAAAAGCACAGAAAATTCCTCTTAGATTTTCAAACTGTTAATTCCCATTCCAGTTATACATATTGAAGATTTTGCAAGGAATTGGTTTATCTTTCAATGTCCCTGCTACCCCCTCCAGTTCTCTCCACTGGAAATTGGTAGTATATCATTTAGGGCATAGGAACAAGTAAAATCAGGACATGGAGAAGGCTTTTATATAAAAACCATTTAATTATTTAAATTTTATTTATTTATTTTTATTACCGATAACCATTTACATGTTTTTAACTGTGTATTTGCTGCACAATAATTCCCATTTATAATTAGCAGTCTAGCCCTTTACTCATTTGCATAGGAGCAGCACTGCACTGGAACCAGAAGGAATAGCTAAGAATTCTCTGAATGACCCTTTTACCTCTCTCTTGGGCAGTTTCACTTTCCCTGTGCAGAGCCCACACAGTTCTGATCTCTGAGTGAGCATGAGAAATGTTTCCTGACGTGGGGTATGAATCAGTTTCCTGTAATTCCTGTCTCCTTCATTGTTCCACCATCTATGAGCTCCAAAGTGTAAACAAGATAAATTTATCTATTCCATTAAAGACTTGGTAGTTCTGCAGGTTTGATAGTCTGAGAGTTTTCTGAGAGCAGGAGGCTGATAGTTCCCACTCAGCTCTGACTGTGGCGTGGGCAGCTTTGCTCTATCAGAATGATTTAATGTTCAATTGAAATTCTTACAAATTGCTCTAATTCTGACATTTTTTAGCAGTTACTGGTTTTGCTGTGGTGGAGCATAATTCACATGGAGAGAGACCTGTTAGGAATGAAAGCTCAAGTGTTGCAGTCAGTGTTTTCTGCATGCTTTAAGCTAGCTTTGCAGAATTTTTATGAAAATTCAGTGGAGCAAAGGACACCTATTATGTAACTCCATTGACAGTATCAGTCTCTGCCCACCTGTCACCATGTGGGCACCACTTTTATTGGGGGAGAAAGGAGCTGCCCTGGTTTTGAGGGACACATGCTGCTGGCTACACCCATGTTCAGGGGATTTTTTTATTTTACGTTTTCATAAAGCCTGATAGAATATATCTTGAATCCTTGCACTTGACAGATTTTCTTGGAATAAAGCATGCTCCTGGTGAGGTCAGTATTAGTTTAGCCATTAACTTCAAAGGGAGTAGGATCATAGAAATGACAGAGCAAGTCTTTGATTTTCATTTCAGTAATCTCCTTCCATTTTCTCATAGCCTTGCCTGGCTAATGCTCTGTATTTAGCTTTCTGTTGATAGTGGCTGATGTAGTGCCTCTATTGATAAAGTTTTAGTCATTTCAACCCTCTTTAACCTTATTTGTTGCAAGTATAAAAATATTTCAAAATACTTACTTTTACCCCAAAGTGCTGGGAAAGCCTGTGCCAGGCCCAGGTTGTACAAAGCACCAAATCTCAGTGATGATGTGCTGATCTCCTGTTTGGTTATGGAGGAATTGCTTCTGAAATAACAGAGATTTTAATGGTTGCCTCCACAGAAAACAACTCACAGTTTCACAAATTAAAGCAATGTTCTCAACCTCTATCTTGGGGGAATTGTTTAATACTCTATGACTTAATGAAACAATACAGAAATACTTTCAAAATTATTGCTTCTTTATCTTCATCTGATCTAATAATCAAAACATGTCCTCTAGTAACAAGACTTTTCTCACTCTAATTGTATTAACCCTTTGTGGCTGGGTGCTAGAATGTCTCTGCTACCCAGTTAAAATTCAGTAACGTGATTTGATCACTCTAAACTGAACTACAATGTTAATCTAATGGTTATTGAGATGTTTTAAGCCCCTCAATACTGCCCCTGCTATTTACCTATGCCAGTTCAGTTAATAATACAGTAGTGATTGTATTTTCTAAAAACATGAGGAGGGACCCAATCTCTGCATGCTCTGACGTGGGTTTATTCACACCACAGATGCAAGATGATTCTTTAACATGGGATATTTGCAAATTTAATGTGCAGAAAAGCCACCAGTCCATTCCTTCTGCCCTCTGGCTCCTGCATTTTTGTGTGTTGGAGGTCGTTGGAATACATTTTGTCTGAATTAACCAGGTTGATATTTAGTGCAAGATATTAGTTCCTCCAGATTGTCTCACAGCTTGAACCTTTGTTATCCCATGTTCTGTGCATTTTACAGGGTTCTTGGAGAAAATTACCATACTAATACATTTTAAAACAGTCATTGACTGGGAAGATGCCAAGTGCCTAAATGTTCTGTTTCTGCACAGGCACTGCATCCTCAGTTGTTAGTTTATATTGTTTAGTAAAGTAGATGTTTAGGTGCAGATTTTCCATGGCAACAATCTCTGTATTAGGTACTTGGGAATGATGGATGTGTGTGTTTTTTGTACAACCCAAAGTAAAATATTGCTGGTTGTCATTCTGCTGTAGCAAGTACCTGAGAATCCAAAACAGCTGCATTTTGTCAATATCTCTTTTTTCTCTTTATTTTTCTACCTGTGTTTTTGTACCAGAAATACTCTATCAGGGTATAGCACTTCCCTGCACAGAATTACATTTAATATAGATTTCATTAAAATGGGAGTCATTAGCTTTTCTGTGGTTTATCTCTGTTTCTACAAAAGGCTGTTTTCTTAGCATACCCTTGCATAAGTAACATATTAATCCAGGGTATTGCTTGTTTTAAATGTCTTCTGGTCCTTTTTGTACTGAGAACTGGTATAAATTGCCAGTTATGCCTGCTTTAAAAGCTCCTCTACTCCAGACCCAAAATGTTACCAGCCACAGAGCTGAGGAAAGGGTGAATTGCAGTGGATTTGCAGAGACAGAAGGACAAAGTGACAAGACCAAGGAGAGCAGAAGGATGTCTTGGGGTTTGGCAGGTGCTCCCATTGCTTGTGACCACTTGGAAAACTCTCAGCTGTGATGCTGAGTCTCCCCCCAGTACCAAGGGCTCTCTGGCTCACTGGTTTCATGTAAAGATCCCTCTCCAGCCTGACCTGATGAGCTAAAAATTCCACCTGGATGTCTTGTTGAAGTCACTCTGTTTTGCTCAGTGTTGAGCTGCAGCTTGAAAAGCTGCTTGAATTCGTGGCCTGTTGTGGCTGACCCTCCTCAAAATGTGAGACCTCAGGCCTTGGGACTATGTAGTACATTTCCATAATGAGATTTCAACATGTGTTGTAAATTATCAAAACCTCCAATGTCTTTATTATTTGTAGGATTTTCCTGGTCACATCAACCAGTATTTTCCTGAAGTACTGTGTCTGCTATCTAAAGCAAAGCCAGTGCTTCCTATAGTTCCAGACTGGAATTTGGAAAGGCAGGACATGCCAGAAGAAACTACTAGAACTTGCCCTGTATTTCTTCCAGGTGAAAGAAAAAAAAAAAGGTTGTCGCTAAAACAGACACTTCATTTTTATTTTTAACACAACTGGAATGAGTGCACAACCACTGATGACAAAAGACACGAGACCTTTTTAAGAGGCCACTCGTTCCATCAGTGTCCCAGAGAGTGCAAATTCCACACTGAGCAGCAGTTCCTGGGATCCATTAAGAGCTGCTCGTTGAGCCTGGCTGTTCCTGCAGGAGATTCCTCTCTCAGCAGTGCTGAGGATGCTGGGCTGTGGTGGCAAACAGCAGGAACAGGGCCTTGAGAGGGCTGTGGATTGGTAACGTGGCTGTCCACTTTGTCACTGCTCCTTAAGAGCCGTGCTGATGGCAGGGCAGACGTGCCAGCAGTGTGAGAGCTGCAGAGGGCTGCGTAGGAAATCCTTTAAAAGTGGCAGAATAGCTGGAGGTCCCACAAAGCCCCACCATGCTGCTGTTGGCTTCTGAAGAAGCCTCATTTAAATTACTGAGATGACTCAATCCACTGAGTCAATTTGCTGTCCTGTGGGTACTGTGCTGCATCATTTTGGGGTTTGTACAGCTCTGTGATACCCACACACTGACTTAGTAGGGAAGACAGCACAGGGAACAGGTTCCCAGTTCTGTTTTCCCAGCCCTGCCTCCATGCCCCATAGCTGGGCTGCTGCACAGCTGTGTGGGGCTGCATTTTAAACAGCTTTGCTAAAATTATCCAAGTTCCCAGCAGCCCTCCCCTGCCCTCCTCCTGCATCCAAAGAGCAGCCCCAGAGTGGGTGCAGGACCTTGAATTCCCTTCTTCCCTGAAGGCAGCCTCTCCTGGACATAAAGTCCTATTTTTCTTTTTCATGTCATATATTCCTTTCCTTTTCAAAGTAGATTCTCTGTCTTTGAGGTGATACGTCCTTGTGTTATTTCTGTTTCCCGTGACCTTTGGGATTCTGTGCCAATTTTAACACCAAAAATGAACTGAAGCAGAGTTAGCCTGGGTTTATCCATGGAAGCTGCAAGCCAGTTAAGTTCTGTTCTTTGCTTAGATCAGGTGTGCCTGCACTAAGCAAAGAAATTTTTGAAATGAATGTGGCTTCTGCAAGCAATGTAACTGCATCAATTATGTATCAATATGTTTTAGGCCTCCTGAAGCATTTACCCCGTAGTGATGAGCACTTTGTTGGGAGCTGGGTAAGGTCCAAGTGTGTGGCATTGCGTTCTGGATCGTGGCAGTTTGGGGCATCCTTTGGGGCATCCTCGCAGCCAGGAGAAGCCTTTGAGGCCACCCTGGGTGGGGCAGAGCAGGAGGAGCTGCTGGGGTGGCCTCAGTGCTCCCTCTCTGGTTACTGCAGTCAGCAGTGCTGTAAAACCTCTGGTTCAGCTGTTCTGTGTGGGCACGAGGTGCTGTAGGAGCCTTCCAAGCCTAAGGCATTCCAGTCAACAACAGCTTCTTCACTCTGCTCTTTTTATCATGTAGATAAGGTTATCAAGAACTGTCCTATTAAGAATACAGCATGTGCCAAAGCATCCTGCTTGTTTACTCAATCTCCCTGAAAATTTCTGCTGCCCCATTTTTTTTTTTTAATATCTTCATCCCCGATCTCTTCCCTGAGCACATGACAGTGACATTGCAAACAGCCAAATTGGGACCCACTGAATTCTGTCATGCTTGGCACTCTGTAAACAAAGGATGAGCGAGGTATAATTGTGTTTACGTTTAATTGGTTATAGTTTGTTTTCTAATATATGTAAATTAGGTATGAGTCATTAACCCTCACTTGTGCGCTGCTGTATATATGGAATAATTTGAAGATGATTTTCAAAGCCTGCAGGAAAAAAACAATGTAAATAATTAAATCCATGTTCTCTCTTTTAAAGCAACTGGAAGAAAAACTGAAAGGACAGGCTGATTATGAAGAGGTTAAGAAAGAATTAAAGTAAGTGTTAAATGCTTACATAATTTTTTCACAAACTCTGGTTGAACAGTGCTTGTTAAATGAAGCCACAAATCTGTGTTCTTGGAACAATAAAGAATTCAGTCAAAACCACAAAGACAAGGAAATTGGGAATATTGGCAGAAATTGCATCCAGAGCCAGTGGAACTGCTATATCTGAGAGTGCTCCTTTTTGTTGCAGCAGAGGATCACAATAGCAAATAAAACACGTCCATGAAGAAAAGCCACTAAAACTATTGTCCACAAAGGGAAAAAAGTTTCAGAATCTGTGGTGTTTTAGGTGGACCACTATTTAAAAGTCTCCAGCCAACAGCTGAGGGTAATGTGGACCAAAAATGACATGCAGAGCCTTTGGCCACGGTACCTTTGCTCTGCTCCTGCCAGCCAGTGCTCAGCACTTGCCAGTTTAATGCTGGGCTTGTTTCACTGTATATTTTTGCTAATATATTGTGGTTTTAAACTAAAGCCACAAACAGCCTCTTCCTATTTCAAGGCATTTTCTTAAGAGACTTAAAAGAGCCTCATTTTAAACTATAACAAGATAAGCTGTCAGATTCAGAAGAGAACTTTTCTGACTGGAAATATGTTTAGTGTCAAGGTTTAAATAACTGCGAGAAACTCCCATCTCTTCTTTCATCATTCTGGCATTTCTGTGTGTGTTTTAAAAAGGCTGAAATAACCCATTCCCTGGTTTAATGAGGTATTTCAGATGAGGCTGGTAGTCATGTGCTTTTGTTTACACGTCCCTGGAGAATATGGAAAGCAGATTTGGATTTGCAAACCCCACAACTGCCCAGCCTCTGGTGCTGATTTATTCAAGCCACACTGGCTGAGGTTCTGGTTCACCACCAGCTGCAGCACACCCTGATGTAGGGGTATAATTTTCACTGGAATTAAATGAATTGACCATTTATTTGGTCATTTTACCTGATTATTACCTGGGCTCAAAATAGCATCATCATTTAGTGATTAGGGGTAAATACATCCACGTCCTGTCCTGAGTTAAGGGAGCAGCTTCAGGTTTTAGCCAGTTTATGTCCTCACATGTAAAGCAGTGAATGGGAAAAAAGCCACAACCTTCCAGCTTCTTGCATTAGATATTAAATGTAAATGTGCTGAAACAAGAAATGAGTTTTGAATCCTACCTGCTTTAATGCAAAGGTTTAATACAACAGGACCAGGACTTTAAAGCCAGACTTAAAAGTGCCAAGAACCCAATCTACTCATTGAATATAATCATTTACTTTGAATTTATACTTTAAATACAAACCCTGTATTCCTGGTGATAACACCAATATTTTAATTTTTTTTTTTTTTACAACACTAACTTACATGAGGGCAGGGGTGTAAAGGCAGATCAGAGAAGCTGTGACACAGGAGGCTTCATATGGTGCTTCTGCTCAGGATAAGCCTGCAGTGAAATAAATGGGAGACTCTGCTGGAAGTGGCCCTGGTTAGGTGCCAATAAATTAACCCTGTTTTCCCAGTTGTTCCAGTTTTTATATCCCTAATTTGTGGATTGATAGCTGGCTTGTAAGGGCCCTGGGGCCCATCACCATCCTGTGGGATGGTCTGAGGGTTGAGAGCACTGAGGATGTTTGCAATGCTGCATCCTCCAAGCAGCTGCTTCACACCATTCCCATGCTCCATCTAGTCCAGAAGGTGTGCTGAAGGCTCAGTGTGCATTCCCTGGCAGTGGCAGTCTGATCTGAAGTGAAACTTGCTGTAAATGAGGCTGGGAGAAGTCTGTAAATCTGGAGCCCTCACACTGAATCTTGCTGCACCTGCCTTGTGCCCTGGAACACTGACAGAAATGAACTGCTCATAACATTTGCACCTAGAGAAAAGAGACCTTGTCAGTACAGCAGGACAGAATAGAATGAATTTTTTAGGTGTTTTGGCACCAGTGTATTTTCCTTAACCCTTCCTGGGATGTTAGAGGCGTGCTGGGCTGAGGGTCTCAATATCAGCCAACTTCTACTTGGTAGGAACTTAGGTGGGCCCATGTCAAGATCTGGGATGGGAGGATTCTTCACTTTCTGCCTTGGCTTTTGTGCCCAATGGCTTCTAAACCTATTTTTGAGATCTGACAGCTCTCTGTGTGCCTTCAGTTCCCTCTCAAGTAGCACGACACGCTGACCCTGCTGCCTTTGCAGTCGGGATCAGACGAATAGAAAGTCGAGCTGTCCCAATGCACACTTTGCTTTACACTCACATCTTTCAAGTCTTCTTAGATGTGCAGATTCAAGTCACAAGATCATTTCTTTAGAAAGCAGGTAACTGATCTTGAGCCACAGATTGAGTCAAGATCTCATGGGCAAAGATATTCCTGGAATCCAAAGAAGAAATGTTGTGCTTCCTCATATTCCTGAGGAGAATGTGTCTTTTGTGACACATTTGGAGAGTCATTTTTGACATGTTTAACTTTTACATTCTTCTAAAAATGAGCCTGCTGGAGTGAATATTCCTCTTAGGGCAATTAGAGGTGCCATCAGCTTGATTTTTAGTATATTTTGTATTTCAACTGTATAGGAAATTACCTGTAAAATTGTCAGAAAGTTAATTCAGTTAGCAAAGAATCCCCTTCAGGTAGGCAGAGGTCAGTAGGTTTCCAGCCAAGGTTTGAATACACATTGCCTGCACCAATCTCACTGGAAACACAGCTGCTGCAAGGCTCAGGATCCTTCCTGAAGGTCCCAGCTGGCAGAAGGTGCTCAGAACCAAAATGCACCAGCCTGTGCAAGGAGAGGGATGACAGGGTCAGGGCTTTAGAGGCAGATTTTTGGTGTGGAGAACCAAATATAACCATAACCAGGTTTATGCTTCCAACCATTGTCAGCCTGGTTCTGGGGGCAGCACTCACATCTGCTCCTTTGGGAGAGAGCAGCTTTTTCTGGTTTAGCCTCATCCAGGAGGAAGGAAGGTGTTTGGAATGCTGCTGGATTGCTCCACATGGCAAACCCACGTGTGGTAAGTGGGGTCACAACTTGTGTGAGCTGAAATGGGATTTCCCATGGGATGTTTGCCATGTGATGATTTACTGTTCAAACTGGGTTTGAAATTCAAATCAGTCTCCTCATTTGGGCATCATGAGGATGTGCATTAGGACTGGCTGTCCATGCAGAGGCCATTCCCTGCAGAATTCATGGGAACAGAGACCTGGCTGAGGTTTTCCCTGGATGAGTCTCTGTGCATTTATCTCCCCCAGCACCTTGGAGTCCTGGGATGCAGAGCTGTGCCTAGAAACACTTTGGCTTTTGGGGATTTGCCACCTGAGTCACACACCTGTGATGTCAAAGTGATGTCAGGGTCTGTGAGAACTCGAGCCATTAGTCCACATCCTGTCCCCTTGACTGGCACAAGTCCACTGATAGCACAAAAGAGTTGGTTTTGCACGTGGCTGAGCTGTTGTGCCCACACAGAGTCTTCACAACATCACTTTGTGTGCTGTGTATGGGGTGATGGCTCCACCCTACAGCCAGGCAAGAGGTGACACTGAGTGATGCCATGTAATGAAGGTGATTGCCAGAAATTTGTGCTTTCATTAATTATTACATTTTAGGGATGCCTGTCAGAATTAACCCTGTGTGCAATGAATGTGCACAGATGCAAGATACATGAGGTCTCTTTCTCAGAATTGATTTTTTCCCCCTTGGGTTTGCTATGACTTTGAGTGATCTTGAATGGCCCAGAGACCTGATTTCCAGAGTGTCACTTAATGCACATCCAGCTCTGGATTAATCCAGGGACAGGTTCAGGCAGTTAATGGGTGCCTGGCTAACTCCTCATGGCATCCAGAATACTGGACTTCTGCCTTTTTTTCCTCTGTTTCCACATTTCATGGAATCACTGAATGTTTTGGGCTGGAAGGACCTTAAAGCTCATCCAGTGCCACCTCCTGCCATGGCCAGGGACACCTTCACTACTCCAAGCTCTATCCAGCCTGGCCTTGGACACTTCCAGAGATCCAGGGGCAATTCCAAAACCTTTAATACATGATCCACAGCTTTTAATACAGTTTAATACGTGATTAACCAGATTGTTCCTGCTCACAGAGTTCTTGGTGCTTTATACATGACAAATGCTGTATAAACACCATCTATATGTGTTTATGTGTTTTTCTTCACCAAATGAATGTTGTCTTTGTACACTAAGAAGCTGAAATCATTTATTGCTTCAGTCTGAGGAAGTTCATGTCCTGCCTGCATCAGGCTGGTTTTAAAAAAATTATCCAACAAAGTGCAGTAATAAGTCTGGACTCCTGTAAGATTCTGGTTTGCCAGATGACACAGCTCTGACTGAGAGCCTCTGAAGGGAGACGTCCTCTGACCGCTCGCTATTTGTATAAAATATTGACAATGAGGCTATCAGATTCTTCTCCTAATGTACTTATAAATATTTGGATCTTTCATATTTCTTAAGAAATATTGGGCCATTTTGTCTTCCCTTTGCCATAGAATGAAGGGGTTATTAAAATGAAAAACTGCCTTTTAGCCTGTAGTGCCTTGGTTGGGAGGATTATTTGTGCATATTTTCCTTGCTGGTGAGCTGGTGTATATTCTGTAAGTGCTGTACTGTGGTGGTGATTCCCCTCTTTTGCTGCTTTGCTACAACTTCCTCATTCCCTTCCAGCTTCACAGATAAATTTATATTGTTTCTGACAGCTTAAAATGTTATATCCTTATTAACCTTTAAATTTACACTTTAAACTGGCCTGGTGGGATTGCATATGGAATGATTTAGATGATGCTTGAGAAAATTTTCTTATCCAATAACTGGTTTGAGGAGTTATTCTGTATTCATTAGGAGATTGTGTTACTGCAAGGAAAGTTGTCATCACTTGTAGTGTTGCTGGAGAACAGGACACGATCATGTTAATGCTCATTAGTGGAGTTGTTATGAAAAGAAGAAATAGAAAATAATTTCTTTTTTCTGCCCTCCACAGTATATTGAAATCCATGGAGTTTGCACCATCTGAAAGCTCTGGTGCGCAGGTACTGAACTTACTTCTGTTTTCTTACTTATTTAACAGCTCAGTTGATTAACAAAAATTTTGTCTTGCAATTCCTTGTTGTTGACATCGACAGTTTCCTGTTGATGTTGAGGCTTCCATCCTTGTTTTTCCTGATATTTTCTTATGTAAAAAGCTGAACTGGACTTTTTTTTTTTTTTTTCTGCGTGTTAATTTCATTTAAGTGGTCAAGGACAAAGTGACATTTCAGCTGTGCTGGAGTGGGTAAACCAGAATGTTGTGAAGTTGAGTCATTTAAAGATACTGGAGTTGGTGGACAGGCAGCACAGTGTGCAAGGACTTCAGCATTTTTAAGTATTTGTTAGCCTTGAAAATTTCTTTTCACAAAAGAAAACAAACCTTGGAGTACTGAGAAAGCTTTGCTGTTCCAGCAAATTAATCTTACTTCAGTTTAAAGGTTATGAATTAAATTCCTGTTTCTGAAATCCAAACTGAATATCGATATGTTGAAATTAATTTTCAATGGGATTTTTAATGACCAAGGGTTAGATATTTGGATGAGAGTAAATAGCATATTTCTCTGACTGATGTTATTTTGAACAAACTGTTTCTGCTGAAATGCAGCATGTCAAGGAAATGCTTAGCTTGGGTCAGTTGACCTAGAAGGAATAATATAATCTTAACTCCTGTTTTAATCAGATTAAAAGAAGTCTACGGCTTTTAAACTGAAAGCGTGCCAGGACCATTTAAAAATAAGTAAGATTAAGAAAATGTTCTGTTACACATCTCAAAATAATGCAGAATTAGTGAATGATTTACAGTGAAAATTTAACAGTGACTCTCTTCCATGGCTCCCACCAGAGCCTGGAGTGATTCCTGCTGATCTGTGCCCAGCAAATTCCCTCGCTGCCCTCAGAGACCAGTCAAGCACTTGGTTTTTTTTAATTTTTTTTCCCTCTGAAATCCTTTTTAGTGCCTGAGTGAGATTCTCAATGCTTTGAGAAACAAACCTCCCCCTTTGGTTTCCTTTAGGATGCATCCAAGCCGCTGGAGGTGCTGCTGCTGGAGAAGAACCGCTCGCTGCAGTCGGAGAACGCCACGCTGCGCATCACCAACAGCGACCTGAGCGGTAGGTCCACCCAAATTTTGGCTCTCGTGGGTGCCTCTGCTGTCCTGTGATGGGAGGGAGGGCTGAGTGAGAGCTGAGTGTCTGAGCTAATGCATGGCAGGAGGATTAAGAAGCAACAGGAACACTGCGTAACGTTGGATTTCTGTAGTTTTATAGGCTGGATAATGAATTAAAAGTTAGAGAGTGTATAAAGGTGGAGGAAGAGGATTACAGGCTGTACCAGTGTTTGAGGCTGTCTTCTGTTTTGGGAACAAATCCATCTCTTTCCCCCACACACAGTGTTATGCAAAAGGTTTGCATGTAGATCACAGTGTCCCTGTCTGATACACTTGGATATACCACCAGCAGGTCAGTTTGGGAAAGCAAAATCCTTTCTTCCCAGCGAAGTGTGTTTGCTGTTTGGCTTTCCTAATGTGGGCTTTTACATCTTGTGTGCACATTTTTTAAATGGCAAGTCATGGAATTTCCAGATTCTTGAATGATGGTTTTTGCAGCTGGAAGAAAGTTAAAAGTTGCCACTGGCCCTGGGTTTACTGAATTCTGAAGCGTTTTATGACTTTTAACTGAGTGATCTTGGTGCATCCACCTAATGGTTATTCCTTTATTCAAATTGGTTTGTTCCAAAATGTAAATGTTTGCTGCATTTGGGTTCAGTCAGGTCCAATGAGTCATATCTTGAATGAGAGACAACAGAGAGACTTGCTGTCTGTAACTGGATTTATTTAACTGTATCACTGCACTTCATGTAACTGTTCTAGTGTTAATGTCTGTAAGGGGGATTCTCCAGGCTGCAACATACAAGAAAGGTGCAAACATGAAATGCATGTTGTTTGTTTTGGGGGCCTTGTTTGGCTTAAAAATTTTCAATCATGGAAAAAAAAAATTAAAAATAAAAATTTAAAAAAAAAAAAAGAAAAAAAAAACCCAACAAATAAAAACGAACCAAAACCAAACAAAACCAAAACTCCCACCGCCACTCCATTGGCCCGTGTCAATCTGCACTTTTTCCCTTTGCGGGGCAAACTTTGCATTTTTTTATCTTGGTTTTTCCCTCTTTGACCCCCCATAATGCATTATGTTTGACCTTCCTTGTAGGGTCAGCCAGGAGAAAAGGGAAAGACCAGCCTGAGAGTCAGCGTCCTGCAACCTTGCCGGCCTCCCCTCCTTCCCAGTTGCTCCGCAACGCGGGGGAGCAGGCTTCCAATACTAATGGTACACACCAGTTCTCACCAACGGGTTTAAGTCAAGACTTTTTCAGCTCATCCCTGGCGAGCCCCAGCTTACCCCTGGCCTCCACAGGAAAATTTGCACTAAACTCTCTCCTCCAGCGACAGCTAATGCAGTCCTTCTACTCCAAGGCAATGCAGGAAGCAGGAAGCACAAGCATGATTTTTCCAACAGGTCCATACAGCACAAACTCCATATCTTCCCAAAGTCCATTACAACAAAGCCCGGATGTAAATGGCATGGCCCCATCTCCCAGCCAGTCAGAAAGTGCTGGGAGCATCTCCGAAGGCGAGGAGATAGACACGGCCGAAATTGCACGTCAGGTGAAAGAGCAGTTGATCAAGCACAATATTGGACAGCGGATATTTGGACATTATGTGTTGGGACTGTCACAAGGGTCTGTGAGTGAGATCCTGGCCCGGCCAAAGCCATGGAATAAACTGACTGTGAGAGGCAAGGAGCCATTTCATAAGATGAAGCAGTTCCTGTCGGACGAGCAGAACATCCTGGCTCTTCGCAGCATCCAGGGCAGACAAAGAGGTAAGAGCTCCCCAGCCCCCTGCTCCTCTTAGTTCCAAACATTCCAAACCAGGAGCTTCTCCATCCGGGGCTGTTTGTGCGCTGCTGCTGCTGCTGTCACCCAGGTCAGGTGCCAGGTGCAGCAAGTTCAGCTCTGCAGCACTCAGGCAGGTTCGTATCTGTGCTTACGCTTTTTTTAGCCGCTGGTTGGTGCCTGTCAGCAGGAGTGAGCAGCAGGGACACTCACAGCCCTCTCTGCCCAACCCCTCCGTGCCACAGCTAAACACGGAGCCAAAAGGGTCAGCAGCTACTCGGGGTACCAGCCCTCAGAAATACTTGGGGGTTTTTATTGGAGGTTATTTACTGATACCAGGCTTTTGTTGTGTCTTGTGTGATTATGTTTTTTCCCCAAAGTGTTCTGGCAAAATAGGGTAGGTGATGCATGAGATGAGTAATTAAAACACAATCCCAGTTTAAAGCAGCTTTGCATATTTAAGGCAGCGATTTTAAGAAGTAACATGCATTTCATTGTGATTCATCTTAAGGCTGAGATTTACATTTAGAGAAACTGAAAAGTAAGTTGTTTACAGTCAAGAAATATTGGAAAGGACAGGCAGGGTTTTCCTAGATTTTGTTTAATTGGAAGCACACACTGTTAGATTTATAATCTGTTCTTCCTTTTGATGATTGTACTTGAGGGGATTATCTGCCCATCTTTAACCTCTTCATTTTTGGTATCTCTAGACATTTATTTATATCTGTCTAATCTCCTTTCCGAACATAGCTGTAATCTTTATTAACAAATCAGCCAGCCTTGCTTCTTCCCAAGTAGCCAGTTCCTCCTGCTCAGGGGCCTGAGGGGCCAAGAGAGCTCAGGGCCAGGCTGCCAGCTCCTCATGTCACACAGCCCGTGATGTCAGAGCAACCATCCCCTGATTGTTTTGTTCTTACCAAACTTGTTTTTCAACAGAGAATCCAGGCCAGAACCTGAACAGACTATTTCAGGAAGTACCGAAACGAAGAAATGGGTCTGAAGGTACGTCACAGGCAGGTGTTTTTCTTTGCAGTCAATCCCTAGGAAGTGGAGTGTGCTTTAGCTGTGTGTTTCCTTAAAACTGTGCAGTTTGATTCTGGCCTGGAATCTGATAGAAAAACAGACAGTAAGTATAAAACAAACCATGGGTTAGATGAACACTTTGCTTTTTCTAATTCTGCTGCTGCTGTACTAACATAACCCTGTTTGGATAGTTCTTCCACTCCCATCCCCCCTGCAAAACAGATAAAGAGAGAGAAGAGATGGAAGTGGCTTTATAAAGTCATCAGATCTATTGAAATGCTCTCTTTGCTATTTTTATGGTTTTGGAGGGAGAAAGTTGCACAGTTATAACATCAATTGCATACTGCTTCTGCTCTAGGTTTGCTTCTTTCTTCTCAGGGGGCTTATGCTGACAAATTCCACTTTAGTACACTGCTAAATTGGTGTGATGCTTAGTTCAGTATTATATATGAAAAAGACATCAAGATAAGTGAACATCAGATCCATAAATTATCACTGAACAGAATGTCTGCACATTTTTGTTATAGATTAGTTCCAGAAATTTTCTTTTAGTGAGACCAGAAAGAAGTAAAAACAAAGGCAGGTACATCTAAAGTTTGTAGTTATTTTGACTCCAGTCACAAATTACCTCAATTGCTTACAAACAATAATCTCGTAATGGAAAATGCAGTTAAGTGCAGTAGCACTCACAGTTTTCCCTCCTTTTCTTCCCCTTAGAGGTTAAAAAACAAACAAAACAAAAAAAAAAAGGCAAAACCAAACAACCAAGTAATAGCTCTTAGCTGGAGAGTACTTCAAATGATATCTGCGTTTAAATGACTCTTTCTCTTAATGTATTAACCTCTAGAAAGTTAAAAATTATTTTTATCTAGTTACTTTTTAATTCTGTTTTGGGCTGAATGTATACTCATCATGCTTTGCCTAGCAGCTGATGCCATTTTTAAGTTGATTCCTGGGCTTATTTTTTTAGCTTTCTTCCTTTCCCCTCCAGTTCTTTTCCCTTCTGTTTCCTCTTCCCCTCAAAAAAAAAAAAAAAAGAAAAAAAAAAAGAAAAAAGAATAGATCTATATATGTTACCATAGAAAAGGAATATATGACCACGTAGTTCTTCCTCTGGAGTTCTCACCATTCTGGGGCAGCTAGAGACAGGCACAATGAGGATATTTTGCTTTTATTATGTTAAGTACTTTTTTTGTGTGGTGTCAATGTTGATAAAGGTCCTGTGCAAGTTGTCCTCAGGTTGTGCTGGCCATGTATCACATACAGTGTGTGTTTGTGTTACAAAGACAGCCAAATAAGAGTTTTCCTGGTGTCATTAGTTGTGTTTTCCTCCCCAGGTAACATAACCACGCGAATCCGAACCGCAGAGTCTGGCTCTGATGAAGCCATCAAATCCATTCTCGAACAAGCCAAAAGGGAGCTGCAAGTACAGAAAACAGGTACGGCCTCATTTTGTCTCTGCCTGCTTTTACTGCAGAATTTAATTAAAACAATTGCCATGAGCTTTCTGGTCAGTTAATTATATTCTTAAAAGCTTCAGAGTAGGTTTGAAGAGTTTTTTGGAGATTTTTATTGTTATTTAGTGGAGTTGTTTCTGTCTCTGAGATGTCCCAAGTTAAGGTCGCACGTGTCCCGGCGTGGTGAGGTCTCTGCTCTCCCTGCTCCCTGTGGGATTTCTGAACACCTTTATCCCTGTGATAAAGAGAGCTCTGAGCTCCTGGCTGCCCTCCAAACCTGCAGGAGTCACTGAGGGGAACCTACAGAATCCTTTCTCCTCCCAGTTTGCTCCTTGGAAAGGGAGCAGGTCCTGCTTTCTCTTCCATTCTTCTCACTCAGGCCCCAGGGACACAGCTGCATGGGAGAGGGGCTGGATGGATTTGTTGGGGTGGAGGTCACACTCCAGGCAGCAATTACCAGTGCCAGCACCATGGTGCATCCTGTACTCATACAGGCACACTCAGTCCTGACTCTTAGATTACTTTATTTTTGGTTACAGAACGTATTCAGTGAATGAACTGGCAAATCCAAAACACATTCCCTTTCCCAAAAAATCCCTCTTAGCCTGAAATAAGTCTAATTTCTCATTATATGCTGTCATGTAATTAACATTTCTGTCTAGTCCATGGCCCTCTCAGTTTTAAGAATTCCCAGTAGCACTCTTGGGCTGAAGTAGAAATTACTGTGCAATACTTCTGTTTCATTTTTAAAAATAAATACTGATTTACAGTTTTGGATAGTTGTCTTTCAAATGAAAACTAAGTTAATCTCATGGCAGAATATAAAACACTAGTTAATATATTATCTAAATAATATGACTTTATGCAGGAAATTATTACATAGAGAGCTTTGTGTATGAAACTGCAAGAATGTTACTCAGTAGCATGTTTCATCTGAGAGTCTCAGACTTCCTTTCAAATATTAATTTGGCCTCAAAACTCCCTGTGAAACCAGCAGATAAAACAGCAGAGATAGTCTCACTGTCTTTTTTTCCTATTTCTTAGCTTTTCATGTATTTTGCAGTGTGTGACAGGAAGGAATGTAGGGAGGCAAATTCAGAAATGCATTCAGATGAGCTTTAGTATTACTGGAGCCATACACAGCGTGTTGGAAATCTTATTTCACTTTGGTGCCACTCCTTGCAGTGTGGGGTTCCCTGCTCCAACCTGGTGCTTCACTGCCTGTTCTCTGCAGAGCAGCTTTCAGAGGAACTGGTTTCCAAGCACTGGGGACCTCAGTGGAGACTGAAATAGAAGCAGATGCCATTGCAAAACCTCCTGGCTTTGCAGAGATAATTCCCCACCCACGTTCCAGTCTCTGCTCATCCCTGACTGCTGCAGCACAGCCACTCAAACCCTGGTTCCCCACTGGAATGCTGCATTTGGGGGTTATCTCTGCTGAAAGCACCTGTGACTCCATCCTAGAGCTTCAGATAAAGGAGAGGGTGATGGCCAGGTATCAGCCTGGCTCTGGTAGAGCTGTTTATTTCAGTGGTTGCGACCATGGTACAAGAAAACAGGAAGCAGGAGCATATTTAGTTTGTCAGGTGAAATAATGATGATCATCTCTTCCTAAAGTTCTGTCTTTGTTGTAATTTGTGTGTTGTGTTTCTGAAGTTTAAAGGTCTCACCTTATTTATACTGTAATAGTCTGTCCAGGTGAATGCAGCTGTGTTCAGTTCTGAGTGCGTGTTAAATTCATTTGTGGAGAAAAGAGTGAAGCGAAAGGTTAAATAACTTTGTAAATGCAGCTATAAAATGTTATTGACCACGTGGGGGTGGGGGAAGAAGAAGTGAAGGGTTGATTTTCAAAGGCATTTATTTGAAAATTTTTACACTGGTGGAAGGGCAAGTGATCCCAGACTTGTGCAGCCGAGTCTGTGCGTGCAAACATCCAGCACTTTGGCAACTCTCAAAATTTTCCAGTGAAGAGCTTTGGAAATCTTACATTATTTTGAAAAGTGAAAATCTCTGCTTAGTGAAAACTCCTCCCTCCCATCCAGAAATGTATTTCAGCCCCGTTTTGGTTTTTTTTTTTCCCTGTCAGGGAAATGTTTACAGTAGCACGTGTTGAATATAAAGCATTTTCCTCTGTTGCATTTAGTCTTTTGGTTGTTTTTCATAGCTGAGCCGGCTCAGCCGCCTTCTGCCTCTAGCAGTGGCAATTCTGATGATGCAATTCGATCCATTCTGCAACAAGCCCGACGGGAAATGGAGGCACAGCAGGCTGCCCTTGAACCTGCCTTAAAAACACCACCTCTATCTCAAGCTGACATTTCTATCCTGTCCCCCAAACTAGTGTCTACACCTGCAATGTCTTCGGTTTCCAGCTATTCTCCTTTGGCCATATCCCTGAAGAAACATTCATCTGTCACTGATTCCAGTATCTCTGCATTGCAGAACCTCTCTGGGCTCAAAAAGGAGCCTCAGGAGGCACCTGTTTTAGAGCTTCATGGAATAAGTGATTCTGCCCAGGGTATGTTGAGGCATGTTAAAAATGAGTTGGGACGTGGTGGTGTTTGGAAGGACCATTGGTGGAATACTGTGCAGCATGAGAGAAGAAATGCAGCTCTTCCTGAAGATATAAAAGTTGAGGAAGCCAGTGGTGGAAAAGAAAAGGTCAGCAATCAGACTAGGCCAGATCGTAGCCAGCTCCAAGGACCGTCTTCTTCCGAGTATTGGAAAGAGTGGCCAAACGCGGAATCTCCGTACTCGCAGAGTTCTGAATTGAGCATGACTGGGGCGAGTCGCAGTGAGACACCACAGAATAGCCCCCTCCCTTCATCCCCTATCGTGTCCTTGTCCAAGCCATCCAAACCTTCGGTTCCTCCACTGACACCCGAGCAGTATGAGATTTATATGTACCAGGAGGTGGATACCATAGAGCTAACGCGGCAGGTCAAGGAAAAGCTAGCAAAGAATGGCATCTGCCAAAGGATCTTTGGGGAAAAGGTAAAGAAGTGGTTCTCTCTTGTTTCACCAGTGTTGTGATTGTGCCCTCTGCTCCTTACACAGGTGCAGAGGCAGAGGGGTCCTGTGGAAAAATGTTTTTGCTCCCTGTGTGAAGTATTTCAAAACTTACAAAGTGTTAGTTTCCCTGTGTGGTAGGAATTGCAAGGGTTTTTATACAGGGATTGGCTTCAGCCACTTGGAATTAGGGATGGGGCCCCACGTTTAGAAAACTTGCAAGCTGAAGCAAACGTTGTTGAGACTCAATATTTCATGGTTAATGTAATGAATTCGTGGAATATTTGAGTAATACCATTGTCATGACTGGAGAGTCTTAAGTTTGTTATAAGCGAAGATTATGGACACAAGAGCACTTTTCCTTTTTCGTTATTATTTGGAAATGTGCACAAGGGCATTAAAACAAACACATGGAAAATCCCCTAACTCTCCTTAGTCTGAAGTCAAGAATTCCAAGTCATTTCTAATACCTGGTGCTCAGTACCTCAGTGTGCTCTGAGATGTTTTAGAGCAATGTTTGATTTCAGATAAGGTTCCCTGAAGTTCTCAAGTTGTGAGCCCTAAGCACTGAGCACATGGGATTTTGAGGGTCCCTAAACATCAGAAAACCCCTCCCAGGCTGTAAAAAGTGTTGGACATTTGTTTTTTCTTCTTCCTATAAAGAATTGAATCAATATAAAAGTGTAATAGGAGCTGGCATCGCACTATTACCTTCTCACTAAGATGTAAAATGAAAAGTCTGACCTCTCGGGGTCATTAAAGATCCCGTGGCAGCTTTCATTAAGTATGATTTTTAACTCTTGTACCAGTGCTGAATACCAGGCAAGTAATTGCATTCTGCCTGTCTGAAATTCTCCCCCCTCCCCCCCGCATTCAGCTGTATTCTTAAATATTTACTTATGTGGAGCAGCTGCTGCTACAGGTGAAAACACACATCGTTATAATTCATCCCCCAAAAATCAACCAAATATAGGCCTAGTCTCAAAAGTCCCAATTATTTTTGTTTGAGAACAAAATACATGCCAGTCATTGCCTGTTTCATCTGCCTGTGTGTGCCTGGACTCGGTGTTTTTCCTGTTAAAACTGATGAAACTGTTTGACACAAAATATGAAAAGCATGCAAATCCTTCACCAGGCTGCTGCCACCCAGATCCTACAGGAAAAACCCACCTTCCTTCAGAAGGCAACACGGCAGGAAGAAAAGCATTTCCATCCAAGTATCCACAGAATAGAGTTTTTATAATTGTCCAATTTTTACAGCTTTTATAATTGTCCATATACAAACAATTTGAGCGATAGAGTAAAGGAAACCAAAATAATTTAAATTCCCCCCGTTTCCACTGCCAGTGTGTTAACGTGCCATTCTTGGTTGCTTCACTTCAGGTATTGGGGCTGTCCCAAGGAAGTGTCAGTGACATGCTCTCCAGGCCAAAGCCATGGAGCAAATTGACCCAAAAAGGCCGAGAACCATTTATTCGTATGCAGCTCTGGTTGAATGGTGAGCTGGGACAGTGTGTCCTGCCTGCACAAGGGCAGCAACAAGGACAAGGTAATTAAAATTCCACTATGTTGTTTGAGTTGAGGAGGAGGAGAGGTTTTTTTTTTTTTTTCTTTTTCTATTTTCTGTATTTTTTTTTTTAAATTTGCAGTAAGCCAGCCTTGCACTAGTGCTGGTCCAGGTGTTATGGAAGTGGCACCATCCCACCCTGGCAGCCCGGCCAGTCCCTAAGAGAATGTGCTGGGAATGTTTATGAACGTTTATGTGTAATTGATAAGCAGCAGTTATCAAGTTCCTCATTAGGGTGATATTATCTAGGCATGAATATGACACACAATCCCAAAAATTTTGGCCAAAGAGCTGGAAAATGTTGTGCGCTGTTTCCTAGGGTTGCACAGGGGATTTGGATTGTTCCAGGGAGAATATCGATTGCTGTCTCAGGAGGTGAGCTGGAAAACTGAGCTTTAAAGGGGGAATGCTGGGTTGCAATGGCACTTCTGTTGTGGCTGTCTCTTCCCCTAGTACCTGTTGACACAGAAAAGCCAGGCTGGAGCCTGGCCTGGGTGCACCTTTCTGTGCCATGAGTTAACTGAGCAGCGAGCCCTTGCCGAGATCAGCACTGTGCTATTTGTTGAGCCTGCTTACTGTTTAGTTTGTGGTTTGGCATCTCCTTTTATTGTTCCCTGATTTTCCTCTCCTCTCTTATCTAGTCCTTCACTCTGTGACATCATTACAGGATTCCCTACAGCAGGGATGTGCAAGCTCAGGTAATCAGCTGGTTTCAATGATTTGCTCTGAAATAATTCTCTGTGCTTTTGTTGCGTTTGCTTTGATGCTGAGAGGTTTCTCACATTTTGTTGTATCACACAGGAGTCCCTTCAGTTTTTTTTTATTAATGCAGTTAATTCCTCTTTCTCTCCTTGTTGCTATGGCAGATGTAGGGAGCACACATATTTAGCTGCATATATTAGGTAAAGAGACTCTGTCTGATCTGAGAGATCATTGGCTCTGTAAGGGCTTTTTTTTGCCATAGTTCAGCTTATCAATGTGACATGTGACAATGGCTGTAAAACAAGCCCTTGGTTTGTAATGTGATCCACATACTCCAGCTGCCTCACTTGCTGGTAGGTTTTTTTCCACTCTCCTTTGCACAAAATCTGCTTTGTTAATCCAAAGGTGGGGAACAGACCACGTTACGTCTGTTTCAAGCTTCATTAAACATTCCCAGCTGACCTTATTTTTTCTTTTTTTCATTTTCAAAAAATAAAAATAAATAAAAAAGCAGATGCAGCAAAGCTGAGTGTCAGGGAAGTGAGTGGCTGAAGGCTTTAGAGATGGTCACAGGATAGGAGGGAGGCTGGGACAGGAGAGAACAGCTGTGTTCCTGCTGTTAGATACCAAACTCTACCCACACAGCCTCTTACCAATGAAATGCTTCACTGACGTAAAACACTCCAGAAAAATACCCGTGCCCTGCTCTGTGCTTACAGCCAGTGCCCTGTGCTGGAGAACTGCTGCATTTCAGGGCACAGACAGGGAAGGGTTGCGCTCTTCTTTCACCTCTCTGCTATTCTGAAAAACTCCTTTTTTCTGCAGCTCGCTGGCTTTACTCTAAATATCCCAGCTAAAGTGTTTTTTTCTCTCTACTGGGGAAACTGTTTTGCATTCTAAAAGATTTTACTAGAAGAAAATTCGTGATGATATTCAGTCCACGTTTTTCTTAAGGAGAACAGTTGAAAATAAATACATAAAAGAAAGAATAAAAAAAATGCCCCCAGTAAAAACAAGCCATGAAAACAAAACCAAAATGGGAGAAAATTATTTGCAATCATAGGGCTATTGTTACTTATAGCCAAGCATTTAGGGAACATGGAAATTTCCTGTGATGGTTCATTAAAAACATGCCATTGAGTACTTTTTTTGCGGCATCAATGCCGTGCAAGAGTGTCACAGTTACAAACGCCTGAGACGGCGTGGAAAATATGAGTAATTAATTGTAGCCATTTTAGGGGGAATTCGAAATCAGAGGAGCTGGGAAATGCTGCATTGTTATTGCTAATCTTCATATTTATGACTAGCTCTAATTATAAAAGATGGAAAGACAAGCCCATAGTATTAAAATCCAACCACCCTCTGGATTCCCGGGGGGATGGCTGGGAGCTGAAAGTGATTTCCTTCAGGAAGTTCAGTTTTGCTGCTGGGATATTTTGTTCCCTCCCACACTCCCAGTGTCGTTTGTCAGTTCCTGCCCTTGAGCTAATATTTTGTGAGGTGACACGTTCCTATCAGCTAATAAAATCATGTTATTGATGATTGTCCTCCTTCATTCCTTAAAGCCAACTTACAAATGAGAAAATGGGCTCGTGCCCTTTTCTACCTCCTCTCGGAGGATTAAAAATAGAATTGTTGTACAAAATGTTCTTTTCTTGGTGCCTTTCTCTGTTTGAAGGAATAAGGAAGGTTGTGACACCAGGCAGAACAAAAGAGCAAAAACCAAGTTATTTGAATGAGGAAGGGCAGTTTGGTAATTTCCTTTTATTAGCAGCTGTTCTGTAATTAAAAATGCAGCAAACAGTTTGGAAAAGGTAATAATAATTATGCATTTGTGAAAGATCCATCACTCCAGGGCAGGGAGGAAAAAAAAAAAAAGAGAGAGAGAGAGACAGCTCCAATTTTCTGGTCTTCTGAGACATTTCCCAGGAAAATCAAGGCAGAGAAGGTTGCATACTTGTAATTTTAAAACAGAAATTAATCAGAACAATTTTGAAACGAGGAGAGGTCTGGAGCCTTTTCCATGTAATATAATTGGCTGGGAACTTGTTGAATGCATGAAGGGAAAGAAGTGAAATTAAACTAATACACTCAGTGGCTCCTGAGTGCTTTGCCAAGAAGGTCTTCAGTGTACAGAGTGTCAACATGCATAGTAACGACTCAAACTTTCATTAGCTGGGAGTATTCTCATTACTATTTGGCTCTATTCTATCGACCTAGCCAGATTTTCTGGATTTCTGGCCCAGTTAGTTACACTTCTAGATCATGAAGTTTTGATTAACACCTCATTCATGAAAATCTCACCTTTTGTCCAGTAATTTTGCATTTTCACGTGTAGAAAGATGGGCCCATCAGTGTTTCATATAGTGAATGGATAAACATATATATGTTTTATATATTTATATATATGTTGAGATAGTAAAGGGAAGCCAAGCTTAGTTTTCTTCTTTGGAAACCCAATTAATGGATTTTGTAAAAAACAGCCTATACCAAAATGAGAGCCAGGTATATGCCTGTATTTTCTCCCTGTGAGTTTTCCTCAAGGCTTGGTGATTTTGTGCAAGTTTCAGGGAACATGTTTTACACAAAAATGGTGTCTGTACCCTAGGTGGTCAAAAATAGTATTGCTGTGCCTTTTCTAACATTTTTTCTGTGTATTTCTTTCCACCTAAATGCTCTAATGCCCTTGGGTAAATCTGCCTTTTTAATGATTTATGTGTCAAAAGCATGGACCAAATCACATGGAAAAAAAAGTTGAATTAGTGTCACCCAACTGCATCAGCATTTTTTCCTGATGAATTTGGCCCTTATTTAGTTGCATTACTGCTGATGGGAGCCGGGGTGGGTTTGAACGGTTGCCATGTGCCAGGAGAAGGCTCAGATATTTCTCTAAATACTTGTACTGTGCACAGCTTTTATTAGTTGGTTTTATTTTGAGGGTTTGTGCTGCGTATCTATAGGAGATTGAGACAGAGTTTCCTTTTTGGTGCTGTTGGTTCCGTCCGTGGCTGCTCGCAGGAAAGCTGAATTTTTACGTTCACTTTTTTCTTTATCCTCTGTGAAGGACATATACACTCTCTATACTACATTAAAGGCTTGCAAATACTCAGTGGGAAGAAGACGTGCCTTTTTGGTGTGTGTTTCTGTAAGGGTCGTCTTATGACCTAATGTGGAAATCTTCATTTGCCGATACAGCTGCGGGTGATCTCAGGGGATTTTGAATTTCCCTTTTGTTTGTCTTCCTTTCTGGGTATCATCCATCATTCCTAACCTCATGCTGCTTAGCAATAGTAACACTCATGGGAGTTGAAGAAAGGATTATAGCAGCATAAAATGGGGAGCTAATTAGAGCTTGTTTCAAAATCAGAATCTAGCTTGAGATAATTGCGTATTATCTGGTGATTTAAAAACCCGAGATCTACTGTATTTAGATCAACTGAAATATGCATAAAAGCTTTCTTTTCAAAATAAAGCATTTGCAACAACGGGGAGATTACTTCTTATCATCCCTTGGGGACACAAATCAGAAAAACCTCAGGATGATTTTGTGTTGTTATGATATTAACCGAGAGATCGGGGTGTGATGGCAGAGCCAGGTATCCACTGTATTTTCATTTGTGTAATACAGATTCCTGTAACATTGGCCAGTACAGAAGCTGCTGAGTGGGCAGGTAGTTAACTGTGTGCTGGGTGGATATTCCCATTTTCCTGATACCAGGAGAATTCTGTCACGTTGGCTGCTCTGGGAGAAACAAAGTAGGGAGAGAGCGTGTTTCAGGCTGGCAGCCCAAATTCAGGAACACAATCCTGATGCACTTCTGGGAAAGCTCAGTAGCCTTGTGGTGCCAAAGGAGAAACCCTTACCCCCATCTCCCTGTGTTTTATCATCTTTCCTTGCGTTGTTCTGCTTTGTTTGGGTGGGCAGAGCTCACCCAATGCAGTGGTGCTCCAGAGCACAGCTGGGAGAGCTGAGTCTTTTCACTGTGATGTCACCAGTGATTGGTTGGTGCAGTGATGCTGACAGACCTTCCAAATTGGAGCTGGTTTTTGTTGTTGAATCAAAAAAAAAAAAAGAAAAAAAAGAGAGAGAGGAATGGTTTTGCAGTCATTTGCTGGCATTCCAGGTTAATAAAAATGTATGACATGAAATGTTTGTGGTTAATGTAGTCTGTGAAATGGAAGAGAAGGGAGATCACATGGCTCAGACAGCCGACTGCAGGAATTCCTTGCAGAGATGTTTTGTGTTTAATGACCAATTGCTGAGTCTTGGACTTGGGAAAGTTGTGGCCTTTTGTGCTAGGTACAAATGTGGTTTTAAAGTTCAGAGCTGAACTACTACATCAGCCAAAGAGTTACCTTCATGCTTATCCCTGGAGCACCCTGGCACATCCTGGTGAAGTTTCCACATTTTTTCTGTGTGGTTTGGGATTGGGCTCAGGAGCAGTTGTCTGTGGCTGTGTTGATTTCAAACCATAGGGTATCAGCTGGCTCCTCATAAGGGCAGCTGTTGTAGTCTGTCTGTAACGTGTGTGATCATCTTCTGTGCCACTTCCCTGACATTTGGACCATGAAAAGCTCCCTGGCAGCCTTTCTGGTATCAATAAAACCAGGAGAGTGGCTGTCAGGGCACCTCGCTGAGACCTGGGAATGCAGCATGAAGTCAGTGCCTCGAGTTGATTCTGAACACAACGCTGGCTCTGATTCCTGGCCATCAGCTGGGCATTCCTGCTTCCTGCTGGGGCCTGTCCTGCCCAGGCTGCCTCCCACAGCCCTGCTCCTTTTCCATCAGTGATGTTTGCAAATAGTCAGTATTTGTGGAGAAATTCCTCTGCTGGTTGTATTCTCTGTCCATGGAACCACCCACTGATTCAGTTTGCAAAAGACGACTCTGTCCTTGCTGTGGTCACATATTTGCTGTGAGAAGGGCTAAAGGGGCTTTTAGAAGGGCTAAAATAAAACATGAAATCAGGGAGTGAACACTGTTTTCTAGGCTGACACTCCTTGTGACTCAATTACAATGTTCCTGTTGATACAGCAAAGAGGAGACCTGTGCTGGATTCTGAAGGCAAATTTAATTCACTCCTAAGTGCAGTTATGGACTCGTAGCATTTGTTTTGGAGAAGTTACCCACTCAGGTTGCAGCTAGGTTTTATTTCTGTGGTTAATTTGGGAATGTGGGTCCTTGACACTCACTCCCCCTTAGTGTGAGATCCTCAAGCAAGGAGTTCAGGTGTGGCTCTGCAGCAACACTGAGCCAGGCACAGCAATGGCTTATCCTTAAAATCTTCATTTTCAAAGAGCAGAATTAATAAATGAAGATTTATTTTTTTTTAAGCTGTGTGAAAAAAAAGAAACTTTCCTGACCATTATCGCCTCAGGCTTCTCAGGTAGTTCACAGAGTAGCAGTTAGCATGAGAGTTGCTAAAAAGGGGATATAGTTAGGGAGAGAAACCATGGCCATTGAGCAGTCTAGCTCTGTAAATTCCACTGTTGTTAATTTCATTACTTACTACTCCACTTCATTAATTACCAGCATTTTCCTTCCCCTCTCTGTGCGCGTTCGGAGACGCGCGGCCTCCCCTGGGGAGGGGCCCTCGCCCCCTCCCCGCTGCCAACTGCAAAGCACGGAGGGGCTGGCTGGAAAAGGAGGAGCTGAGAGGTTGGGAAGGCAAATTCCAGCCTAAGTGGAGCAGCACAGACACCCAGAGAGGCCAGGGCTCTGCAGCTCCAGGCAGGGTCAGGAGCCGCCGTGGCGGCCGCGCTCTGTCCCCCGTGGGCTGGCAGCTGCACCAGAGCTTGGAAAGGCTTCTCCAAAGGGAGCAGATGATTTTCTGTTGGGGATAGAAGATTCTGGCAGCTGGCAGAAGTTCATGTTGGTCTTTTGGCTGCTGGTGGTAAAAGGAAGGGGGCTGCAGGCCACCGGTGTGGTGGAGATGGCCACGGTACCCTCAGCCCTCCCTGGGCAGCAGCCCGACTGCTGCTCAGCAAATTGCCAAATGCTCCTCCGCTGGATGAAAATTACCTTGCTTTCAATTCAAAGAACAGATAATGGGCTATTTTCTTCCCAAAATACTGGGAAAAAGGTGTGTGAGCACCAAATGTGCGGGTTGTTATTTCCATCTCATAATGGGGATGGAAATCCTCTTCACCCAGCAGCTCTGAATCCGGGAAATAAACAGCCTGTTCTGATTATGGAGTTACATATTGCTTGATAGCAAATCATTCCCAAGATGAAAAAACAGAAGATTACCAGAAAATGAATGTCTTCTAAGTTACCTTCCAGCCTGTCCTTTACATTAGGGTGTGAGAGAAACTTAGGAATTTGTCTCACCTCATTTGATGCATGTAGGGTTGCAGGGTTTTTTAACTTGCCAACAACCTCCCAGAGAAGCAGCAAATGAAAGAATCCAGTGATTGTTTTAAATCTGATGAGAAATGCAACTTGCATTGAAAACAAAGCAAAGTGGATTTGAGATCAAATTTAAATAAAAGTGAAAAGAGAAAGATAGCCAATTAAAAAGCCAATGAAAGGAGAAAATACAATTACAACAAGAAATGTAAAAAAGGCCTGATAGTACATGTTCAGGATTTATACTTGTCAAAGATATTGCTGATGGCAACTTGTCACAGAATCACAGGATGGGTTGCGTTGGGAGGGACCTTAAAGCTCATCCAGTCCCACCCCTGCCAGGGCAGGGACACTTTCCCTGTCCCAGGTTGCTCCAAGCCCCATCCAACCCTACCTGGAGCATTTCCAGGGATCCAGGGCAGCCACAGCTTCTCTGGGCACCCTGTGCCAGAGCCTCAGCAGCCTCACAGGGAAGAGTTCCTCCCCAGTATCCCATCTCTCTGGCAGTGGGAAGCCATTCCCCCATTGTTCTGTCCCTCCATGCCCTTGTCAAAGCATCCTTCTGTTTTCTGGCACGAGGTGGTCCCTTCTGAGAGCCATCTCCCCTTTTCTTGCTGCTTTCCAAGGGCTCCTGGGATGCTGCTGGGAAGGGCTCCCACACCAGGGAGGTGTGAGATTGACCACGGTGTAACCACAGCTGTGGTTAGTGTTTGTTTCTCTGGTTTACCCCTCTGGAACTCAGGTCCTAAAAATAGTGCAAGTTTGAACTGGCAGATGTTTCATTTGTCCTTTATGAGAGGACCAAAATTAGCCTCTCATTTGGCACCTAAATAAAGCAACTTAACTGCCTTTATGCGAACTTTGCAATTACTGTCTATTGAAGTTGCAACATTTTGTTGTGTTTGATGGGGAAGGGCATTATATAAGCAACACCAGCACCTAAAAAGCCACCAGACCTTGAAAGAGAGAGGACAAATATGAACGAGCCCAACTGGGTTTTGTGGGGGGGACTGATTGGGATGATTGGCTGGGGTTTTTTTGTACTTTTTTGATGCAAGACAGGTGTTTTCCCTAATGAAGGTTTCATTAAATAAAAAGAAACAGGCAAAAGTACCTTGGAAATGCTCAGAGAGCTGTCTATTGTAAAGGTAAAAAACATTAATAAAAGGACAGCAATGGTTTCTCTAATTTTCAGAGAAAAATCTGCACAGAATGCCTGAAGCTGGGTTAGCAGTGGGACTCCCCAGGGGCAACAGAAAGATGTTATAATCAATTACCACATCATAACACTGATGTATGATAATTACTGAGTGTTCCTCCTGAGATAGTGCAGCATTTGGCTGGGATGCAGCTCTTTCATGGTCCACTGCCTGATTAATATGCAAATAATAGGCTGATTGCATGATGAATGCAGAAAATGAGTTCGCTGATAACGTGAGCACCGAAGCGGGAAGATGATAAATTACTTTTACTGACTGTCCTACATTAAGTACCCTTTCTCAACAATTTTATCACAAATTAAGTAAAGCAGTATGGAGAGATTATGAGGATGTGTAAAATAATGTACCTTAATAGCTTTTATAATATTGTTGCGTGCAATGTAAATGTCATTTTGTTTCAGCACTTTCCCAGCACTCCTCCAAAAAGGAGGGTCTTGAGTGCAGCACTGCTCAGGGTCACTGTGGGAAGGGAGGAAGGGAGGAAATAAGGAAAAGAAGGAGGGAGGGCAGTCATTAGCCTGGGATCCATCCCATGTGGAGATTGCCTGTGGCAAGGGAATGTCCACATTGTTTAGTGGGGGAGATCTCTCTAAATGCAGTGCACAGTGCACATATGCATCCTGCTGCAGCCTCTGCTCCAGAGCAGCCACGAGGTTCAAATCTCAGAGGAGGGTGTGGAATACCTTCACATCAGGCTCCTGACACAGGAGGACAACAAACAGCCATAAAATTGGTGCCACATTCAAGCACATTGGTTTAACACATCAAATCACAAGGTCAGCAGGTCAACAAAGGCACCATAAAGTGCAGCAGAACCTCCTCGTGGAGGCTCTCACTCTGTTTTCCAAAAGGTATTGTGAACATGTTTGTCTTGATTATACTAAAAATATAACACTGTGGGGTTGTGGCATCTTGATTGATTGCTTCCATGACATATTTGTTTTAGCATTCAGAAAATGCTTAATAAAGCGTCTGCACACAAGCTGGTTTAATAATAAGGTTATTGAAAATATTTTCTAGCAGTTATTTCTAAATATTGATTTCTAGCTAAGTTACAGAAACACAGCAAAATCTGAATATTAAGTAAAGGTTGGCAGAGTAGAGCAATGTGTTTTAAAGCAGCCATTATTCTGCCATTAATCACGTAATTTAAAATATAGTTTATTTTTAGAAAGGTTTCTTTACTGGTTAAGAGTCATCTCTAAAACCAAAAAATCATAATTCACTTTTCAAATGCCAAGATCCCACTTTCAGCTCAGAAATCATAGCATCAAAGGATAATTTGGGGCTGTTGGCCTGACTTGAGCATTGCTCTGATGTTTTCAACTGTGTGTCTAAATCTAGCTAAAAAATTCTTAAGTTTCCCCATTTTATTTTGTGTTTTATTGTAAATTAGTGCTTAGGGTTATAGAGGCCTCATCTTCCCCCCAGGCTATTGCAAAAATGTCCCTTTATTCTTCTCCTCAGAGGGTTTTCTCCTGGGGTGGTGTTGTGTCAGGGCTCGGTGTGTCCGCTCCAAAGTCAGATCTCAGGACAGATTTCACTGGAACTGACTGACTCCAGTTTTATCTTCCTGCACAGGATTCCAGACATCCTTCAGAGCAATCTGTGCTCCCCTCTCCTCCTAACTCAGTAAAAGTCTGATAGTATCACTTTATGTAGCCTTAAAATAGGTCTTGGTGTAGCTTTGGGCACAACAGTGGGATTTCTAAAACTCAGAAGCGTTTGTGGCTGCAGGTTTGTTGAAGGGAGAATTGGTTGCCCAACTTCTCCAAGTTTTAAACAGCCAGCTGTAAATCTCTCCTCATGAGTTTATCACCAGCTCCCATGTTACGTGCTCGTTTGTCAACTTCATCTGGTTTCTCCAGCTCCTTCTGCTTTCCAGAGCTGAAAGCACATTTTTTTAATAGAGGTGCAAAGCTACAACAATAATTGAAAATACAATGTCAATTGCAGCAATCCTTCAGCAAGACTCAAAAGCAGGTTTTTTCAGGTAATTCTAACATTTACCCTGATTATTCAGTTTTATATCCTCCTGACACTTAACATATATGCAGAGTGGGAACCTTTATGTTTATATTGCCCCAGTAATTGCAGAGTTAACCAAAGCTGGTTCCTCCCCTTTCCGTGCAGACACACATACATCTGCACACTTTCCTAAAGGGGTTTTTCCTTTGATCCCTCCCCCCATCCACATAAAATTTCCCTCTGAGCCAAGACCCAAAATAACATTTTCCCCAAAGTTACAACATTTATGAAGCAAACAAACAAACAAATTCTCCACAGTCAGAGTGGTGGCAACTCCAGCGAGCGCTCACAACTCTTAACTGCACCAACCTACGTATGTGACATCATTAGAGATGCAAACTGCAGGGAGCTTTGTGCACTCCCTACACAGAACTGGGGGAGTTTATAACTGTAGGGAGGATCATATTTTCATGAGCCACATCAATTTGTAAATTGTGCTCAGGCAAGGTTCACTCACTCAGAGTAAATCCACCAAAAGCACTACCTAGGAGAAGGCGCTTTCACGCGTATTTTCTTTAATTAGTCAGAAGAGGGATGTGTTGCACTGCTCTCCCACAAGTGCTGCTCAGCTTTATTACGTAGTTCAGGCTTGTGCTGCACCCACTGTTAGTGAGGAGAGTTGCTGTTATGGTGCTTTAAAAGATTAACTTTAGAATGCTAATTTCTTCTCATCCCTGGAAGTGTCCAAGGCCAGGTTGGACAGGGCTTGGAGCAACCTGGGATAGTGGGAGGTATCCCTTCCCATGGCAGGGGGTGGAACTGGATGAGATTTAAGGTCCCTCCCAACTCAAATCATTCTGTGATTCTCTGATGAGACCCTGAAAAGGCAGACATAGCTAAAGGTAAAATCAAATAGAAGGCTGGGGGGAAGAAATCTCTCCCTGAAATTCTCACACCCTGGGAAGCTGAGTACCAGGGTTGTCCTGGGGATGTTGCTCAGCTGTGTGTGATCAGGGCAGCATTCACCAGGTTTTGGTCTACAGATTGGGTAGAATGGGCAGCCTCATCATCGGGAAACAGAAACTAATCCAGTCCCAGTGTGAGACACTTTGATCTCAGGCAACCTGCCAGGACTGTTGTTGTCCATTAACTCATCTGCACGAGGAGGTAAATGCAGCCCTGAAGTAGCAAATGCTCTTTTAAGAGGTTGCTGAGAAATCTCCTGTCCACGTTTGTCTGCTTTCATCTTGCCCACTGCTGTGCTGATTTGGGAGCGAGCAGAGCCCGGGATGCCCCTGGCTCCCGTGGGATGTGCCCGCTCCCCCAGCTCCTCGGGAGGCAACTTGGACTGGGTTGGCACAAACCTGCAGCCCGAGCTTTGGACAGTGGGAAAAGCGGTGCATCAAAGCAAGCAGCAGTGAAATCATGTTTGGGTTCTCGTTGGAATGTCACAGAGTACCCTGTCATTTTGTTTTAGCAACTTGTCCTTCCAAATGCGCAGTTCGCCTTATGGCATGCCAGCAGTAAAAATGTCACTTACAATAATTACTTTTTGGTGAAAATGCTTGCTGACTTCCTACCTTCAAGCTGTTTTTTACACAGTGGGGAGATAATAAGAAATGACTTTATCCTGACTGCTCAAATGAACACTAAATGGAATTTAGGTTATTATTACTGCAGATAGAGGACTGTGTATTGAAATTTAAATAGTGGATCAGATGAACTACAGAGATTTGTCTCTGAAAATTATAGTGGATCCATTTTTTCAATCCACTTCCCTCTGAAACTTAAGGCAGCTGTTGTCTGCCTGCTGTCTTTAGAATATAATATTTTTCATAATCCTTTTAGAGGCCCCTGAATACCTTCTGTGTTTTGCATGGTCTTCCTCAACTTCACCATGTTCCGTATCTCGTTCCCCATGAGTCTTTTTGCAGTTTATTAGCTAAGCCTGTGTTTCCAGCAAGGCTTGGACAGGTTACTCTCCCAGCAGTTCCAGGAGTACAGGGTGTCTCTATGGATAGACAGATGTCCTGGGAGGAGAGACTGAGAGCGGGCTTGTGCTTTATGCTCACAGATTCAGATGTTCTTGTTCCAATCTCTGAACTTTGGATTTGGATGCAAAGCCAGTTTGCTGTCAGAGGTGAGGCAGGGTCTGAGCAAAAGCAGCAAACCTGCAGCTCTCAAAATGCATGGGAGAAGTTGCAGTGGAGGAATCTGTCTGTGCTGGCAGACGTGATGCCTCTGGGACTGGTGAAACCTTATCTGTGTCTCAACACTGCTCTGTCACTGAATGCCTCCTTGGAGGGGATACAGCAGCCCTGGTGTCACGTCCTGTAGATGTCTCAGATCTTCTGGGGAGCTGGGAGCAGGTGGCACCTGCAGGTCTTTGCATCCGAGATGTCCTGAGCTTCAGAAGGAGCCTCCAGCTGAAGGGGGCTGTGGATCTGAGCTGTGCTTCACCTGTTGGACGCGTCCTGTGGACCTGGGAAGAGTTCCTGCACATCACAGAAATGGTCCCCCTTGAGCAGTGCCCTGCAGTTCCAAGTGTCCCTGACTGCTGGGTTCCTGCAGAGCTGGTGATGCTCGGGAGAGGAGCCTGGGGTTCCTTACGCTCTGCAGGGACTCTGCCCGTGGCAGAACAGAGCAGAGGGAGGTGTCAGGCTGAGGCTGTGCTGGGGGAGTGTTTTCAGCTGATCTGCTGAATCCAGCTCTTCCAGCACCTCATTTTTGAAGCTTTGGAGCTTTTACTTCACATCTTATATTGGATACAGGCTGTTGGAAAACAAACCCCTGTGGTATAGCAAAGTTTACCTGGAATTTATTGAAATGATTTCATCCATAAATGGTGGCCATGGAGTTTGCAGGTTGTTCTGTAATACAGTTTTATATTTATATGGACAAAATGTTCCTTTCTTCCTTAAACACAAATGTGAAAACATCCAGTAAATACTACTTTTAAGAAACTGGATTGCTTTTAAGTTAGTATTATTATTCAGAGCAGTCTGGGGTTAAAAAAGCAGAGCAAATTTTAAAGAAGTAAGCTTTCAATGTATTGTTTTCACTGGAAATGTTCAATTGCTGCTTTGGAAATCTTAATGTATATTTTTCCAATATCCTGAATTTGTGTCTTTGTCTTGTGAGGAACTTGAGAGAAATGAATACAGACAAATTATTTCATAAACCATGCGAAATGGCTGTGGATTGACAGTTAAATCTGGAATAGTGAATACAGTCAATTTTCCCCTTTGTTCTGTCAGCAGTCACTTGTACTCTAAATGTCTATTTAATTTTTTAAGTAGATTAACGGGAAATGTTTGCATTATTTGATTATTTAATTTACTGTCCCAAATAATGGATCTTTTCCTCAAATATTTATGTGATCTTGAAAATGTTTTTCCAGAAGGGAAAAATGCTAAAAATGAATAGGGAACATATTTGGAGTTATTTGTAGTACATGTACATAATGCCTCGCCTGAAATCACTGTACACTTGCCTTTTGGTGGGGAAAAAAAGCAGTTTGTCATCTGTACTGCCTTCCAAAATTAGATTCCGATAATCCCACCTTTTGGAGTAAATGAGCAGCAGATTGGTCTTAAAAACGAAATTCAAGTAAGCTCTTGGTAAGTGATATAAAAAAAATAAGCTAATATGTGAGCAACAGAGAGCATCTCAGTGATAGATGATAACACAGATTACCTTTGTTGTGTTCATAATTAGGCTGGGCAGGGAAAGGAGAAGGGAGAAGGAGGCATTAGGAAATGCTTTTGTTTAGTCCTGTATGGTTGGGTTTGTTTTTTGGGTTTTTTTAAAATTATTTTGTCCTTTTTTTCCCCCCTCTGTGTGCATGTGGCTCACCGTGCACAGATGAGGAATTGTATAGGAAATTTGCAGCTGCTCTAGTTAGTCAGTAAGATTTGTATAAGCTGGCACAAGGGACAAAATTAGAGGGAAGTTGAACGAGTGCTGTGCCGTTTATTAGCTAGGCAGCCATAATTTTGACCTTGCTGTGGGTTAAAGGACACAGACCTGAGAAGAAATCTGTTTATCATGTGGGGAATTCATGCCATCCCTGACAGTGTACAGTGAACAAGATGGATGATCTGCCAAATTGGTCCCTCGCATGGGTGAATCAGGGCAAATTTACAGTACAATTCCTCTGCTGCTCCTGATACAGAAATAACATTTCCCAGGGTTTCTGTTGGGTTGTATGATGACCCAGGGTGAGCAGAGAGAAGAAATAGGATTTGTAGGATCCCCTTTACCTTAAAGATTTACATGCACCTCACTTTCTGTCTTCCTCTTTTGTATCTCACATAAAACACTAAGGAAAAAGTCAGATTTTTATGTTTGAGAGTGCAACTCCAAGTGAGTGTATCAGGGAAGCTCTTGAATGCAGCATGGGAAAGCCCCCAGGACCCTGAACAACAAACACCATTATCCTCTCCACTCTACTCCAAGTTTGGGCCTGACTTTTCCTGTGGCAGTATTTTCCTTCAGCATTTGGGATGTGTTTCCATGCCGCACAGGCTGCGTGCTCTGGAATGATCTGACAATATTCTGGATAAAAACTCAAAACCCAGTGAGGTTTGCTGGCAGCCACTGCCTGAAGGGACCTGAGAATCCTCTGTGGTGGCACCACAGGGCTCAGAAAACTCTGGGCTCTGGGCTCCTCCTTGTGCAGCTGAGAGCTCTGTCAGCCTCCTCCAGGCAGCTGGAGCCAAACCCAGGGATGTGTGAGGATGGAATCCATGCCATTAACCCTGGCAAGCAGTGGCTGGGAGGCAGCAAGGAGGAGGAAGCAGCCCCACAGGAATGGGGAAAGCTGTGGGTGGAGAAACTGCCCGTGCTCCTTATCTCCTGAATGATTCTTGTAAAGCACTTGTGTTGCCTTTGTGCTGTGGCTTTAAAAAAGGTTCAGCCTGTACCCTCAGATGTCTGGAATCTCTGAACAAGCTCAGTCAGTACGTTCTGTGAGAGATAAATTTATTGGGGGAAAACAACATTTTGTACAGAACCTATTGTTGTTGGCAAATTAACAGATTGGGAAAGCTTTCTTTTAAACCAAGTGTCACAATAACAGATTTGGGTGTCTCCTGATCCACTCTCTGTCTTTATGTTGGATTCTCAAATGCTTTAATTAATACAACATTAATTACAAACTGTATTTTAATCTTGTTATTTCTGGACAAAGAGAATTGCAGAAATGTGATGTGTGTGATAAGAAGCAAAATGAAATCAATAACACTCTCAAGATAGAGAGTTGTATCAGTTGTAGAAAATCCCTCATTGACAGAACAAAATAGTGGCTGAGTGAGTTTCTTACAAGTCACAGAAGGAAGTTAAAACCATTCTAGAATGGTAGCTTTAAAACCATCCTTATATAAAAATGTTGTGACAAGCAAAACTGAGATTTCCTGACCAAGGAAATTGCGTGCAAACTTACAGACTATTGCACTTCAGTTTTTCCTGATTTTTATTTGTATTTGTACATCTTGTCTTTATAAGAAATCAGACACGACTCAAGATAAAATTAGAAAATATTTCTTGTTTCTAAAAAGAGGCTTTTTAGTACCCAAATCATAGCAAGTAGCATTTTGCATACTTAGGCATTTCTTTAAGTAGGTAGAATATAAATGAGGAGAAAAGTTAAATATCCTGCAATCAAAACATTACAATTATGCTAAAGTGGGGACTTTTTTGTCTTTTTTTAATTACAGAAAGTACTCCAAAGACTTCTGCCAGTTGCAGTCCTGCTCCTGAGTCTCCCATGAGTTCCAGTGAATCAGTGAAAAGCCTGACCGAGTTGGTACAGCAGCCCTGTCCTGCCATAGAGACGAGTAAGGATGGCAAATCCCAGGAATCCAGTGAGCCACCTGCATCTGAATCCCAATCCACGACCCCTCTGCCACTCTCAGGCCACTCTGCACTCAGCATCCAAGAATTGGTGGCCATGTCCCCTGAGCTGGACACCTATGGCATCACCAAGAGGGTCAAGGAAGTGCTCACGGACAACAATCTTGGTAAATCTCTTTATTCTCATTTCTTGACAAAATCGTGTATAAATGTTCATGTTTTTATTGTTAGCTACAGGAGATGTCTGTGAGAATGCCTGGGTTTGACCCTGGCCTAGTTAATTTGCTAAAAAGATACCTAATCTTTTTAAACTGGTGGAAAACTCCTTTCAGATTGTCACACACTCCTTCAAGTCCCATCACACCCTTGTTCTTCCTAAGCTCTGCTCCTGGCTCAGCAGCCAGGTACTGCTCCCACCTCCCAAAACAGAGTCCAGCAGGCTGTCAGGACCCCCAGAACCCCAGAGCCAGGGAGATCTCCCCTTGGGAAAGGCTGTTTCCCCCACACTTGCAAATTCCAGGCCCGTTTTGGGTGAGGCAGAGGAGGCCAGCATGGTTGGAGAGGAAGTTGCACCACAAGCAGGAGCACAGTGTCCCTGAGAGCTGGGAGGGAAAATCCAGACTCAGCTGAGGTTTAGATGAGCCTGAGATAAGTGTGCAGGGCCACTCAGTTCTTCTGCTTAGAGATGTGCAAAGCTGAGGCTGCTCTTGCCTACAGATGGGTTTTTGGCTGTTGCCTTCAGTGTCACGACTGTTTGGAATAGTCACAGAGAACAACCTGATGGGAGTATGGGAAGTCCACATTAATTCTGTCACTGTGCCTCTAAATCACTGGTTCTTCTTGTCTTTAACCCTTGCTTCCCCCACAAGGCTTTGGGAGATGTTTGTGGGATCCTTTGAGGGCTCTGGCAGGAGGGCAGTAAGGCTGTGCCAGTGTTACCTGCTCCTGCTTCTGGGTCTCAGCAAGGGATTCATCCCTCCTGCATCAGGTGTTCAGGGGATTGGCTGGTGCTCCCCAGAAGTACCAGCTTCTCTTCCTTCACTACAAATAGGACCAAAAGTTTAGATTTAGACTGATGATGTTACCTATGTGAGAGGAATTTTATCCATATCATCTGAACATGATGACTGTGAAAGTAAAAACTCCTCTCTTTTAGTATGTGAGGAAGCCTTTTTTCATCTAGACACAGAGTAACATGTTATTTCCTTAAAACATTTTTTAAGGGGAAAAAATACTGGGATGGGGGAGGTCCCAAGTTCTCATTTAACATAATTTGGGGGAAAAAAGGGAAATGGCCCTGATCACTGACAGACCCTGAGTGAGATTGTGTTCCACTGAGCCCAGCAGAGTTCCTTGCCCGTGCATTTGGCTGGGGCAGGTGGTGGTTGCTTGTTCAGTGGAGATAAGGTAGAGATAAAGCCCCAAATCATGGTAAGGGTTTGCAGATCCAAGCCCCTGGTTTTTGGGCAAAATGCTATTGAGTGCTGTACCTGCTCTGGTGTTCCAGAGAGGTTTGAAAAAAAAAAAAAAAAAAGTATTTTTGTTTACATTTGCTTTGATGCCATTTTTACTTAGTCTTTTTTATTTCCCATGATTTCTGTTTTCCTACAGTGTGGCTGACAAGCCTAAAAAGCAGCAGAAGAGCCAGGAAATGTGCCCCAAACTCTGCATTAGGTGTGGAACCAGTTTCAATGTCTCCTTTTGTGCCCTCAGTGTGCTAGTGCACCAGGTTTTCTGGTGCACAGGTTTCTCTGCTTTAGGCCACTGGGCCTTGTGAACCTGTCACAGGCAACTGGTGGTGGCTGAGGTGTCCCAGTGCCACCAGCCAGAGACCACAGTTGTACAGAACAATTCAGACTGAGCTGGGTGGGTCTCTCCTCCCCTCTCCAGTCGGGGGAATGGCTTCAAAGTGAAGTAGAGTCGGTTCAGGTGGGATGTTAGGAAGGAATTCTTCCCTGTGAGGGTGGGGAGGTCCCAGCACAGGGTGTCCAGAGAAGCTGCCCCATCCCTGGAAGTGTCCAAGGCCAGGTTGGACACAGCTTGGAGCAGCCTGGGACAGTGGAAGATGTTCCTTTCACTAGGAGCTGGAACTGGGTGATCTTTAAGGTCCCTTCCAACCCAAACCATTCTCTGAAGGTTCTGTGCCTTCAGCACACCGTGCTGGCAGCGTTCACACTGAGATGCTGCTGATGTTCTGAGCCCCAAAATCAGAGTTCCTCAGGGGTTCCCTGCTGGGCTGCACGGAGCTCACAGAGGGAAGCACAAGCACTCAGCTGTTTGAGGATAGGGAATATGGGGCATTTTGTAGGAAGGGTCAGGACTTTCCCTGAAAGATCCATTAGGATCCACATCAGTGGGAACAGGCATGAAAGGTGAGGAGGAGCTTTAGGAAACCTGTGCTTTAAAATATTGCTGTTATTTCTGGTGCTCTGGTGAAGATGGAGCGTGATACACCTGCTCCCTCCCAAGGATGATTTCTGACACCTTCCCCCTTAGCTTGGGAGCCTTTCAGGTGTTTTCTCCTGTCCTGCCATATCCTGACATGAAATAAACAACACAAACATCTTTAGCTTTGTTCTTAACACCTAGAGAACATGATGTTACCTCCTTCTACATTTGCATTTTTAATTTTTAGGCTGTAGTTTAAAGGTTCATTTCCTTCAGCAGCACTGCCAGCACTGCTCATTCCCAACCCTTTTGCAAATCCGTGCCCTGTTCATGTGGCAACACAATATCAGATTTTTAAAGTGGCTGTGTTATCTTGTTAGTAGCTGGCAGGTTTACAGGGAAATGGATGAGGCCTTGCTGATGTTTTTAAATACAAACAGGGAGCAGGTTACCCCAGCAGGACACGTGATAAAAACATAAAGATAAAATTGATAAAATTTCCCCTGAATTACCTCTTTTGTCTGATTTTCCTGATATCGAGGGTAGTGGAAAATCACTTATTACTCAGGAACTTGAATGAATTCTGAATGTAGGTTGCTGTTCAGTCTGTAGGAGCTGTTCTCAGGGCTAGTTTTAGAGCTTATTTAGAGCAGTGTCATGTTAATCCTGTTCTCCTTTCCCCTCTCTGCCTCTCATTATCTCAGCTGCTTCCTCTGCAAGCTCTGCAGACCCACCTGCCCCACACACCTGAGTGGGATGTTCTGCAGCTTCTGACTGGTCCCATATTCCCTCCTCTCCCCATACAGCAAAAAAACCCCACCAGGGCAAAAGTCTTGGTATGTTTTGAAAGAGAAAGAGGAGGGGAATCTTGGAGTTAAGTGCAGGGGGTGGGTCTGTAGTGCAGATATTTGCCATGAGCTGTCTGTATCAGGGTCAGAGAAGGCTGTGAAGGGCTCCTAAGAGCTGGTGATGCTTTTGCAGGCATGGGCTTGTCCTGCAGAGCTGTGGGGTCAGAGCCCCCACTCATGCCCATTGTCCCTTCGGGATCTGTTGGTTACCACTGGCTACAAGTGCTGGGATGTGAAGGGGGAATGTTCTGTTGTGTGTTAGTGAGGGCACTCAAAAGCTGCAGATCAGACACAGAACCCTGAGCCCCAGATTTGGGGGTTATGGAAAGATCTTTGGGTTACCTTGAAATTAAAAGGCAACAGCACTTGTATCTTAAATCCTGATGACTCAGATCACTCCAGGCTCTCCTGTAGCAGAAGCTGACATCAAGGCAGTGCAGCTGAGAAAAAACACTGAAGTGAAGGGGGTTAGAAAATCAGCTCTGTGGTTGGGTTTGAGGTGCACAGGCATTTCCCCCAGTCCTTGGTAAGTTAGGCTTTTTCCATATAAAATCATTGTCAGCAATCACATATGAACACTGTACACTGTAAAGCATTGGCAGATTTCACCCTGCCAGATGACAGCATTTTGTGAGAACTAAAATTAACTATTCTTAACTAGAAATACTGTAGAGATTGTAAAACAAAAATTGTATTGCAAATTCTGATTTTCTCTAGTGGGTAAGGCACAGTTAGATCCCCACAGATAGCACAGCACAGAAATTCCATACGTGTTTCTGTGAGGACATTGCTGAAGGGGCAGGTTGCGTTGCTCTTGGTTCACTGATTGCTGGAAATGTTTGGATTGCCCTGTTGGAACAAGGCTGTGGCACTGCCCTCCTGCATAAGAGCTAAGTAGCCTCACTGCTCTCACTAGTTGCCTGCTTAGCTAGAGGTTCAGTTTCTTTTTCCTCTCCTAATTTTATTTTTTGCACAGTTTCACTGTAAGGTCCCGCTCCCCAAACGTGTCGAGCTCCTCCCTTTATCCCAGGCAGATCCTCAGGATTAAACTAAAGCTCAATATTTATCCTTCTAGTGGGGGGGCAGAACATTTATTCTTCTAAATGTTTCTTCTGGGTTTTGAAGCAGTTCTGAAGTAAGAATAATTGAGGAATGATCTCGTGTTCTTTGCCGTGTCTGGGCTGAGCGAATTCACGCTCTTCTCAATTTCCCATTAGGTCAGCGTTTGTTCGGGGAGACAATCCTGGGGCTGACCCAAGGCTCTGTCTCAGACCTGCTGGCTCGCCCCAAGCCCTGGCACAAGCTGAGTCTGAAGGGAAGGGAGCCCTTTGTCCGCATGCAGCTGTGGCTCAACGATCCCAACAACGTGGAGAAGCTGATGGATATGAAGCGCATGGAGAAAAAAGGTAACGGGGAGCAGAGTGCTGACTCACGCCTTGCACTCCTCAGCCTGGCTTTTATAACCCTCCAGAAATAGTGGAGAGGCAGCATTGATCCACTGTTAGGAGGCTTATGCAAAAGGACTTCACCACAGCTTTTTTTGGAGCTTTTATTTGATGCTTGCTCAAGCAGATACATCTCAAAATAAAAGGAAAACAAACACATAACAAAAAGCCAACCCCAAACCCTAAATATTCACCAGCTGCTGGGGAATCATTGCTGTTTTCTCCTATAGATTAATTACTGAGACCCTGGTGTATCACTGATAACTTGCCTTACCAAATGAGAAATGTGGGTGGGAGCTGGGTTTGGGTTATTAGTTAATAGTGCTGCAGCTGGTCACAGATGTTGGGCTGGAAGAACTGAGCACTGGTTCCTGGGAAAGCTCCTTGCCAGTCCTGCACTGATGGTTGCTGGGAGGAGAGAAAAATACAGCCTTTATAAAAGGCTATTGCAGAATAATGATATTTGTAGCCTTTATAGAGAGGGGTAAGGTGATTGTGTTAATAAAATAAAATTTGTGTTATGCTCACATGAAACAGGGTCATGGGGATGGACACGTGAGTGTTCTGAGTTGTTACTGGGTATCTCAGTAGGAAGTACATCCTGCAAATTTATCCATTTTAAATTCATCACTAAAACCCAGTGGTTATTCAGAGCCCTGTTTTTAGTATGTTCATGTGATTTTACAAGAGAGACTCGTGGGCTGCCATTATCAGCAGTTAACTAATTAATGATATATACATCTCTGGAGCTACCCCTTAATGATATTAGCACAGACATCATTAATCGTGTACACTGAAAGCTCTGCTGTTGACTGATGTTCTGAAAGCATTTACACATTTGATCAAGAACTTGGTGATTATATTTAAAATTGCAGTGAGGGAGCTTCTGGGAAAATTATAGTCTTGCAGGCTTTTAAGAAGAAATTCAAGCCCTTGTCAGAGTAACCAGTATAAAATAAAGCAATGCAGTATCTCAGCACGTGTATGATCTTCCATGGGGAGTAAAATCCACTTGGGTTTCCCACTTACAATTGTAAACCAAAGGGAATCATGAGGAGTTTTGCTGTATTAGAAACATGGCAGGAATAAAATTGTCAACTAGCAGGATTTTTATAGCCTCACAGAGAATATTGCCCATAATGCAGCAAAATAAAATAAAAATAATTTAAAAGTAGTACTGACAATATCCTTTCAAAACGATTTTCTAAACTGGATTCTTATCAAATAGTGAGCAATACATATGGTCTGTAGATGGCATCTGAATAGAGATAAGGCCATAAATCATTGAGACTCTGCTCTGAGCTCCTGAACTGTGCAAGTGCTGTCCTCAGAGCAGTCCAAAGTGAATCCAACCCTGTATTTTCTGCAAAATCCTTTCATGCAGGTAAGAATCCTGTGATTTAACCTTTTAAATTGCTCCAGAGCCACATTAAGAATTTAACTTCCCCTTCAGCTAATGTCAGTTAAAGAACAATGCGACTGGGTCTGCTTCCACTGAAACATTATCAATTATTTCTCTGCCACATTTTATTAAGGGAGTAAATTAATAATTATGGTAAAGGTGAGCTGCATATCTCTTTTTTTTTTTTTTTTTTTTTTTCTGTTCCACCAGTCTGAAGTTTGTGCTATAAATGTCCTTTTTAAGAGGTTCTGAAAATTTGCAGTGTACACTTACCAACCTCTTTGGAGGGAGCTGGGGCTTCATGCTCACCAGGCTGAGACATTTGCCCACCTTTCCTGCCTTGGAACAGTTCATTCCTCCAATAACCTCTGGGGTATTGGGCTGCTGGAAGATCACACTCCTCACAGAACAGCACTGCTGTCAGAAGAAAATTGAATTCCCTTTATTTCCCCATTATTTCACTTTTTAATAATCTTGTTCAATACCACATAAGGTAAAAATTATATTAAAAGGGGCTCTGTTTTATCTCAGTGGGCAGCTGTGCAGTGGTGTCTGTGGCATCCATAGCTGGGCACAGGTGGATGCTGGGGGGGAAAGGTGTAACTCAGTCAGCCTCAGACCCAGATCCAGACCTTTGCCCAAATTACTGCTGGGTTTCCTTTTTTTTCATATGTCTCCTGAGAAATGGAGACTGGTCACAGACAAAAATCAAACTTCTCCAAAAATAAAGTGTGTTTGCAACTTGGATTCTAGTTTGAGCCTTGCTGTCACTGCAAATGTGCTGAATGATCTCCTTACGTTGTCTGCACGCAGCACATATGTTTAAAAATAAAAATAAAAATGGAAAAGCTTTTAAAAATGTCATCTAAGTTTCCAGACACCAGCATTAAAGCCTGAAGTCTGAGTCCTAGTTCTGCCTTTGGCCCAATGGAAATTTGTCCTGATAGTAGATTGTCCTCCAGAAAACAATTGCTCTGGCAGAACAGTGGGACATCCTCCTCTTTATTTGTATTTTAATGAAATATGTGCCTTTATATAATTTGTTCCATTAGCATGAGCAATCCATCTCAGCCAGTGCACCTTTTGTGATCCCAGTGTGAGGTCACAGGAGCAGAGGAAGGAATGACATTTTTCCCAAGCTCTCACAGCTCTGAATTATTCTTTGCTGCTTAAGACAGGAGCTGTGCCCTGCCAGAAATCCCATCCTTTGGAGAGCAGACAGAGGGAGATCCAGCCCATCCTGATCCCTGTGTCTCGTGCTGACTCAGTCACCTGACCAAATTCCAGAAATTCCAGTTAGAGGTGGTCTGAGCCCCTGTCACCTCTCCCATGCCAGGTTCTGTTTTGTCTCGTGGCCTCCTTGAAGCTGCTGCCCATTGCTGAGGTGATGGATGTTGTCCTCCAGCCTCCTGGTTCTGCTGTGCAAGGAAACAAGGGAGCTTTGGCTGTAGTTTGCAGGTCAATGCAGTAGGAAATAACACCCAGGAAGGAGTTTTGAGATTAAACACCTTACAGAAATATGAGATTATCTTGCTGGAATTATTAATTCCATGGTTGAGGGTTGTAACAGTTCCTTGAAGACCGCAAAAGTAACACCAATGGGTCACCTTGAAATAATGTCGATTTTTTTGCAGTTGTACATCTGGTTGGAACAACTTAAATAGGTGGGTTTTTAAAGGAGATTTATTTATAACGCCAATGGGTCACCTTGAAATAATGCAGATTTTTTGCAGTTTTACATCTGGTTGGAACAACTTAAATAGGTGGGTTTTTAAAGGAGATTTATTTAAAAAAAAACACTTTGTTTTTTATGGTTATTTCAAACGTGTGCAGGACTGTATCACGTCAGAGTGATGGATCACGAGCAACTCACGTTGTGTTCCATATCAGTGATCTTACACAGTAGGCAATCCTCAGGTAATCTGTCATATTCAGGAAAAACAAAATGTGGGCCATGCAGATACCCCCAAAGGTTACAGAGTGTGTTCAGAATTCACTTCCCTGGTAGTAAAGCCACAGTGCCAAAGGTCCCACTGGAGGCACCATGGAGAGGGCAGGGTGCTGGAGCCAGAAAACCCAGCCAGTCCTGGAGGGAGCCCTGCCAGGAGGCATTGGCTGGGGTTTGAACACTGCAATTTATTTGATTGCACTGATTTCTTATTCACTGTGCAGCCTCAGCCTGAAGGCAGAGCTGTGGGGAGAGAAAAATTGAATTTTTGAAGAATTTGGTTGCTGACCAGTGTGACTGGCCCCACAGTGTCCCTGGCTCCAACCAGAGCTCCTGGCTCCTGAAGATTTAATGCCTCCTGGATTGATGTCAGGCTGGTGTAATCTGGAACTTAATACCTGAGGTTATCAAATTTTAGCTCTTGAATACGTAAACCCTTAAATATCTAGAAGGTATTTAACAGGCTGTTAAATATTTTATTGACAAGATTCATCTGTATTTGCTGTTTTCAGCCCCCTCATTAGCAATGCTTGTGCATGATACTGCCAGGTGCAGTAAATCCCACCTCTCCATGCCCAGTGTAAATCAATCAAGTCAGTGACAGTCTTTGCTAGGACTCCTTCCTTGTGGAATTTGCCAGGATAATTCACTCCCAGTCAGGGAGGAAGGTCAGTGACAGAATCACAGGCTCCTGCCATCAGCCTCACCGAGCCCATCAGAGCAGGGAGAGCTTTCTTAAAAGTGTCTGTGTTTTGGAAGGAGCTTTGTGTAGGGGAGGAGGGTGCTGGGGGCTGGTTTTCTTTCATAACCTGTCACTGCCACAGCAGAGAGCTGTAAGGAAAGGCAGCAAACGCCTGATGGTTGTTCAGCCCTTCCCTGGCATCTCTGGGCTCCAGGCGCCATCGTGTGTTGGAGATGGCTTGGGAAGGCTGGGAATGCTGCAGCTCCACTTCCACAGTCGTGTTTTCCTTCATGTCAGAGACACCTCCGTGTACACCTGAAGTGTTTTAACCACCAAACCCCTTTCAGTCAAAAGAAAGCACAGCTGTCCCAGTCGGGGCCTTACGTGGGAGTTCACTCCTCTTGAAGGAGTGAATCTGAAATGAGTCGTGTGAACTGAACCCTGTCATTCCTGTCCCACGTTCATTGTAAAGGCAGAAAACTCTGGCAGGTTTCCAGCTGTCTTACCCTCTTTTCTTCTCTTTCTGCCTCTTGCATCCTCCCCTCATTTGGTCTCTGGTGGCACCTCATCCTTCCCATCCCCTCCCAGCAACCCATCCCTGCATCCCCACCTGCCGTCTCCATGTTCATCCCTCAGCTTTCCCCATCTTTCCTTCTCACAGCAGCAAGCCTATACCCAAGTTAAAAAGACCCTGATAGATAAGAATCCATTGATTCTGCATTTGTATTCATCCTGGGCTGATCCACTGTGCTTCTCTTTCAGCCTACATGAAACGGCGGCACAGCTCCGTCAGCGACAGCCAGTCCTGCGAGTCCTCGTCCGCTGGCATCGACTACAGCCAGGGCGCCAGCCCCCAGCCCCAGCACCAGCTCAAGAAGCCCCGGGTGGTGCTGGCACCAGAGGAGAAAGAAGCTCTCAAACGAGCCTACCAGCAAAAGCCATACCCATCACCAAAAACCATTGAGGAACTCGCCACGCAGCTCAACTTGAAAACCAGCACCGTGATCAACTGGTTCCACAATTACAGGTGTGTGACCTCCCGGAGCCCTGCTCCTGAGGGATGGCTTGGCTTGGCTTTGGCAGGTGCTGCTCTGCCTCAGCGGAATGTGTCGGGTGGTTGTGCAAAACAAGCAGCTTGGACAGCAGGGAGGTTCTCACTAACACAGTGCTAATGCTCCAGACTAATTTTAAGTCATCCCTGAGGAGCAGCAGTACTCACATATTGATGTGAGTAGTGCTTTTAAACAGAAAGTCTGGCTTTCGGGGTGGGCGTGGATGTAGAGATGTCCACTGATGAATATTTATGAAGCCACTGCAGCAGGCCAGGCTGTTCTGTCTGACTCACATGTGCACACGCACAGACACGTGTTGGGTGCGTGGTGGGTGTTGTCCTTGGGTCACTGGGTGGGGGGTACTTGGAAATGTCCTTTATTGGATGTCATCAGAATTGCCCTGCTTTCATTGTGTCATTTTTCTGCATCAGAAGAAAAAAAAATTATTTTCTTTTAGGTCTTGAGTCACCGAGCTCTGAAAATAGGCACAGTGTTTGTGCTGTGCTCTGGGAAGCTTCATGGAGTCCTGAAGGACAGAGAACCAATAAGCCTGAAGTCAGATGTGGCCACAGAGAGGGATTTCTTACAAGGGCCTGGCGTGCCAAAACAAGGGGAAATGGCTTTAAACAGCCAGAGAACAGGGACAGATGGGATATTGGGAAGGAACTGTTCCCTGGGAGGGTGGGCAGGCCCTGGCACAGGGTGCCCAGAGCAGCTGTGGCTGCCCCTGCATCCCTGGCAGTGCCCAAGGCCAGGTTGAACAGGGCTTGGAGCAGCCTGGGACAGTGGAAGGTGTCCCTGCCTGTGGCAGGGGGTGGAAGAAGGTGAGCTTTTAGGTCCCTTCCAACCCAAGCCATTCCAAAATTCTATGATTTATTTCATTGGTATGATTAAATCATTGAGTCCCACTGAAATAAAATATTGGTCTGTTCAGTTCCTCTCTCATTTGGGGAGGAAACTTCTTCACATTTGAGCCCCTGAAGCAGGTTTTGGCCTAGAGACAGCGATAAAAAGAGCCAAGGCTGGAATAGCACATAAGAATTAGAAGGATTTGAATAAACATATTATCAACTGTGCTTGGGATTGGAAGTCCTAATTAATGCAGCAGACTTTTCTCCAAGAAATTTGTGCTAATGAATATTGAACAGGTACTGTTAAGCTACCAGATTTAATACTATTCTGCTCCTTCACTCGGAGCCAGTAATGTTCCTAATTAGTCCAGATTGCTAAACTTGTTTGTTTTTAAAAACTGCTAACATTTAAAGGGTAGTTTTTTACTTTAGCCCTTCTCAGCTTTTACCAGGGAAGTTGCCGAAGCAAAAGCAGTAGAGTTTAATGAGCTATCTCAGAAATATTATGCACAATAGTTAAATAATGTTTATAGTAAACAATACAAAATTTTAAAAAATCAAGTAATCATATTGACACTGAATTTTGCTGCCTTGAATTCAGTACAGATGCAGCCTCTTTTCACCGCTCAGAGTTCTCCAAATGCAGGCCTCTTCCAATTCCCACTTGCAGGCAATTATACACAAGTTGGAGGGATGCCTATGAAAATATGTTCCCTTCGGCCTGACAGCAAAATGTGCTGTTCTCACTTGGGCAGACGAGCGGGAGCGCTGGTGGCAGGTGTCACCTCCCTCGTCACCACGAGATCCATCCCTGCCTGGGCGTGTGATCCAGCCCCACCTTGCCGGGGAGGAGGTGCTGACAGCTGGACACAAAATCAAACCCTGCAAACGGGGGGCTGGGGGCAGCACAAGGCTGAGCTTTGAGTGATCTGGGCCTGCTCCCAGATGTGCTGCTGGGACTCCAGGGCTTTCAAAAGCTGTTTCAAGCCTGTTTGGAGCCCTGTGTGCTCTGAGCACTGAAAAATCAAAACACAAACCTATTTTTTGTTCCCCTTGATAATAACTTTCTTAGCTGTCTTGCATGATTTTCTCTTAAATCATGTGTAGGGTGTTGCAGAAAAGGGACAGGTTCCATGTTCTGTGAGGGGAGCAGGGTTTGACTGTTCTGCAGCTTGTATAAGAAATGGGTGGTCTTTCTTTCAGTCTTCTCTAGGCCACACTTAACTTTATTTATCTCTTTCATATTCTCCCTAAGCCATTTCCTTTCCAAACTGAAGAGTTTTTTATACAGAAGCAGTTCCACATCTCTGACCATCTGCTTGTGCTTTAATACTAATTTTTATTAGTAGCTTTAGATAAGGGAGGGCACAGATTTGGACAAGTTTATCTTGCTGTCTATTGGGAATCCTGCTGCAGTGATGCTTTTCCTTTCGGATTCAGCCCAAATCTCCCATTCCAAACGTGGTTGCTACAGCAGGATCTACCTTTATATCCACCAGATGGAAAGTCAGCATTAGCATTTATTTCCTGCAGCAAAAAGAAACGCTGAAAAAATATCCTCAGCAGGCAAAGAAATAATTCACTTCAGAATATAAATAGGTATAAAGGATTTTGGCATGTCTGCAAACTTCTCCAAGTCTATAGCTTTGCATTCATACCAGTCACAGAGCTCTCAGAATATCCAATAAATATCCCTTGCTTTGCACTAGTGAAGCACGTACAGAACACATCAGAGTTTGAGGCTCTGATGTCTTAAGAAGGGTAGAAAAAAGCAGGAGGGAGGAATTTCTATCCCACTTCACCTGTGGATACTGGCACATAAACTCAGTATGCCACAGAAATTATACTACTGACGCATCAGGAATGAAACCAGACTTTCTAGAATGGTACTCCAGCACTCTTGGACCCTAAATTCTGAGTGTATTTTTCAATGCACTTCAAATTGTGTTGGTTTTGATGTTGTGTGAAGGTTTGTCTGGGGAGTTGCAGCAGACACCCAGGAGATCTCTGATGTTTTGCGTTCCACTGGTGAAATCCAGCAGGGTGTGTGGATGTCAAGGCCAACACCTTCCCCAAGAAGAATGCTCTCTGGAATCCTCTAGCTGCTGTCACCAGGTCTTCTTTACCATAAGAATTTAATTACTATGTTAATCAGGAGCCAGTCCAGATTCCAGCAGCAGTATCTTGGGTGTGAATTCCAGGGATTTCCACAGACATGGGTTTGATGTTTGTAGGGCTGTGGTCAGATTCTCAGTGAGGTTCAGTACATGCTGGAGCTGAGGTATTTTAAATGCCATGCAGGCACAGAGCTCTTACCAGCCTCCTCTCCTGACTTGGGGAATGCTACAGAAACACCATGTTCTGGATCAATGTCCATACAGGGAGATTTTAAGCATAAATAGAGCCTGATAATCGATGTTGCAGGATGCGTGCAGTTAATGGTAATAGAAAATAAATGTTAGCACCTGTGGGCTTCTGTTAGGTGAGTAATATTCTCCTAGGGAAAATTACAGACCCCCTAAATCCTTCAAAAGTGTGAAGTCAGCGAGTACTGCTGAAATACTCTGTTGCATTTCAAGTAAGTCAATAAGATCAATAGCTTCAAAAGCAGTATTCAGGTGGTGTTCTCCATTTAGCTGAATGTGTTTCCATTGTGTGCTGTCTTCCACAGCACAGTTAAGGGAAAACAGAAAATCCTTACAGCCATCAGTGCTGGGACAACGTGTCACTTGTCGTTTGCAGACCCCTTGGCAGTTCCCTGTGGCTGAAACCAAGAGTTTTTTATCTTCACTCTGAAAAATAGTAAGCTCTGCTAAACTCTCCCCAAGGCTGTGGTCCCATCCCTGACCATGGATCATTTGGGCTCCCTCTTGGTTATAAATTAGGACTTAAAGGTGTTCATCACTTCTCCCATGGATGCAGCAGGACAGAGAAAGGGTTAGCCCAGAGCCTAAGGTATTTCCATAAACCTTTCTGTACTTGTGAGGATTTTGGGAGCTCCTAATCAGAGAAGGAAGAGGGAGGAAGGCCTGACTTAAATGGCAGAAGTGGTGTGTTTGGGGTGTCCTTGCACACCAGGCAATTCTACCCACACATGGAGTGCAGTCATTCCTATGAAAGGCACTGCTTGGCTTGTCACTATTCATGTTTTGAATTTGATTTTTTAAATAAAAAATGAGGCAAAAGTCAGACTAGCTCATAGACTGGCAGCTTGTCACAGGCTGGCTTTCTCACAGTGCTTTCAACACAACAGTCTTGGTTTCATCTTCATTTCTCCTCACTGTCCAGGAGAACGTGGGGCTTGTCCAGCTTTTTCCTGGTTTATTTTTTGTTTAGGCAGACTGGCTTATTTCTAGTAGAAAACTGAATTGTTTTGTGTTTATAATCCACTTCATTCTGGATCTCCTAAAACTGTATTCATATTTTTTATTAAAAATACTAACTTCTCACTAGGGAAGTGGTGGAGTCACCACCCCTGGAAGTGTTCAAACAACGGGTCAGTGCAGCACTTGGCAGTAGGGTTTAGTGGTACGTGGCTGGAAATTGGACTCAATGGTCTCGGAAGTCTTTTCCAGCCTTAATGATTCCACAAAAGGGCATCTTTAGTGGCATGGGAAGGACTTTTTTAGTGGAGGTGGGCATCTCCTTGCTGCCGTGGCAGACTCAAAGAGTTCACAGAATGACTGGGTTGGAAGAGACCTTCAAGATCATCGAGTCCAACCCAGCCCCAACACCTCAACTCAACCCTGGCACCCAGTGCCACATCCAGGCTTTGTTAAACACACATGCCTCCTCCGAGCTCACACCCCTCTCCGCTCTCTCCTAGGTCCCGCATCCGCCGGGAGCTGTTCATCGAGGAGATCCAAGCCGGGAGCCAGAGCCAGGCCGGGTCGAGTGACTCCCCTTCGGCCAGAAGCAGCAGGGCGGCCCACAGCTCCGAGGGGGACAGCTGCGACGGCGTGGACGCGGAGGGCCCTCCCGACGGGAAGCCGAGCGGCCCGGAGGCGGACGAGTTCAGCAATGCGGCCGCCAAGTCTCAGGGAGGGCCCACCGAGCCGGCTTTCGAGGCGGGGGAAGAGGCACTGCGAGGCGCCAGGCCTTCGGAGAGAGCGGAGCCCGAGAGCCTGGAGGACACCGACGACGAGGGCCGGCTCAGAGCGCCGCGCCAGAGCTCCCCGCCGGCACCGCAGCGCCCGGGAGACGCTCTGGAGACACTGCCAAACTCTGCCACGGAAGGGGATGCCTCTACCTCAGCTGCCTCCACCTCAGTCCTTACGGGGGAGAGCTCCTACAAGTCAAAAGAAAGTTCAGAGAAAATCTCCAGTGTGCCAAGTACGAGCTCGACGCCGGCCTCGGGCTCGCAGAAAGCCAACTCTCTGCAGAGCTTGTTCGGCTTCTCGGAGGCGGCGAGCTCCAGGAACACGCGAGACAGCTCCCTGAGGAAAAAGAAAGCGGCCAACTTGAACAACATCATCCACCGCTTGGAGAAGGCCGCGAGTCGGGAAGAGGCCGTGGAGTGGGAGTTTTGAGATTAAACTGGCCCAACTCGGGAGAGCTGGGAAGTCAAACTGGACCTCTACTGGTTTTATTGTGTTCGCACTTAACCGCCCTGCGGGCCACAGGGCAAAAACGCCATAGGCCAAGGTGCATATAGAAATCAAAAAAAAAAAAAAAAAAAAAAAAAGGAGCGTTAAGCCCAATTTATGTTTGTGTTTTCGAGGAAGAAAACTGAAATGTGTAGTCAAGCTTTTTTGTACCCTGAAGTGTTTTTATTATTGCCCTAAGTGATTTCCACAATTTCTGGAATAACTCATACAGCTTTGCCTTGTGCCCTCCTCTTTGGTGTGGGGCTTTAAAAAAATGAAAAACAGGAAAAAAAAAAAAAACTAAAAAAAAAAATCTTAAAAAAAAATCAAACCCACATATTAAAAGGGGGCTTTTTATCTGCCATCTAATGGCTACAGAGCGATAATACACTATTATCTTCTTAAACCAGGAAAAAAGGGGAGATTTTTCAAGAAAAAGAAAAAAAAAGAAAGTTTTTTGTAGCTGTTCAGTTGCCACTAAGAGATTGCACAGTCAACCGACTCTAAACACACTAGTTTGGATTCCTACATATTTTCAAGAAAAGAAAAGAATCTTGTTGTTTGAAACTTTGAATTAAAAAAAAACACATTTACTCCACATATTTTTTAACAAAACAAAAAAAAAGTCACATCAGGAAAATATCTTAATTTGTGGTAGCTGACTTAGTGTTTTCTTGTAAGTGAAATAGAATATTGACACGTAGTGCACATTGTTTCATAGCTTTAACTGATTCTGGTCTTTTGCAGCCCAGAATTTGTTTAATACACTCCATTTTAGGCCAAATCAGGACAAAAAAAAAAAATCTGAATCTAGGTATTTTATAATCTGCTTTTTAACCTCTAACCACAGAGCACGCTGATCAGACCTCATATCTGGGAGGTTTAGGAGACAACTTAGAAGCAGCATGTACTTGATCATTTCACTTGGTTCGTAGTGTACAGGATTTCCTTTCAGCAAAGACAGATCGCTCCAAAAACGTTGGCCAGTAACATTTCAGCCTGCTACTTGGGGGCCTAGCCCGTATCCCGAACATTCAGCTTACCTGGATCCTTGGGAACGCAGTTCACGTGTCCGACTGCTGTCACACACCACTAAGAGGGACGGGAGCTGCCGCAGACCCAGCCCTTTTCCTGCTGTTGGTGGCCATTTACTGACTCTCTTCCCACCACGAGCACTGATTTTAAATACGTTTTAGTTGTGGGAAGCTCCTTTTTTGCGTGGATAAAGAGTACGTGGCAATGCCCAGACGGGCTCTCACCGGGGTGGAAGCAGCCCAAGCTCGAAACCAAAACCTTCGTGCTCTCGAGTCCCAGTCCGGCCCGTTCTGCCCTGCAGACATACAGCCTTTTCCCATTATTTTATGCACAGGTTAGGGCTGATCAAAGTACAAATCCAATTCTAACTTGTCTCTAACTCCTCCTGTTGTCTATATGTATATGCGTGAGCATAGAGGTGTGTGGAAGGATGTGTGTGCGTGGGTGTGTGCGTGCAATTTTATACGTCTGTGTATTTTCTTACGTACTTGTGCACACATAGAGTGCATTACTGCCACCTTTTTTCAATAAGCTGTTTTATCAGTTATGGCTTCTACAAGTTTGCTAATTTAGACTCCTTTATTGCCATATCTTTAAAACTAACAATAGATGATTTCGGAATATATATATATATATAAATATATATATATATAATTTTTTTTTGCTTATTTATAGGTGCTGTATTTTATTATCTGATTGTTAGGAAGGGATGAAAGGGGGCAAATATTCTTTAGAGGGATAGACTGCCGGCAGTATTGGGTATAATTTACAAGATGTAGTTGTCATACTGTATATTATTGATTGAAGACTTTTTTGACCGTATTGTGTATCATTGAACTTTTGTCTTAGGTCAGCATCTTTTTGATGACACTTTAATGGTGCATTCATTACTTCTTAAGTTTAATTAATATTACTTTTCTGATTTTGGGGGAGGGAGGGATGGGGGAGAGGAGTTCCGACTTTAAAGGTATGTTCCCAATATTACACCTCAGTGTGCTTGTATTAATTCATTAGTAGGATTTTTGACTGTAAGATGTGAAACCACATTTCTTGCATGATGTTTTAGAACTTATGTATTTCATTTACAGTCTCTTAACATGCGACAGCAGCACTTAGTGCAAGTTTTCACAAATTTAAGAATCAGTACACTAAAATCCATCCTTCTCATGACTAAGGAAAGAAGGCTCTAGGAGGCTGAAAGGCAGGGATTTATGTCCAGTTTTCACTGCTAGCTGTTTCAGGATTCCTCCGTGGGTAACTGGGGACTCGTGGTGCGAAACTAAAGCTGAGGAAGGGAGAGAGAGCAGCTGCCCCTTTCTGTGACGAGCTGAGGGACAATGGCAGTGACAGACACCAGGGCGTGGCAGCGCGTGCTGGGAGCGCTCCTGGTGGGAGCGTGGCCAGTGCCTGGGAACGGGGTGAAGCCAAGGGTGACCTCTCTGTACCTGTCCAGTGTCCTGCTCTGACTTCCAAAGCACAGCTCCGTGGATGAGCGCGTCCTGGTAGGAGTTCACGTACCTTAGTGCAAGTCACAACGAGCTGCGTCTCCAGCCGAGAGCAAAACTTCTGCCCAGAGGACGCAGATATTTTCTTAGGTTCTTTAATTGTTTTTAATTTTTTTTTTTTCTTCATTGTTGTTTGGTTCAGGTTGGGTTTTTTAATTAATTCTAGGCAATACACTTGCCAGTCTGTTCCTACTGTCCTTGTCTGCTGATTTGAGACCCAGGTGCTGGATGCAGTCAAGTGGTTCCTCTCGGCTTTCTCCATAGCGAGGGGTTTTTTTTCTGTTTGATGATTTTATTTTGTTTTTTAAGTTAATATTCCCCAAACTGTTCTTGTGCCTGTGTCTATCTGATTGCATTCCATGATGCTTACTGAGAGCTCTGGCTGCACTGTACGACAGCAGAACTGTATTCACAGGTCGCACGCAAATGCAGCACTTAAGGTCAATCTCTCTTCTTAATAAGCAATACGTAAGTGCCTTGAAACATATCTTCTTTTTTTTTTTCTTTTTTCTTTTTCCTGTTTATTTTTGGTTTGCTTTTCAGGTTTCCACTAGTTCTTTAGGGTTCTTTAGTGTCCGCCCAGTTTTTAATGCTGTAATGATTTTTAAAAAGCATATCTGTAGCTTGCCCTAGAGGAAATCTTTCTTTCATAACACTAACTGTTAATTCTAAGCTCCATTATTCCATTTGAGTCATGTAATTTTGCTGGTTAAAGACAGCGTTCAGAAGTCAGAAGTCACTCCATCCTGCCAAGCGTTATCATTGGGATCTATTATAAAATTAATCAAATAAAATGCTGTCAGTATTTCCTATATTTTTGGCACTTTATTAATGGCTTAGCTCCTTTTGCTGTTTCATATTTAATGATCTGTGTTGAATGTGGATTAGCCTGCTGAGATGCTGTTGGGGTGATCTCTGCCCTGAGTCCCTCTGGGTTCCTTGGTGACCCCCTGGTTGGAGGGCAGGGCCCGAGGAGCACCCCCAGACCTGGAGCTCAGAGATGCTCCTGGGCTTTGTCCCGGTGTTTAGCCAAGGTCACAGCTGCTTTTCTGTTCCAGTGGAAAGTAGGATGGATTAGTTTGAACTACTGCTGATGTTCTCGGGTTGGACATGAGTTACCTGCTGGTTTTTCTGGCCAAGGCCCCCCAGTTTAGAGGCTGAACTTATACTGCAGGGTGTGAGAGATAGTTGGGATCAATTTGGAACTCACCCTTGGGAGGAAAATGTGCTTTGGAATAACTTTTTTTTTTTTTTTTTTTTTACTTAATTCAAAGGATAAAAAATTGAAGGAGAAGAAATGCCAAAGAGCAGCACAGTGGCTGTCATCCCTTGGGTGCTGATTCCAGGGGAAGGGAATGTGTGAAAGGTGTGACGTGGGGCTCATCTCACAGGGCAGCAGAGCTCTCGTTGCTGACATTTCTTTTCCTGATGGATAAAAGCACAGGCAGTTTTCAGGAAATCCGTCATGCCAGATTCTGTTTTTCCTGAGGTTCTTTAAAAGCATTTTATTTTCTCTCTCTGTTTCCAGTTCCATGCTCTTACCAATGCTGTGCATGAAGGGCCAGGGCTGTTTTAATAGAAATACGTTTATATTGCAGTTAAATTGTTGATTTTTCTCTCTGGATGATTAGGGAAGGAAAAAAGTGCAGTGCTTTGTTTGCTAAAAGCCAGGAAAGACTATCCCCTGGCAGAAGGGTCATGCAGTGGAATTGTCAATACACTTCCATTTTTCAGGATACAGATTTCAGACAAGAGCATTGTAGATGTTTATTGGCAGAAATGCACTTAATTACAGTTGCTTTTGATGCCATAAAATTTGACCATTTTATTTATTCATCAGTGAAATGCCTATGAATAGAGCCACCCTTTAAAGGAACCCATATCAGTGCACTCTGCCCATATCATGAATTGGTGTGTCCTTTAGTAATAAACTCCTTGCTGTAATAGGAAAGATCTATATTACAGTTAAAAAGAAAAAAGTATGTGCCTTTCTCATTAGCTGAAAGATCTCTGCATTATTTTTATGTAACTTGTTGGTATGGGATTGGTGTAGAGCAGGGGGACCATGAACACCACAGAATTCTATGCAATATTTTCCAATCCAATTACTTAAAAGTCCCTATTTTTCAATCCTTTAACAGGAGAAATAGTAAGTCAGAGAAGTGCATCATGCTGGTGGTAATTCAAACTGCAAAGCTGATAAATTGACATAAAACAGGATTGAGGGAAATGTGACAAATTAATGTGACGAAATAATGGAAAATGCTAGCAGTGGTTGCAGTCCCTACAAGCACAGCTGCTGTCAGAAGTCTGTAATCTTCCATTTTAAAATTAATAATTTCCAGTATTCTTAAAGCTTTTATGAATAATAATGCTCCTGGCAAAAACAGAGCAGGTTAGAAATAAGAAAAAAAAAATCACATTTTGACCATATAGAAATTATGAGAATACACAAAAAAAAAAAAGTAATTGGGTTTGGACACTTTGCACTTGCAAGAAAAAAAAATCACATTTTGGCCATATAGAAATTATGAGAATACACACAAAAAAAAAAAAAAAAAAGTAATTGGGTTTGGACACTTTGCACTTGGATCCAAAATGTTTTATTTCAGTTGAAATGCCGCAGCAGTCTGTGCCTTTCGCAGGGTTGTGAGAGATCAGTAGCTTGGCAATTTGTTGCAGACTGCAAGTGGAGTGTTGACATTTTTAACCTGCACATGGAGGGCACTATTTTTGCTCCATTTGTGTCTCTTCCTACAAAGGAGTTCCTGGAATTCTCTGATTTCCTTTTTATCCTGTGGATGTTCTCTGTCTTCAGCCACGAGTGTGGCCGAGCTCCTCTTGGGGACTCAGAAACAAGAGGAGAAGGAGGAAGTTGGTTCTTAGGTGAGGACTGGATTTAACATTCCCTGAAACCAAGTCAAGGCTTTCCTGTGAGTGTGTGGCAGTTTTGGCCCTGGTGTGACCAGCTGGTTGTAGCCTTTTATCCCTAAATTTAACTCCCATGGATAAAACATTGGCAAAGTAGGACTGGGTTGATTCCTGTGTTGTTCTGCCTTCCCCTTTCTGCTCTGTGAACATCAACATTTTCTTTGTGTTGCATATACAATCAACTTTTCTGAGAATTTAAAAATTCTATACAAAGGAAAGATTTCCCCCCACCACACCCCCCAGCAGTTTAAAGTCTGGTTTTAAATAGCAAGGAGAATCACTGGCATGGGAAGTACAAGATCTGAATTTCTTTTCTGATGTAACCTTTGTAGTTCAAAAGGGGTGTAGCAGTCCCTGTCTCCTTCACATATATTTGAGCTCTAAAATGTAGAAATATGATTTCACCAATTTCTTCTTTCCTCCCCACCTCTTTTCTAGGATATATTGACTATGCCATATATAAAGTATAGTTAATAATGGACTTTATAGCAAGAAAAGCTCTTTAAACCATGCCTAGGGACGGATTTGTCCTACATGACCAGGTCATGGGCTATACCCTACCCTATTAATATGCAAGGATAAAATGGTTTTATGCTCTGAACGTGAAATTTATCCTTTTGGAGAAGATTAGCGTTAGGCCTGTGCACTTAAGTTTTCAGAAAGCCTTAAAAACAGGTGTGTAAGTGGTGCCATCTCTGTCCTCAGGGATGATTTCCCCCCAGCCAAGTGGTACTGTGGCATATTTAATAGCAGTTATTAGTTATAAGGTCATTTTCCAGTTGAAGAAAGTCATTCAATGAACTTTATTAGTGAGCCCCTGGCCAGCATCCCCTGGTACAATCCAGGACCTGCTTTTCCCAAGACCTGGGCATCCATCTCCATCCCAAAATCCTTGGCTCTGTGTGAAATCTGTGTTTCTGCAACTCTTGTGAATGGAAAAAAACCCTGATGGGATTCCTGGGCTTGATTGTCATTGCTTTTCACAAAATCTGGCACTAAAGTGCATTAAAAGGAAAAGCCTCCTTTTAAAAAAACTAGTAAGATTATTGTATTTTGTCCTTGTCCAGCTCTTCTGTAAAGGTCAATTCTGGCAGTTCCAAGCTTGCTTTACTCACAGTGGTGTTGGGAGATTTTAGCCACAGTTCTGTAGATTTCCTGTTATTAAATCTGTTGGTTTCATCACATCAGTTCAGTTTCTTTGGACTTTGAACCAGCTGAGTGCAGAGAGCAGCTGAATCCTTTACCATAACAAAACAGTGCAGGATCAGTGCAGCAAAGTGAATACCCCTGTGATGTCGTGTCTTTGGCTTTCTGTTTGAATTCCAGAGATATTTGTAATACATGGTACAATCCTCATCCAAAGTTCTTTGGAAATGGAGAATCATGCCCGGAATTTCCTGCAGTTGTGGTGCCACACCTGATTTTTGCACAGTTCCTGTGTAATTCCTGGTAGTGTCACAACAGCACAGCCTCTCTCCTGGCAGCAAGAAGAAGAGTTGTGTTCTCTTCTGTCCATGTGGGTAATTAATATGCATTTTTGGGAGTCGTGAAATCTATCTCTGTGCATCATTCCAGGATGGAAAAGCCCCTCTGTGTATTTAGCATTTGTGTCTTTGGTCTTAATGGTGCAGCAGAATTGCTGCAGCCAAATTTGTGAAATCATTTGGGATGTAGGTGAGCGAGGACTTAAAAGCAGTATGTATTTTAATGGGCAGAGGATGCCATTCCCCACTTGTCAGATCCATTCCCTGCTGTAAAGAGGGGATTAGCCACTGGAGAGGCCAGGCTGCTGGAGATGCATGGCTTTAGCTAATGAGGACAGGGAAGATCATGCTCAGAATACATAAAAATGATCCCAAGGGTCTGAGATGTGCAAGAGCCAAGGAATTTGAAAGGAGGGGTCAAACCTTGTCTGTAGGTTTGGCTTCCTGCAGGAAGTTCATATCCCAGATATTTGCACACGTGTCGTGCTCTCTCCTTTGTCAATGTACAGTGGACAGTAAAGACATATTTAAAACAATCACAAAACCAGCTGATGAAGTAAATTCAAGCCAAGTATGGAATTAAAGCTAGCAGCTCAGCCTTGCTCTCCCTTAGCTGAAAATTCAAGTATTTGTAGGAATGAGGTAGAAATTTTCTGATAGGCAGCTCCTCTTGAAAGGCAAGTGTCTGTGCTTTCAAGAGAATAAATAAAACTTGGCACTTGACTTGCTCTGAAGTACAATCTTGTCTCCAAGTAACTAGGAAAAATATTTTTGCAATCAGTCTTTCAATCAGACTTCCCTGGCTTTTATTAGCTTGTGTTGGACCTTTGTGCTGTTTTGATGTGTTATTTATGTGTGGGTAAGTTATTACTAGCTTTAAAAGTGTTTCCAAAGTACCTGGTTACCTCTGGCTGCTGGTACAGGTGATGCAGGGAGTACTTGAGCATCTGGTTTGGAAAGGAGGAGCCTGGGGAATAAGCAAGGTCACATCTGTATTGTACTTTTCCTTTTCCTTGATCAGGGCTTCCATTTCCTTCTCACCTTCTCTAGAGAGATGGAGTTCATGGGTCATTCCTTTTTTTCTGTGGGAGAAAGATTTTAGTCGAGCTTGAAATGATTTTATTCTCACTCCACAGGCATATCATCAAAATCCTGTATGTTGCCACATTTCCCGTTAAGTCTTTAGGTTTTGCTTCCTGAAATTGACTCTTTCTCTACTTGGAAAGCTATGTGCCTTATTTCCTAATCTCTCTGTGGAGAATAATCTAAAGCACAGTGATCTGGCTTGCAGCATTCCCAGACGCTTTTCATTTTTTTGGAGGGGGAGCAAACACTGATGGAGCATCGCAGTGTCCCAGCACTGGCAGGTGCCTGGCACATCCAGCCCTGGGTGAGGAGTCTTTGTGCAATAGAAACTCTGGGTCTGTGCCTGGGGGGTTCCTGTCCCACAGCCAGTGAGGTGAGCTCTCCTTCAGGGGAATTCACACTCCTGGGGAAAAGAAAATCCTGTGGGTTCGTTCCAGCAGTTCCTGGGACAGGACTGAGCTGTCAGCCAGCAGTTTGTGCTCGTAGGGCTCAGTGTGCCCTGTGCACTCGTAGGTCTGTGAGTGTCCAAGAAACCCCCGTGCACTTCAGCTGTGGCAGCTCCTTTGTGCCACCAGTCACACCTGCTGTCCCCACTGCCACTGCTGGCTCTGGGGCTGAGGCACTGTCCACTCATTCCAGCTGGGATCTGGGGTTGTGCAGAACCCCCAGCCCTCCCTCCCCGAGCTCGCTCTCTCTGCAGCCTCAGAAGGTGAAATACACAGGGGTGGTTTGTGATTAGGACAACAATCCAGTATTTCCTATTTATGAGATTAATTTGTAACAGTTTCTTTTTTGTCGAGGTTTGGTTTTTTGTTGGATATGAACACAACAGGAGTATTTACATATCATTGGTTTGGGTTGGAAGGGAACTTAAAGCTCATCCTGTTCCAACCCCCTGCCATGGGCAGGGATGTCTCCCACTAGACCAGGTTGCTGTTCCCTAAATGGATGTTGGAAAAAGCTTGGGATATCCTAGGGATGGAGCAGGTGGTGTTGGCTCGTAGTATCCATATCATTGTGCCCCAGTTGTGTTCTCTAGAGCAATCTTTTTCCTTTTTTTTAAAGAAAAAAAAAAGTATTTTATCTAAATGCCTAATAAATAATATTATTTAAATAGTTTTTAAAATAATTTAGGACTGAGAATAAGAAGCCTCAGTAGTGAGAGAAGAGACTTAAAATATACAGAGAGAGAAAATACCCTGAGCCTCCTAGAGCCTCTACTGAGAATTTGCTAAAGACACAGAGCCCCTGGTCAGAGCACATTGCAATTAACTCACAAGTGTTCATTTAAAATGAGAGACTGGTTTCCTGTGATGTTCATCTTTGTTGCCCTTATGTTTGACTTTCTGAATTCAGAGCTGATTTCCTTCTCATTCGAAAGTTGGTCAAGGAAAGAAAAAAAACTTAAAAAAAAAAAAAGGCAAAAAATAATATTTCACCTTGTGCAGCAGCAACTTTTCCTGGTGTGAGCTCTGGAAATCCACCTTGTGCATTGTGTGGCACGCAGGGGTGGTTCAGTTTTGCTGCTGTGTTCAGACAGGCTTTTCCCTGGCCAGGGAGCCCTGGGGAGCAGCAGAGCAGCCCCAAAGCCGGGCGGGAGCGTGGCCAGGGAGGGACGGGCAGGCTCCAGCCGTGCCAGCTGTGCCAGCTGTGCCAGCTGTGCCAGCTCCCCCTGGCATGGGCAGAGGGGAAGGTGCTGGGCCAGCTGCAGGGCACAGCACCACTTCTGTGGCTTGGGAAGCAAATTTGCACTTTGCCTTTCGAGGGTGTCCCACTTAAAAAAAAAACCATCCGGCGAATTTCCCACGTCAGGTTCTTTTTCCTTCTGGTGTAGTCCAAAAAGAAACTGAAAATGAGAGTAAAGGAAGCCCTAGTGTAAGTGTTGGATCAGCTCTGCCAAACAAAAGGTTGTTCCTCTTGGAATACTCTATGCATTTCTGTGGTGAAAAGCATTTTCTCCCATTCCTTGCTGGAAATGCTGTGAGAATGTCACACATACAAATTTGGACGTTGATCCCAAAGCAGATGGAGGCTGGGGAGGGGGGGATGTTCTTTTTTTTCTTTTTTTTTTTCCTTCTTTTTTTTTTTTTTTTAATTGTTTCCCTCATGTCCCTTTTCATTTTTATTTTTTTTAATTAAAAAATTAACTCTTTGCATTTGTGCAATAACTACTTGCCATGAGAATGGGCAGACCTTGGAAATGCCCCGACTACTAACACAGCACAAGATGAACTCGAACAGAAAGTGGTGTACTTTTTCCTGAGAACTTTTTTTTTTTTTTTTTTTTTTTTTTAATAATAAGCTCAGTTTTTACCCCAGTGTATTGTGGTGTCTTACATTTTTAGCAGTATTTTATATTTTTTCTGTAACGCACTAAGTCTTAGATGTTTTTAGAGCTTGTTTGTTATATTCACAATCACGGATTTTAAAAAAGAAAAAAGAAAAAAAAAAAAAAGATCCTCACAAAGACCCAATTGACCAAAAAAAAAAAAAAGTGTCATTTTTTTTGTACAAGTAGCTTTGAGAAGCCCACATTGTGTTGCTGTGACTCATCTTTTGTAACATTTTATTTCTTGGTATTTGTTTAAACATAAAAAGTAAGAGTTTATCTGGCTGGCAGTGCAGGGCAGCGCTCCCTCGTCAGCAGAGGCATTGTTTCTGTCTTTGTTTGGTTTAGCCATAAAATGTTTGTTCTCAGCACTGTACAACGGTCCCTATATGATATGGAGAAGCAATATCACTGTATGAAACTCACACGATGTATTATTATTATTATTCACTAGCACCCTAGGTGTGATAATTGAAGTAAATATCTTTTATACAAACACAATTCCGTGTGGGCTGTCTTTTATTGAGGTGAGCCCTGAGTCCAAGCAGCAAACATTTACATTGTGCTTCTGGTTTTGGTGGTGCCCACAGGGATCACAGGGATGGTTTGGTGGGATTTGTGTTTGGCACGGGGAGGAAAATTTACTTTTTGTGTATCAGTTCCTGTGGGGAGTGTGTGTGTGTTTCCAGTGTCTTAAATATTGAACTGTTAGATGCTCAAAATGCTCAGTGAAATCCAAGTGTGGCCATTCCTGCTGCAGTCAGTGTGAGGTGGGCACAGCTTCACAGACATGAAATACGTGTTTGGGGTCTGAGACTGCCAAGAGGGATTGTTTGAGCACCACAGCAACATATCAACTAAATAAAAAGAAACAAAAATGTCAGTTACCTGAGGTTGGAAATGCTTTAAATTCGGAAATGAAAATGTCAAATAATTTTCCCAGATATTTGGCTCACTGTTTATTTTTAAAGATCCTTTACAGGAAAATAAATTCCTCATGTAGTGCCTTATGGGGTGTTCCTATAAATACTCTCAGTATTTACAGAGTGAGGAGCTTGGTAAGGAACAGATGCTGTAATCTGTCAGTGGGATTATGTTTTCAAAAGCAGTGGAAGAAATCATGTTTAGGGTGCTCTGGGTGTCAGGCAGAGGATGGGTGTGTGTGTCTGTGCTTACCTGGGTGCTCTGTTTCCTGCTCATGTCTGGATTTTTGTGAACTGAAGTTTATTTTGGGGGACCTACCTTGGTTTCCACCGTCTCCTGCAGCGCATCCCTGACGCATTTCTCCTGCCAGGCTCTTGTGAGCCCCTCCTGGAGTCTCCTGTGGAGCAGGAGTTCTGGAGGGCCAGGATGGACATTGGCTGTGGTTCTGTGCTGGAGAGCAGGGCTCAGCCTGGGATTTCCCACCCCGGTGAGGGTGGCACTTTGTCCAGCTCCACGTGGGTGTCCAGTGGTGACTTTGCCATCTTTAGTTCTGCAGTTGTGGGGGAATTCTCAAAATGTATTAAAAATGCTACTGAATGCCTTCATTTCATGACAAATGTGCATTTTCTCATTTTAAAGCATCTGACAGGTTGTTCCACAGGATGGAAAGGTTCATGGTTTAACACTTTTTATTTTTTCCCCTTCCCTTTATTAACTAGTCCAACTGTTGATTGCTATAAATGGTATTATTGTGTATAATTTGATCCTAATTTTTTTAAACTTTATGCTAAGCAGCTAGACTTTTAAAATGCCATGCCTCAGGTAGGTTAATTTGTGTATTTGTAACCTGCACTTCTCTTCAGGTGGTGTCAGCATGAAACTCCTAAAATGCCACATGTGGTCATAAGCAAAGGGTGTGTAGAACTTGAGAAAGCACTGACCTGGAGAAGGCTCACAGTAGCTCAGAATTTTGCATCTTGGGATAAAGCCAGGTGGTTCTCTCAAGTATACATCTCAAAAAGTTAATTCTGGGAAGTTAGGAAGGCAACCCAAACCACAGGGAAGCATCTGAGAGGTCAGGAATAGCTATTTATGGCCTTCCATGGAGATAGTTGGATCTCCCACCATAACTTTATTGGGGCAGCCCTTCAAAAGGGTGCCAAAATTGTCTTTTTTTAGAAAAAGTGCATGCTGTGTGTTCCCACAGACATTTACTGGTTTGAACTGGGACATCACTGGGGGTTCCTGCTGGGACAGAGCTGCTGGGGCTGGATGGGTGAGGTTTGCATAGGAAATGTTAGAGGGATTTGCTGGATTGATGGGAAAAGTCCTTGTTTGTGGCATCCTTGGGTGCAGAAGGGAGTTCACACCTCAGTGCCAAGGTCCTGGCTGTGCTTCTGCTCCGCCAGCAGTGAGAGCCAGTCTGACTTTCAGTGGGAAAAGGGATATTTTTTCACATGTTCCCACCAGGTAAGAAGCTGGGAGTGGCTGACCTGGTGCTTCTGAGCCCCACTTCTTTCCATTTGGAAATGCTGTCATTTTCTCCTCAATATTTCTGTTTTAATGGAAGTGGTGAAGGAATTGTGTACTTGCCAACAGAGGGCTTCAGAAAACATGATTTGATTACAGCACAGCATTTTATTTTCTTTTTGCTCCAAGCTATGGGAAACCGATAAGAAAATTCAAACTGTTTTCTTGAACTCTTCCAAGTTACCCATGTAATTATCTTAGTACCCTTGGAAATAATCCCTTCTTCTATGAAATCTCTCTCCTTACAGGGTGAATTTATTAAGCAGTGCTGGGTTTCTTTGCTGGGGGCTGTTTATTTTGGAGTGTCTGGGCCAGGAGGAAGGGGAAGGAGAAATCCTTCAAACCTTCCTTTCCCAGCAGGCCCTCAAAATGTGAAAAGAAAGGGAGAAAAGCAGGGGAGGGAGAAGAAATCTCACCTGCACCTCTTCTGGCAGAGAAACTGGCAGAGAAACCCAGAGAGGTGGGAGGGAGCCCCCAGAGAGTCATGGTTTGGTTTGGGTTGGAAGGGACCTTTAAAGGACACCTTGCACTGTCCCAGGCTGCTCCAAGCCCCATCCAGCCTGGTCTTGGGCACTCCAGGGATGCAGGGGCAGCCACAGCTGCTCTGGGCACCTGTGCCAGGGCCTGCCCACCCTCATCATAAAAAAAAACTTCCTTAGAACTCACCTGAATCAGCCCTCTTTTATTTGAAAACCATCCCCCCTTGTCCTGTTGTGCTGCAGCTTGGTGGCTCCTTCTCTCTTCCCCAAGGCCATTTTCCAAGCTGGCCCTGAGGAGAGGGCAGCAGGAGCTCAGAGAAGGATGCAGATGTTGGAATGAGCATGGCAGCTGGGGCTTTTCCTTCTGCTTCCTTTGTCACTTGGGCAGATAAGTCTCAAACGTTGTTCTCAGGGTGTTGGACATGATCTGCTCTCTACTTGTCCTTGTTTTCTCTTGTCTCTTTGGCAGCACATGAAAGTAAAACTGAGCAGGGCTGTTCTTGCTGCCTGCACTGGTGCCAGTGCCATCCCTTGCTGGAGCTGCTCATCTCCTGTAGCATCCCTGAAGGACCTCACTGATGTTCTTGATGTCTTCTCTTACAACTCTGTATCTGCAGAGGAACCTCATCTCTGTGCTCCTGGAGCTTTTCCAGGCCTGACACCTGTGCCTGGAGACCAGGAGATCGTGCTAGAACTTACAGATGGCTTCCAGAGCTGTCATCATTGCTCTGTTTTCATCCTCTCCTTGCTTTTTCTGCCCTTTCAGAAGCCCTGCACAGGGTCTGGTCAGAGATGCCCTCGTGGCAGGTACAGATGGACCAGGACAGCCCAGAAGCAGCATTGCAGGCTGAGATGATTCCCAGGCTAATAATCCAGGAATTCTGGCTACTCAGGAACTCTTGGAGCTGACTGACCTTTCCTCCCTCCCTGGAGATTTCTACAAAAGTTGCTTTAAAATCCTCCAAAAGCCCAATTCCTTTGTGTTCCTGTTGTATTGGTGAGATCTCTGGAGCACATGGTCTTTATTTACTTTGGGGACATTTTTGGAGCAGTGCAGTCCCTTCGAATGGCACTGATTTTTCATTGCCTCATGGGAGGTGAGATGCTCAGCTGGGCTTTTCCACTGCAACCTCCTCTTCAGCCTTTACTTCTGAGCAGATTTGCACCTCAGAGCCCACAGACAGGGCTCTGGTGACTTGTAGAAAGAAATATTCCATCATTCCCTGCCTCCTTGTCCTGTTCCTCAGCCTGCTGACAGCTCCCAGCAGTGGTGGCCCCGAGGAAAAGGCTTTGCATGAAGCTGAGGTGGATTGAGTGACTCCCACACACTCTGGGCCAGGCAGAAATGTTTTCCCTCACCATGAAAAGGTCAAGACAGAACTGGAACCATCAGGCTGTGCAAAGGTGAAAGGCCTTTGACAACCTTCCTGTTGCAGGAAGGGTTTTGGCTCAGATCTTTCTGCCTTGGCATCTTCACAGACCAAAAAAAGAAGGCAGAGAAAATCATCTTGTGCATCCAGGGTTGAATCTGCAGCGTTTGGATCGTGTGCTGCTCATCCTCCAGCTGCAAAGAGCGGGGTCAAGGTCGAGTCATCTCCGTTGATTCTCCTGGAAGGGGAGCAGGACTTTGGGCAATAACAGCCTTTTCCAGACTTCCTTAAAAGCTAAATGCCAAGTGTTTCAAGAGCCTGAAATTGGGCCTGAGTTTATGTGTAAACCTTGGGAGCTCTGGCATCAGGCAGAGCCGGAGGTAAGACTTTGTTGGCTTGAAAAGGCTCCTGGAGAGCGATGCCAAGAGTCCTGGCACGTTTTCTTCACGGGGAAGAGCAATGATTTCAGCTCAGATGTAACTGTCCAGTCATGAACTGGAGTGGCCCAGCATGGGGAGAGGTGAAAGAGCTGGGAAAATCAAAAGGTCCGTGGCAGACACAGTTTCCTGCTTCTTCCTTTGGCTTCTGCTCCTCCCCTGGCACTCTCAGACACCCCTGTTTGTGCTGAGTGAGTCTCCAGCTTTGAGCCTTCGTGCCAAGGCACTCCAAGGTTTACTTATCTTACCATCATCTTCCTTCCAGTCAATAAAATAGACTTCAAGCCTTTGAAGTCGTGGCTTTCAATGCACTTCAGTTGACTTTTCAAAGAGAGCGTGCCACATCACTTCTCAGCTTGTTTTCTGTTTCCTTTTCTTTTTTACATAATGTAAATTCAGGGAGGCCAGACAGCAAATGGAGGGAGATTAAAAAGTTCCACGAGGCAAATCAGGTTGTTAACTCACAGAGCATCAGGTAATTTGCCATAACTGCCCATGTGTGTGCTCCTACCCCATCCCTTCAGCTGCACCACTCACCTCTCATTTCCTCAGGGCCCTGAGGATCCACATGAGCAGTTACCCTGGTCCCATGGATGTGTAGCAAGTTACAGCCTATCTCACCCCAAGGTGATTTATTCATCTGTCTGTACCCTCAGTAATCAAGCCACCATCTTATGGAAAGATTGCCTCTCATTTATTTATGTCTGGCCTTATAACTTCAAACTAAGTTGCTAGTATGTCTTAATTTTCTCCATCTGTGAAAACAGATGCTGTTTATTTTGGATGATTTGCCAAGGGAGCCCAGTTGCTGGGGCTTGTTACAGGAGTCAGAGTTGCTGTTGCTCTGTGGCAGCGCTGGGCTCGTGGCTCGGGGGCACTCCCAGTGAGCCCCCCCTGCATCTGCCAGGCTCTGCCCCCCTCCAGCCTGGCCCTGGGCTCCAGTTTTTCTTCAATAACCACTTCAAGGGTTTAACCTGCAGCTTTGGAATGGCAAGAGACTGACCAGGTTTCTCACAACAAAAGAAGTGTGAGACTCGTGTCAATCTTTTATTCTCAGTTTGGGGTTTGTTTCTTCACTGTGTGTCCCACCACACGACCTGTCCATACAGGTCCTGGATGTTATTTCCAGAAACATTCATCCCATGGCAGTGTCATCCACGGCTGTGCCCTTGGGCACACAGAATTCCCAGAAAAGGCATTTCTTCAGAGCATTTTCTCTGAGCAGAGGCTCTTTCTGGGGATTCATTCAGTGCTTGGCAGGGAATCACAGAATTATTAAATGGTTTGGGTTGGAAGGGAACCTTTACCATCACCAAGTCCAACCCCTTGCCATGGGCAGGGACAACTGGACCAGGTTGCTCAGAGCCCCATCCAGCCTGGCCTTGAGCACTTCCAGGGGTGGGAATAGTCCATTCCCAGCTTCTGATTTTCTATGCATCACACAGGGGGAAACCAGCCCTGTCTGTGCCAGGCTGGGGCTGCCCAGGCCCTGCACTTCTGCTCTTTCCTTCACAAGGCCATGGCAATGCCAGGCTTGGCTTTTTACAAGCCAGAGCTGGCAGAGTTTGAGGCTGAAGATACTTGGTTTAAAACCCATTTTCCCCAGGACTTCGCCTTCTTTGTCCCGTTACCTTCTGCAGTCGCTCTTCTCTTCCCGGCCTTTGAGGTATTTGCACATCTGAGGGGTCAGAGCGAGGGCTCAGCAGCTCGGGGAGCACAAAGGCAGATTCCTTTTGCTGGGTTCAGTGCCTGAGCTGCCCTGGTGCCTGGCAGAGCCCTGCTCCTGCTGCTGCAGGTGAAGAGTCGCGGGCACAGAAGTGCCGAGCTCGCGGGCGGCCACGGCCCCTGCGAAAAGAGAAAGTTATGATTAAAAAAAAACCCCAAAAACCAACTGTGAGGAGTGACACTGACAGGGAGATGAGAGGGAAGCTCTGTGTGTTTGGTTGCTTTCAATGTCAGACACAGTTCCAGCCTTTTCTGTTCTCATGGATGGTTTCATGGCCAAGGCCGAGTGAAACCCAAGGGAAGGAAGGATGCAGATCCCTTTAAAACTGAGAGCTTTGGTGACCCTTTTTTCTCTTAAATTGAAAAACTCAGAAGCCAAAAGGATCATTTAAGAGAGAGATGCAGGAGCTGGGTGTCGTTCTGCAAGCTCCAAAGCTCAGCTGTGCAGAGGATTTTTGGGCAGGGTGGGAGGCCAGGGAACAATTCCTGCCGCAGGAATCCTCCTGGTGTGGTGAATCTTGGGCAGGATGCTCAGCAGTGCCTCGTGCAGAATTGGCCCCCCAGCCCATGCTTGGCCAGCAATAGCTTCCCACTTACATTTTAATGCAATTTTAAAAGACAGCCAATTGAATAATTAACCGTAGGGAAGAGGTTTTCTTCTTTCCAAATCTTGTTGATGCAAATATTTTGCATCAGGCCACCCATGTTTTGGAGCAGGCAGGGATTCCCCATTCCTGGAGAAATACTGACCTCCAGTGGGATGTGCCTTTAGCACAACTACTGCTCAATCCTGAGTCTCTTATTGTGGGCTCCAAAATAAATATGCAGAGGGGGAAAAAATAAATCCATGTGTGTGAGGTGTGCCACCTCCCTTTCCCTGCAGTGAGGCTTGGTCCTTCTGAATAACATGGGAAGGAGAATGGCTTTAAACAGAAAGAAGTTTATCCAATCTAAGTTGAGATTGGAAATTGGGAAGGAATTCTTCTCTGTGAGGGGGTGAGGCCCTGGCACAGGGTGCCCAGTGGAGCTGTGCCTGCTCCTGGATCCCTGGAAGTGTCCAAAGCCAGGCTGGACAGGGCTTGGAGCAGCCTGGGCTGGTGGAAGTTATCCCTGCCCATGGCTGGGGGTGGAATGAGATGGGTTTTAAGTTTGTTCCTAACCCAAACCACTCTGAGATTCCATTACACCAACACAGTAATTGTCTTTCTTATTGTTTAGGTCGAGAAAGACCTTTAAGATCATCCTTACCCCATCACTGCCAAGCCCACCACAAGCCACGTCCCCAGGTGCCTCATCTACAAAAAAAAAAAAAAAAAAAAAAAAAGGGAATTTGCACCAGCAAAGACCCCGATTCCTGGGGAAGCAGTGTCACTTGGGGCGTCACTTTGAGCCTCCCTCACTGCTGCTCTCAGTCCAGCCCTGTGGCCAGGGCATCACTCCCTGTGCAAGGAACTCTCTCCACAGCTGGTTTCTGGGTGTGTGGAGCATTTCCCAGCCTGGCAAGACTGGGAGAGCTGGAACTGAGCTGTGCACACGTGTGAAGGCTCAGAGAGGGCAGGAGCCCTGAGGACAGCCTGCCTTTGCTGCTCCCCAGGCAGCCCCTGCACTTCTTGCTCCCTGGCTGTTGATAAATGAGGAAATATTTTGCCTTCCAGATGTCTGGAAATTAGGGGAATAATTACAACAGGAATTATCAGGGAGGGACTGGAACAGATGGGACCTGAGCTTTGACCCACCTGGAAATCCAGGCACTGAGGGACAGATCCTGCATCCCCACAGTGGAGTGCAAAACACCAGCTCTGAACCTGGAGCTGAGCAGGTTTTCCAGCCAGGGAGAGGCCCAGACACTGCTGGCAGCCAGGGAGAAAGGTGAAACAGGTCGATTTCTGCCGCAGGACAGTTCTGGGATGGATTTGCCAATGGAACACGGAGCTTGCCCTGCGGGGCTGGTCCCGTGCCTCTCGCTGTAGCTGCAGCCTCACTGCTTCACATCTGGGCCCATCTGGGGTTACACCAGGGGAACGAGAGGTTTTTGTTTTGCTCCTGGAGCATTCCAGCAGTGCCTGTTGTGGTTTAGGGTGTGGGTTTTCCTCTGGGGGGCAGCTGGGAAGAGGGATCCTTTGTAGAAAGTTGGCTGAGCGGGAATGCCAGGGGCTGCACAGCCTGGGCCCGTGCCCGGGACAGGAGTGGTGCCACCTGAGCCCCTGGGGCAGGAGTGGTGCCACCTGAGCCCCCGGGGCAGGAGTGGTGCCACCTGAGCCCCCGGGGCAGGAGTGGTGCCACCTGAACCCCCGGGACAGGAGTGGTGCCACCTGAGCCCCCGGGACAGGAGTGGTGCCATGTGAGCCCCCGGGACAGGAGTGGTGCCACCTGAGCCCCCGGGGCAGGAGTGGTGCCACCTGAGCCCCCGGGGCAGGAGTGGTGCCACCTGAGCCCCTCCCGGGGGTGTCCCCCCCCGCTGCAGCCCCCCCTGCCCCACCTGCCCTGCAGCCCCCACAGCCGGGGCAGCCTCTTCCATCACCTTTCCCGTGCAGACCAGACCTGGGCTCAGCTCCCCTTAACCCTCCCCAGGTGCCCCCGCTGTGCCCGGCCAGGATGCTGCCAGGATGGTACCCCTGGGGCACCAAAAACGCCTGGCTGATGCCTTTGAAGCAGCTGTGCCAGCGCAGGCAGCTGGCACTGGCACTGGCAGGTGGCACTGGGAGGTGGCACTGGCAGGTGGCACTGGCACTGGCAGGTGGCACTGGGAGGTGGCACTGGGAATGGCACTGGCAGGTGGCACTGCTCCCTCCCCGGACCGTGCCCATGCCCAGGTGCGAGCAGGGCCCCAGGCACGAGGGGAGAGCAGAGCTGCTGCTCTGAGCTGCTCCGGGGGGCTCTGAGCCCCTGGCTGTCCCCTGGCACGGCCGGGTGACAGCCCTGGCTCTGTTTTGCAGTGCGCTGTGCCGAGCTGCAGATGCAGCTGAGCGAGGCCGTGGCCACCCTGGCTGCCCAGAAGGAGCTCGTGGCCAAGCTGGAGCACGACCTCAGCACCATGCAGGCCCTGGCAGCCGTGCTGCGCCCCGAGGCAGAGGTAACCCTGCCCAGGCCCGGGCTGCCTCCCCTCTGCTCCTCGCTTTTTGGGTTTTCTTTGTTTCATTATTTAAATATTTATTTATATTTATTATTTTTGTTATTATTATTTTTATTATTATTATCAATAGTAATAATATAATATAATATAATATAATATAACACAACATAACATAACATAATATAATATATATCATAATAATAATAAAATTTAATTTTCTTTATTATTACTATTGTCTATTCTTCATTACTAATATTTATATTATAATATAATATAATATAATGTAACACAACATAACATAACAATATAATATATATCATAATAATAATAAAATTTAATTTTCTTTATTATTACCGTTATCTATTTTTCATTACTAATATTTATATAATAATATGATATATGATATGATATGATATGATATGATATAATATAATATAATATAATATAATATAATATAATACAACATAATATAATATATATCATAATAATAATAAAATTTAATTTTCTTTATTATTATCATTATCTATTCTTCATTACTAATATTTATTATTATCATTATCATTGTTCTTATTATTGTTGTTCTTATTATTAACAATAATTAATTATTAACATACACTATCATCATTAATAATTATTAATTTTTCGTTATTATTATCATTACTATGTATTATTAATTACTAATATTTGTTATTATCATTATAGTTGTTATATTATTATTATTAACAATAATAATTGATTTTTAACTTTCATTATTATAATTATTAATTATTCATTTTCGTTATTATTATCGTCATTGTTTATTATTTATTAGTAATATTTATTATTACCATTATCATTGGTTTTTAAATTATTATTAATCATGACTAATTGTCATAATTCTTAACTACTAATTTCCGTCATTATTATCATTATTATTTATTATTGATGATTACTGATATATTATTATTGTTATCGTTGTTGTTATTATTGTTATTATTACTTCATTTTCCGTCGGATAGCTCCGCGGGCAGAGGCGGTGCGGGGTGGGAGGGGTGGTCCCGGTGCCACCCAGGGCCCCTCCATCCCTGGCCCTGGGTCCGGTCCAGCCGGGCTGGGGCTGCAGCTGCCCGGGCAGTGCCCACCGGGGGCTGCTTTTCCAGGCACCTCGGGTGAGTGGGAAATGTTTAATTTCTCTGTTTGTGCTGCCCAGGGCGCGGCCAGCCCCGGGCTGGAGAGGATCCCCGAGCCCATCAAGGAGGCCACGGCGCAGTTTTATGGTGAGAGAGAGGGGGGCAGCCAGGCTGGGCTGGGACACCCCAGGGCGGGGGTCACTTCTCCAGGGACGGCAGCTCCTGCTCGGCGTGTCTCCCGCTGGGACAGCTCTCCGTGCTGGGCACGGTTTGCCATCCTTTGGTGCTCCCAGGGGTGCTCGGGCACGTGCCAGGCTGTGCTGAGCTGGAAATTAGGGGAATTGTTGAGCCCAACAGCCTGAGCTCTGTGCTCTGCCTCCTGCTCTTCCCACACCAAACCCCTCCAGAGCCAGAGTGAAACATTTCCTGGACATCAGCCCCTGTGCTGAGGTCTGCAGGAGAAAATGAATCAAAAAAATAACAACTCCGTGCTCCTCTGGGGGAAAAAAAAAGAATTCCTTTCCTTTTTTTTTTTTTTTTCCTTTTTTTTTTTCGCTTGGGCTTTTTTTTGTTTGTTTTGAAAGGTTTTGAAAACACAAGATAAACATTATCACAGCAACAGTCCCACCAAGCTAAACAACCTGCAGCCACCCATCCTGCTCTATGAATAACTGCTCAGTGCAGCTGGCTGAGTCATGGCCTTGGGGACACATTTCTCCTTGGCTCTGAATGCCACTGCCAGGAAGGAAGAGCAGGGAGGGATGGCCACAGTCCCCCTGACACCCACAGAGCCCCATCCAGGGGGGCAACCCATGTGGAATGCCCAAAAAATGGGGTCCTGGGCATAGCAAGCTGGTGGTGGAGGAGGGGTTGGGGTGGGGGAGAAAGGATTGTGGCTCTGGGACTTTATTTTAATGCTGCAGCTGCTGCAGAGGCCAAGGAGAGAGTCTGGCAGGGGTGGGGAGGGTTGGAGTCAGGGAAAGGCAGCCATGGGTTGCACCAAATAATGCAGTTGGTTTTCCTGTTCGTTTTGAGTCAAAAATGAAAAAAAAAAAAAAAAACCAAAAAAACAAAAACCACCATAAATAGCAGTCCATGTAGTAATAACTGTGCACAGGGGTGGATTTGGGTGCCCCCAAGGTCCCACAGCAGGAGGATCTTGAGCACACCCCTGGGGTGGGTGGTGGGCATTTACCAGCTCACCTCTGACACCAAACCTCATCCACAGGTCACCCTGCATCCCCTGGCACCTCATTCCCCGAGGGCCAGGTGGACTCACTGCTGTCCATCATCTCCAGCCAGAGGGAACGCTTCCGGGCCAAGAACCAGGAGCTGGAGGGGGTGAGGCTGCTGGGGGGCTGGGGCTGCTGCTCTGCTGGCCTGCAGGCAATCCTGTGCCAAGCACTGAGGCAAAAGGAAAACACATCCTGCTGTGAGCAGGAGCACAACCCACCCCAGCCCATCCCTTCTGCTGCAGCTGCAGGACAGCTCCAAACCCCTCTGTCCCTCTGTCTCTCTGTCCCTGTGTCCCTGTGCTCCTGGCACAGTGTTTGGGGGATGCCATGGAAAAAGCACATAGATGATACATTTTGGGATGGCAAATTGAAGTAGAACTCAAAATAACCTTTTCCAAGCTGTCTGGTTGTGTCTGCACCTCCTGTGGGAGCCACATCCCATCCCAAAACCCCCCTCAGCCTCCTCGGCTACCCCAGCCCTTCCTGGGCTTCTTGGTCAGGACTGGGAGCCCCCTTCTGCCACACCTGGCACGGTTTTAATTAGGGAGCAATTTGAATTCTAAGCCGGGGGGTTTAATTCCTGGGATGAAAGGGACTGATGTCTGGGTGCCCCAAATCCCCCCTGGCTGGATGCCATTGTCCCTCCGCTCCCCTGCAGGAGAACAGGATGCTGCAGCACACGGTGCATGCCCTGCAGAGCGAGCTGGACACCCTCCGAGCTGACAACATCAAGCTCTACGAGAAGATCAAGTTCCTGCAGAGCTACCCTGGCCGGGTGAGTGTCCACCTGTCCATCTGTCCGTCTGTCTGTCTGTCCCTCCTCAGGCTGGGCTCACCCAGCAGACAGCCCCAGACACAGAAACTGCACATTTCCAGTGTGCAGCTTGCATGGAAGTTGGAGCTAATTGGGGTGGGAAAGGTTCTCCCAGCCAGGACGGCAGTTTAGAACTGTGCTGAGGGATCTTTGGCATCTTCGAAGCCAGAAGCCCAAATTTCCTCCCTAACACAGCTGCTACACTCCGCTCTGATGCTCACTGCTGGCAGTGTGGTGCTCCAGCAGGCAGGTGGGGATACTTCTGCCTGACCAGGCTGCCAGAGGTTAAACCCCTGCGGCAGAGCCTGGAAAATAACTCATCCTGTCCCACTGGTGCTCATTCCTGAACTTCTTGTATCCAGCAGAGAGAGCTGCTCCCTGAGCAGCCAGAAGACAAAAGAGAAGAAGCCAGCCCAAAATCATCCCAGTAAGGGCAGGAGAAGGCTGGGAAGGGGAACCAGACTTTGCTGCAACCTGCTCTGCTCCTGCTGTGTCCCTCAGGAGTTCCTCCCTGGGGGTTTGCAGGAGGCTCAGGCTGCTGCCTGGGAGCTTTCCACTGCCAGCCCTTCCCTGTCAGAGCTGGGCTCTCCTGGCCTCGGGCTTTCCTTAGAAATGCCAAAGTGCCACTCACAGAGGGGACACCCATTCCCTGCCTTCCTTCCCCCTGGCTGCTGCCTTTCCGTGCTGCCTGCACCGAGTCTGCTTCGTTGAGGGATATTTTAATAGCATTTGGTGGTGGGAAACTCCTACAGCTTGAGGCACCTTATTTGGTTCTTTCTTTATGTCCCCGTGATGACGCCAGGTCGTCCCCTCTGACATTTTTTCCCCTTTCTCCTGTGGAATATCATCTCCATGTTTATCCTCTGCCACAAGGCAACCCCTGAATGCCATTGCCATGAGCTAAAGAGCAAAACCCTCCATGGCAGCAGCGCAGGGGATTGCATAATTCACCCCCTAATGGGACATGTGACACGTTAAAAATACTCAGCAAAGATCACTGCACTGGCCGGGCTGTGGCAGCTCCTCGCCCCTAAATCGGGCTCTGCTCTCACCACAGTGACCCCAGGCTCGGGTTGCAGTGTGTGAGGCCAGGCTTACTAAAGGTTTACACAGAGGTGTAACAGCCAGGCAGGGTAACCCTGTGCACGTAGGAACAGGTCCAGAAAGCCCTGGGGGAGCGCGAGCCCTGCGGAGCCGGGCACAGCAGCAAGCGGTGCCGTGCTGGGACAGGGAATCAGCGCTGCAGCAAGGAGCCAGAGCCTGCAGCAGGCTGTGCCCAGGGCTGGTGGCAGCCTGGGCTCTTCCCAGGCTGGGTTTGGGCAGGAATGATGTGGAATCTGCAGCTCCTGCAGAGGTGGAGGAAGGAGGAGCAGGGAGGCTGCACGAGCATCCTTGGGGCTCCCTGCAGCAGGGCTGTGTAAGGGGAATTATACAGGAGAAGTACAAAATCCATCCTCTCTGCACCCACCCAAATATTTCCCTTCTTTCAAGGGGTTTTCTTCATTTTCCTTGCCCTTTTCCCAGCCTATAACAGCTCTATGTTTGAGCAATGATTTCCTCCTCCTAAGCCTCTGTCTCCCTCCTGCCTGGCCCAGCAGCAGAGGAGTTCAGGGTGGGATTTGCAGTAGCCCAGGTGAGCTCTGTGAGGATGACACAGGTGACAATTATTTCATGGAAAGGGCCCAAAATACTGAAACAAACCAACCCTAAATCATTCCACAATTCTGTGAAGAAAAGACTTTATTCCACAGCTCCTCTTGTGCTTCTCCTTTCTGAAGGGCACAGATGCTGTCAGCCCTGTGGCTCAGCTCTGGGCTTTGCTGCTCCATCCTTTGGGGGTGTTTTCTTCCAAATGGGGGAGCTCAGGGTTCTGTCCTTGTGCTGGGTGTCCCTGAGGCTCTCACCTGCCTTTGCTCCCACAGGGCAGCAGCAGGGATGACACGGAGCAGCGCTACTCCTCCCAGTACGAGGAACGCCTGGACCCCTTCTCCTCCTTCAGCAGGAAGGTATGAAAGGTTCCCAGCACCCTCCCGCTGCATCAGCCCCTCTGGGATCATGCCCAGATGAAATCCAGGGAGCTCTGATAGAATGAAACGCACTCAAACGTCCTTTGCTTTCAAAAACAAAACAAAATAAATAAAAATCACTGTGCCCAGATGATGGCTGGGGTCGGGGGGCAAATAGAACCATCCTGGGGCACACAGCTCCTTCTGTGTTTTGCAAACCCCAAATAGCCCTCTGAGCCTCCAAATCTTGTATGGTTTCCTTGTAGGAACGCCAGAGGAAGTACCTGAGCCTCAGTCCCTGGGATAAAGCCACGCTGAGCATGGTGAGTGGCTGCTCTGCCAGCACTGCTGGCAGCTGAGGGGATTTTAGCCCAGCCTGCAAGGGAATGGGGCTCTGGGGCAGTGGAAGGGCCCATCCTGCTGTCCTGGGCAGGATGCAGAGCTGGAGTTTGGGTTAGGAGCAGTCCCTTTCCTTCCTTGCTGCCCAGGGCAGTGGTGGCATCACTGTCCCAGAGGCATTTCAAGGACAGGGAGATGTGGCACCTGGGGACGTGGTTTAGTGGTGGGCTTGGCAGTGATGGTTGGACTCAAGGATTTCTCAGGTCTGTCCCAACTTAGACAATTCTGATTCTGTTCTATGACTCCAAGCACCTCTCCTCTGGTTTGTAACATGGTGTGGGGCTCAGGGCTGCACCCCCAGCCAGGGGCAAAGCAGGAGACCCCCCCCCGAGAGCCCCAGCACCCCAGACATGTGGGGAGCAGGAGTGTGGGGGGCTGCAGGGGGTCCAGCACTCCAGGGAAGATCTCTGCTCCACACATTAGCTTCTCATTGCATTCTCCTTAAAAACTCCTTCCCATGCCCTGATCCTTCCTGCTCTGGCCCTTCCTTCCAAAAAAGCCTCAGGGGAGATCCTGGGGAAGCTGTGGTGTCTGCAGCAGCAGAGGGTCCTTGTCTGAGCCACAGAGGTGACTGCTGCCACTGCAAGCTTGGGCTGCCATCGCTTAGGGTATAACTTTCTGAGCTAAAAATGTGGTTATTGAGGAAATCTGACTTAGAGAGGAATTTGTGGCATTAGCAGCAGGCTCAGGACAGGGTTTTGGCTGAGTTAACCCCCGGCTCTCCAGCACAAGAGAGGTGAATGTGGGACTGTGGGGCTGCAGAGAACACAGAGAAATCCTGTAATAAAGGCAGAGCTGTCATTTGCATAAAACCAAGCAAATGCCAACATGAATATGGATTGTGTGGCGTGCTAGCACCACGGAGAATTAATGAAAGGCATTCACAAAAAAAAAAACTGACTTAGGGGAGTTATTCCTTGGGAATATTTAAGAACATAATCTTGTTTGTTACAGCAGCCTCCGCCGTGGCCGTGAATAGCAAAGACGATTTCAGCCCGGAATGGGTTTGGTGGGAGATCTGTGGGTTTTAATGCCAGCTTTGGAAAGCCTGTGTGGTGTTTGGGGAATGTGCTTATGTCCATAATGAGTCCCTGGGTTCCAGCAGGAATAAAGAGTGGCTATGAAGGAAGGCAGGACCCGTCCTATGCAAGCCACTCCTCTGCTGCTCCTGATTTTCGTGCTTTTGAAGGGATGGGCATGAAGGTTTTCCCACTGGGACCTTGGTGTGCTGTGCCAAAAGGGCTCGGGCATCATCAGGGGCTGGCTGTGGTTCAGTGGCCTCTCCAGAATGAGGGGTGGAGGGCAATTCATCCTGACCCCACAGGTTTCCAGCCCCCAGTGAGCTTGGGGGTGGCACAGGCTCTGCAAGGGTGGAGAGCAAAGCTTTTGGGACAGAGCCTGCAGAGCCAGAGCAAGGGGACACCAGGGCCCAGCTCTGGGGACACCAACACAGCCTTGGCCCCAGTGCCCTGCTCAGGAGGCGACGAGAGGATGCTGCAAATCACAAAGTTGTTTGAGCTCACGAATTAAAAATGTGCAGAGCTTAATTACTGCTGGGGTTTCTCTGAGGAGCAGGGCTGGCACAGCAGGAGCAGGGAGAGCTGGGCTGAAGCAACTCAGAATAAACCCCCAGAAGGGTTTTCAGCGGGGGAAAGCCCACACTGAACCCACCTTGGTTTGGGCACCTTTGGGCTGAGAGCGTGGGCTCTTGTGCTCTGAAGGAGCATCGCTGCTCAGAGCTGGGCACGGGGGTGGCAAACACCCCTCACTGCATGTCTGTGCAGGGTCTGTGCAGGCTCCCAGTGCTGGCCAGGATCTCTCCAAGCCTGTTTGAGGGGGGCTGGTGTCCAGTGGCCCACATGAAAGTGGGATTCCCATTCTGCTCTCCCGCAGGGGCGGCTCATCCTGTCCAACAAGACCGCTCGCACCGTGGCCTTCTTCTACACCCTGCTCCTGCACTGCCTCGTCTTCCTGGTGAGGGGGCCCACGGGGGGTGGGCACTGAGATAAAACATCCTGCCCTTCCCTCCAGGGGGGGTTTGGGCTGGTTTGAGGTGTTGTGCCAAGCCAGAGCGTGGCTCTGCAGGCACAGCAGGGCCGGAGCGTGGGACATGGGCATGCCAAGGGATGTCCCCTGGGCTTCACAGGGTGGAAATCCCACCCTGGGTGGGCACAGCCTTGCCCACGGGCAGGAGCTGGGAGCTGTCTGTGTGCTCGTGTCGCTCCTGGGATCAGCCATGGGATCGTGGTGGTGCCAGGCCAGGAGCTCACACAGAGTTTAATGTGCTGCCAAGCAAGCCTCTGTCCAGTGGACAGCAAAATTTTGGTTAATTATTGTGAATCTAATACCATAAGTGATTTTAGGAATAAAATACATCCCCCTGAGCCCACACTACCTGGTTCCAGACCATGTGGATCCTATTCCTGGGTGCAACATAACCTCCAGCTCAGTGGAATTCATTTGCTGTCTCTCCAGGGATGAGCTCTGGCTCTCCCCATGCTCCTGACGTGCCCTGTGGCTCCATTTTTCTCTAGTTTTCAAGTTTTCCCATTAGGGTTGAAAGCAGAGAAGCAGAGGTTTGGGAGGAATGGAGGCTTCAGCCAGCCCAGATCTCCTGGGAGTTTGTTGTGGTGCAAACTCCTCCTGTATCCTTGCACAGTTTCTGGGAGTTTATTTGTCATTTCAGGGAGGAAAAAAAAAGCCAAACAAATCATCAATAATTAAACGAGGAAGCGAGATGAAAGCCAAATCAGAACAATATTTCTGTCCTGCTCTCAAAGTTATTTTGGTGAGGAAAGGAGCAAAGGAAATAAAAAGTTAAACATCATTAAAGTTTAAAGCTCTAACCCAAAAAAAAAAAAAAAAAAAGAAAGAAAAAAGAAAATTCATAAATATTACATGGCTGGAATGATCTTACATCATCTAGACACAAAAGAGCCTGAAATGCAGCACCCAGCACTGCCTGGCTGGGGATGAAGTGTGTGTGCCACAGGAGGAAGCCCCTGCTCCTCCATCCCCACAGCGGCAGTGACATCTCTGCCACTGATCCTGGGAGGCTCCAATTACCCCTGGTTTGGGTGTGCTGGTGGGTGTTTGTGTGCTTAGGGTGATTCCCTGGTGGAACAGCTTACAAACCCCCAGGGCTTGAACCAATCAGCTGGGGATGGGAGAGCTTCTGCCTCTGCCCAAAGCCCAGCGCTGCCTCTGCCTCCTCAGACCTCGGCTCTGCAGTGGGAACATGCAGGCACGAAGGTAAAAAGGAGCCAAGCCAAGCACTGACCTTCCTTAAGCCTGTTCCAAAAATACATCTCCATCCATGTGCAGCCCTGAGCCTTATCCCAAGCCACCAGAGCCACAGCAGCACTGTCCCAGTAAAAATAACCCACTGGGAAAGGTCATCTTGACCATCCTGAGGGCAGCCCCTGCAGCACACTGGGGTTCCCCACGCTGGTGACCACAGAGTCACAGTGTGGCTGGGAAGGGACCTTAAAAATCCCCCAGTGCCACCCCTGCCATGGCAGGGACACCTTCCACCAGCCCAGGCTGCTCCAAACCCAGTCCAGCCTGGCCTTGGACACTTCCAGGGATGCAGGGGCAGCCACAGCTGCTCTGGGCACCCTGTGCCAGGGCCTGCCCTCCCTCCCAGGGAAGAATTCCTCCCTGATGTCACATCTAAACCTGCTCTCTATCAGTTTGAAGCCATTCCTTTGCCCTGTCACTGCATGCCCTTGTCACAAGTGCCTCTCAGGATGGGATGGCAGGGCCAGGCTGGCACAGCAGTGGCACAGACTGCAGTGAGGAGGGGCTGGGATGGAGGTGGGAGCAGAGCTGATCCCGTTCCTTCCCTTGCAGGTGCTCTACAAAACCGCCTGGAGCGAGAGCGTGGGGCGGGACTGCAGCGCCTTCTGTGCTAAGAAGTGAGTGAGGACAGGCTGGGCCAGCCCGGCCCCAGGGCTTGCTTGGTGGGCAGAGCTTGGTGGCCTGCAGCAGATTTTTTTGGCACCCCAGTGCTGGAAACAAGGCCAGTTAATTGGGCTTTAAACCCAGTGAGGGAGGAGGGAGAAAAAGCTCACGGAACAGGGAACCGCTCGTGTTCAATTGGGTGTTCTCCAAAGCCTTTCCTGCAGGCAGCCCTTGCCCAGGAGGAATCCTGCTAAAGGTTTATGATAAAGGTTTATAAACATGATCCTGGAGACCTGGGGGGTGTCAGACCCGTGCCATGACTCCAATTCCCTGCTGGTTCTGGAGCAGAGCACGGTGCTTGTCCTCGAGGAACGGCCCCTTGGAATCGGTGCTGGGCTGCCCGAGCACCTGGGGGCTGGCTGCAGCTTAACGTGGCTCTGCTCTCTCCCCAGGTATGCTGACCACCTCCACGAGTTCCACAAGAACGGGGACGTGGGTGGCATGTGGCAGTGACAGCTGGACACGACCCCTGCAGCCAGAGCTGTCCCTGCTGCTGCCTTGCTGTGCTTTGCTCTCTGCTTTGTAGGATGAAGGCAATGATCCCCCCCACTCCCACCCGGAAAATTAAAACCTCAGCTAAGGGAGAATCATCTCCAGCCCTGGAAAGGCTGCAGCAGTTCCCATGTTTTCCTCAGAGAGCTCAGTCCTTACCAGAACACAGGGAAAATGCAAGATCAGGGGTACCCCTCCTCCCAGGTCCGCATCTCTCTCCATCCTGTCTGAAGTCCAGCCCAGCACTGGGTGGGTAAATCCAGCCAGAAATGGGGAGGAAAGGCAACCTCCTGAACTTGCATTTCCAGGTGTTGTGCTATTTGAGAATTCCTGTATTGCTCCAGCTCTGGGGGTCTCCTGCCCGTGCTGCTGGGCACTGGCAATGCCCTTCTTGACCTGGAGTTTGGGAATAATTAGGAATAGCCAGGACTTAAAGGGCATGAAGGGAGGTGCTGCTGGTCAGGCCTGACCTCACAGGGATGTTCCAGACTCTCCTTGCTGAGATGTTTCTGCCTTTTAGGAAACCACAAGTCAAATCAAGCAATTGCTGATGATTGGGTTTGCTGGGTGATGAGCTGCTAATTTGGGCTGATTTGGGGAGACAGAGGTGATAGGAGATGCTCCAATTAAAAAGAGCAGGTCCCAGCAATCTCTCCTTCCTGCTGTGACCACATGGTGAGGGAAGGTATTAGCTTGTTAACGTGGTCCTCAATTAAAATTCCCCTCTGTAGACAGGAGAGCAGCATTGCTCCCAATTAATATTTCATTGCAGACTCCCATCCATTCCCTTCCTGTTGCTGGGAAGCCAGGGCTCTAACGGAGCGTGCAGGCAGGGAAAGGCCTCACATCTGCCACGGGAGCCAGGGTTTATTTATAGGAGCTGTGGCCAATGGCAAAATGTAAAATACTCACAAATTGAAGGGAGGGATAAACCCTGAGGGACCAACCTGCACCTGTCCCGCTCTGCACAGGGAAAACCAAGCCCAAATGGAAGGGAAGCAGTGAGGGGGTGATGCTGCCATGGCTGGGGCCCTCTGCATAAAACAATCCACTTCAGATCTGGGGGAGATGAGCTTTGGCTGCCTGAAATCACTAGATGGGAAACACGATCCAGGGAAGGGTGGGCTGCTTTTTGAGGCTTTGTTGGGAAGGTTAAAATTGCTTTTTTTAGCAGCTGTATGTGGTGTCTTGGAATTGCAAAACTTCTGCAGCTATTCACACTTGTACTCCTCATAAATGACTTAAAATAGATGTTGAGTTCTGTTGGACAAGTGATAAAATAAACTTAGCCATGCATTGACTGGCTGGCTTTTGTGCTCTGTTTCCTTTTTTATTTTTTTTGGACTTTTGATATTAAACAACTGAGAAATGTCCTGCTCGAGTCCAAGGGCAGAGTGTGCAGCTAATTTTAGAAACCCATTACAGCAGCTAAAGGCAGTGATGTCTGCAGCGCCGGGGAGGGCAGGACCTCTGTCCCCATGTGCTGGAGCCAGCGTCCCAGCTGCCATCAACAGCAGCATCCCACGGGCCTGAGAAAGCCTCTGGGGATGGAGGGACCACGGGAACTGAGCCCAGGCAGCTCCAAACCCTGAGATATTCTGGATATCCCCACGTGGCTGCTGGCACGGGCGCTCCAGCTGAACGGTGTCAATCTGCCTGGCTAATTTTGGTGAGCTGCTCACGATCCCCCTCTTCCTCATCCTCCTTTTTCCTGGTTTTTCCAGCCCTGGGAGACCCCAGCAGCCCCAGCCTGGCAGAGCTGGGCTGCTTTGGGCTTTAGGCACAGCTTCCTTTGTGCAAGGGGGTCTGGGCAGGGCCAGGAGCTGTTCCCCACCACAGAGGTTTGCCAGCCCTCCAGGATACCTGGGTCTTGCCAGTCCCCTGGAGCTGCTGAATCTTGTCCCTCAGGCAGAGCTGTCACCTCCTTCTATCCAAAATAAAAATGACAAGCTCACTGATTTGTCCCAAGATCCCTCCCGGGGAGGGCAGGCGTTAGATGTGGGCTGTTGTTTTCTCTCCTGATCTCAGAGTTTCGCAGCTCCCAGTGCCATGGCATGGCCCTGCTCCCCTCAGCTGGCTCACCCCAGCCTTGGTGACCTTGCAGCAGCCCAGGGATGTCCCAGTGTCCCCAGAGCCACTCCCAAGAGCCTGGCTCTGGCTGCCAAACCCTGTGTCCTGAGGCAGGGAAAGCCTGAGCTGGGCAGGGCTCTCGGGTCACTGCCCAGAGCCTCAGCCAAGTCTTCAGAGCTGCTTTCCAGAGCTGTGCTGGAGGTGCTGGGCTCCAGGGGATCCCAGTGATTCCGGGCAGAGCAGAGTGTGCCAGGACAGGGATCTTCCTGCTCAGGACAAAACAAAATCCTGCAGTTCTGGTGCCTCGGGAGATGCCCTGCACGTGAGGGGTGTCCTGGCGTGCCCAGGCACAGGGGGATGGCTCCTCCAGCCCCCAACACCTCCTGGCACCCCCAGCCAAGCTGGGAAGTGCTGGCAGTGCTGTGTCCAAACCCCTTTCCTCCTGAAAAATGACATTGTGCATCAATTACAGCGAGCAGGAGCCCCAGCTTTGGGCAAGGGCTCCAGACGAGCTCACCCTGTGCAGGGTTTGCCTGGAGGGGAGCAGCAGCAGCACTGTCCTTGTTGTCCTGGCACGTGTGGGATTTAGGGCACAGCCAATTCCTCATTCCCTGCCTGATCCAGCTCTGGAGTGTCACTGGCTCTGCTGGGTTTTGGGGACACAGTGAATTTTCCTTACAGCCACCCACAGAGCCACAGCCCTGAGCCCCAGCATCCCCCTAAACCCCATTTCCAGCCAGGCTCAGAGGGCAGCCCCAAAGCACCCCACAATCTGTCCCTCTCTTGGAGGCAGGGGGAGAAAATGGGAATTGGATTTTTTTTACTGATTTGATTTGAAAACCCCTTTTATCCCTGAGTGATTCAAAAGAAAAGGATTTCAGCGACCCCTTGCTCTCCCTTGCTGTTTTAAATTTAATTATGGGAAACAATTTTAATTAGCATCGACAGATATTCAGGAAAATAATTATGGGCAAACCTGTGCTTCTTATATCTGTTTAACCTGCGAATCTCCCAGCCCATCTCAGGGACCCAGGCTGAATTTCGGGGGTTTATCTGCTAATAAAAGGCTCCTGGGGAAGCTGGGCTGGCTAACGAGATAACAAGCTGCTCACATCTGGGTCACAAGTTCAGTTTTTGCCGTGGGCAAAGGAGACAGAGAGAGAAATCCCTGCCAGGATGTGGCCAGTCTGTTGTGATCTGGGCTGAGGGGGCTGATCCCACTCCAGCCCCGTGGATTCAGGATGCTGAATGCCCTGGCAGCTCCAGAAGGAGCACTGTGCGCAGAGCAAACTGCAGCAGCAATTATTGCAGTGCTATAAAAAACCAATAATGCCATTTCCTAAAGGTTTCCGCCCGGGCGCCGCGTCCCTGCCGGCAGCGGGGCTGGGATGGGAAGGGAGATCGATGGCTCCGGGGCTGCAGGATGCCAGGGAGACTCCAGCCGGCAGGAAAGGAGCTCAGACACAAACAGGGACAGAGCCAGCCCGGCTTATCTCCAGTTCAGGGTGTGCCAGTGAGCGTGGGGGTAAACAGAGCGTGGGGCAGTGCGTGGACACAGCTCGCTCAGGATGAGAGAGGAGCTGTTTGGGTATCCCCATAAAGGCACGGGCACAGCCCCTGTGGGGGAAAAGGAGGTGAAACATAAAGGGTTTGGGTATCTGGCAGCAGGAACCTGGCCAGGCCAGCCACAGGTACTTATTTCTGGAAATGTGGCTCTAATTATTCACTACAGGCAGGCAGGGAAATGGTGCTGCTGCATCTCCACCTCTGGATGCCTTTAAATCACAGCCAAACATCTGTCTTGGAGCCATGCTCCAGCTCAGGCAGGAATTGCCATCCAAGGGTGAACACTGCAGCCCACCAACCATCGTCCTCTCAATCCCTCCCTGACACGGAGCAGACAGAGTGCTGGGTTTGGATGGGCTGCTTTAAACAGGCCAGCAGGGTTTGGGTGCTGGAAGTCCCTTGGCCAGGGAGCTCTTCCTGATGCTGGGACAGCAGAGGGATGTGGGGGATGCAGGAATCCCAGCGGGGCTGGCACCATCCCCTGCTGCAGCAGAGCTGGGCACCTCTGCCACGAGCTCTGATAGCACAGGAGCCCCCTAACCCTGTGAACAGCCACCCCTAAGTGGGATTCTGGGCAAAATCCCACTCTCCAGCAGGAGAAAGAGGCTCCCCCACGCTGGTAATAAGTGTTTTATTGCTTCCTGTTGTGTGAGGCATCTGACGGCAGGCCGGGGCCCAGAGCTGGTGCAGCAGATGGAGAGCCCCCCTCGCTCCCTCCCCTGCTCCTGTTTACAGAGTCTCCCTGGAGATGCTCCTCGCAGGCTTTTCCAGCTCCCAGGGGAAGGGAGGGGTCTTCACCTCGCTCCCCCCACCCCAAAAGCCTGTTCCTGTTGAGGCAGGGAAACCCAAACGGGGCACACAAGGTGGAAATGCCGCGCTGGCACGGGGAATGCTGAAGGGCACGTAGGCAAGGACCCTCTGCCAAGGATCCCAGTGGGGACAGCAGCCAGTGCCAGGGCGTCACCACAGCCCCTGCCCTTCATTTCCCAGGGGGAGAATGGCTGGGAGGGAGTTTGGTCACTGGGAGAATTGCTGGGACGGCATTTGGGCACCGGGAGAGTGTTTGGGCATGGGGAGAATGGCTGGGAGGGTGTTTGGGCACCGGGAGAATGGCTGGGAGGGTGTTTGGACACCGGGAGAATGGCTGGGAGGGTGTTTGGTCACTGGGAGAATTGCTGGGACAGCATTTGGGCACCGGGAGAATGGCTGGGAGGGTGTTTGGTCACTGGGAGAATTGCTTGGGCAGCAGTTGGGCACCGGGAGAATGGCTGGGAGGGTGTTTGGGCACCCACTGCCCCCAGGCAGCACCACAGCCCTGGATCATCCTCCTGTGGCATCTCTCCGTGCCCAGAAGAACCATCCCCACCGCACGTGGCAGCCAAAAAAAGCCGTGGAGGGAGCGGGGGCGAGGGAACCGCGGGGCTTTGGCCACAATCACAATTTGGCTCCCGGGGCCAGGAGCTGAGCATCCCGCTGGCACCCCCCGGGAGGCGGTGCCAGTGGGATTTAGGAGGTGAGGAGCTGTTGTGCCACATCCCAGCAGCAATCCAGCCCTGGGGTACACCCTCAGCACACCCTGCCCCAAATCCTTGCCCTGAGCAGCCGGGAGCTGAAGCCTTTCAGGCGCCTGTGCCTATGGAAAGCCATTCCCACCGCGCTGGTCCCGCTGAGCCTGCCCGAGGGGATGCGCTCAGGTGAGGCTCGGGAAGGTGATCCTGCAGGTTCCAGCTGCAGCAGGATCAGGGAAGGGCCCCCCGAGAATCTCCTGGGGAAAGAAAGGGCTCTAGGAAATAATGATTTTTTTTTGTTTTTTGGGTTTTTTTTAATAGCCTCTTGGTGGTTTTAGAGGCTTGGTGAAGATGTTCAGCACAGAGGGGGGCTCTGAGCTGGGCCTGCATGAATGATCCCACTGATGTTCCCTAAAGCCTTCACTTTGGGCAACAGGGAGTATGCAGTGCAACATCCTCTTAGTACCCCTGCCCAGCCAGGAAAGGGCTCTTTTTCTTAAAAAACCCCCTGGCTTTGCTCTGCAAACCCTCCCCTCTGCAGCCTGATCCCAGGGAGCATCGCACCAGCCCAGGGACTGGGTTTGGCATTGGGGTGGGACCAGGCAAGACATTGCCATTCCCCTGCAGAGAAAAAGCCCCTCAGGGCCCTGCTGATGGAGGGGGCTCTAACACCTCCCCCAGGAGCAGATCCCAAGTGCCTGGGGGGAGGATGGCACCTGTCCTGTCCCTGCGTGGTGTCCCCATCCTCTGGGGTGACACAGACTGGCCTCCTCCCAGTGCCCTGGCACAGAACTGGGATTTTCCAGGGCTTTTTCCCAGTTCCCCACCACACACCAGCCCCTGCAGGTTCACAGGGTTATGGAATTTCCCTGCCTGCTGCTTTGAGCCATGTAGCTTCATTCTGGGAACTTCTTTGGGGGTACTTTGCCCACCAGCCCTTCTCCTCACACGCACCTTGCCCAGCTCCCCCCAGGCTGCTGCAAAGATGGAAGCTTTCAAAGCCAAGGGAAGGTTGGGATTTTGGAGCTGCTAACATTTTTAAGAGCTGCTCTGAGTCCAGGCAACTATGGTTTTTCCTTTAATATTTAATGCTTTTTTCCCCTTTTTTTATTGAACACACGTGCAAGGGAGCATTCAGAGCTGCTGCAGGGAGCTGGGCACTGCAGGAGCACCACGGCCAGCCTGACCCAGCAGCGTGGGCCTGCTTCAAAGCCAAGGTTGCCAGAAGGGCATTTTCCAGCCTGTAGGAAAAGCAAAACCCTGGAAAACTGCAATGAAAAAGCCACTTGGACCAGCACAGCAAGAAATGCTGGGGTGAGGATCCTGCACAGCAAAGATCAGCCCTTTGCCAGCAGGAGCAGCACAGTTTTCCCCAAGGTTTCCAGGTGCAAGGAGCTGCTGTTGCTGGAGTGTTTGCACGGCACATGGGAAAGGTGAAAGCCCTTTCTCTGTGTCTGAAATCTCCAGGGGTTTGGCTCCTGCTGGCTGGAGGCTGCAGAGGGACCTCTGGGACAATGGGATCCTGGAGGAGCAGCATCGAGGGAGTCCACAGCTCTGTGACACCCAGAAAGAGCAAAGGGGAAGGATCTGACCTGGCACAGCCCCAGGGATGTGGTCCTGAGGTGCCCAGCTCCATCATGCTGGCTGTGGGTCAGGACAGGAGCAGCAGTGCCAGGCTGTCCCCAGGCAGGGGCAACAAACGGCAGCTGCAGGAGGTGTCTGAAGGGTGATGCCCCTGGAAACCCCCCCTGGCCAGGGCAGCACAGCCACGGAGGGCTGTGGGGAGCGTTTTGAAGCCTTTTCCTCCGTGGTCTCTGTGCAGGCAGAACAAAGCCTCTGACACCATTTCTCAGGCACAGCCCCAGCAGAGCAGAGCAGCACAAAGAAAAGGGATGTTTAAGAGACAACCCCCAAGCAGCTGATAACCTGTGACCTCTGCCGCCAGAAACAGGAGGTGGTTGGGAAGAGAAGGTGCAGAAGGTGCCCGTTCCCCTGGGACAGACACAGACCTGCTCACCCCAGCACAGCCCTGGGGAGCAGAGCCCTGGGGTGAGAGGAGGCAGGAGCAAACACGCTGCGGTTTGGGGGTTTTTTTTTGCTAAAGTTTCAGTTCTGCAGCCCCAGTTCGCATCCCCCCAGCACAAGGAATGGTGTGGGGGTGCCTGCCCCGACACGGGGCTCTGCCCCTGCTCTCAGCACTGCACGCTCGGCGGCTCCGCAGCTCTGCCAGCAGGTGCCGAGGGGGCTGGAGCACAGCCACAGCAGCGCCTTCCTTTGCAGCAGCAGCACCAAAAAGAGCAGCAGCAGCAGCAGAGCCAGACTCCGGCGGCTTCCCCCGAGGGAGGGAGGGAAGGAGGTGTCCTCAGGGGTGGTGCTGCTTGGACAATCCTCTCCCAGGCACAGGGAGGGGACTCTTGGGGATGGTCCCTGTGCAAGGGCAGGAGTTGGACTCGATGGTCCTTGTGGGTCCCTCCCAACTCAGCTTTTTCTGTGACTTTGTAGCAGGAAAAAAACATAAATAAAATAGAATTACAGGACAACGCAGGGTCAGTTGAGAAAGTTGGGATGCACCCATCTCCCTTCAGACATGCTCCCAGGAGACACAGAGAGAGCACAAACACATCCTGCTGTGCAGATCCCTGGCATTCCGAGGGGCCCAGTGAACTCCATCCCAGCAGCATGCAGCAGGAGAGACTTGTCCTTCTTGGAGGCACCAAAATCAGGCAGAACAAACCACTGTAAGCTGGAAAATGTTAAATTGTGTCTGCTGATACAGAGCTGAAAACCCCCTTTTTGCTCCTGATTCTCCCAGCACCATCAGGGATGCAGAAGGATCAAGCCCTGAATCCTTTTTCCACCTGACAGTGAGATGGCACTCCCTCCCCACTCATCAACCCCAAATATTTCTCCCTCCCATCTGAGTCAGACACTGAGAGGTCGCTGAACACAATCCTGGGCAGAGGTTTGAAGCACAGAAGAGCCGTCGTTGGTGAGGGACAGGCTGTGTGCACACAGAAAGGATGTGGGGTGAGCTGAGCCAGCACGGCTCCTGCCTCAGCTGGTGCTCTCCATCTCCATCCAAACTGCACTGGTTGTCCCACAGAAAGATGAGGATGGGTTTTGGTCCTGGTTTTGTATCCTCTTCTGTTTGTACATCCTCCCCCAGGGAATTTCAGCTGGTCTGGCTTTGTTCTGGTCTGTGCTGTGCTTGTCCATCTCTGAGGTCATCCTGGGAGAGCACAACTCAGCCAGGGCTGCACAAACATGCTAGGGAAGAAAAAGCTCAGGTCACAGAGGAAATATTAAACACAGTTTTTGTGTTGAAAGGAAAGGGCTTTGCTCCCTCTCAAAGGTAAATCCTGAGATGCAGGGTGAGGAGGAGCAGGGAATTTGCACATCAAGGTCTTCCCTTTAGTGAAGGCTCCTCCAGCCCCGTGGCTGGGCTGTCACTGCCTGTTTGCCTTCTCCAACACACCAAAGGACATTTAAAAACAATTTCTCCTCCACAAATAAATACAAACCCAAACCGCTATTTCTCCAGGTTTCCTCTCTTTCCCCCTTTCATCCCTGTGACATCCCTCCAATAAATCCTCCCCTTACATCCCATTAGGGACTGCTCCTGGACAATTTGCAGCTGTGACAGCCCGGGAGATGCCTGGGGCCTGTCTGCCTGGCTGACAGCTCTCACACACACCCGGCTTTGCCGTGCCTGGGCACGGAATGGCTCCATGGCTGGGCTGGCACTCCCCTCCCAGGCTTTTCCCGGGATGCTCACAAACCCCTTCACCTCCCCACTCCACCTCTTTGTGGCCTCCCAGACGAGGGTTTTGCTGGACAATCAGCAGCAGCTCGCTCCCCGCTGCCCGGATCTCCCCAGCCGCCCCGGGACGCGGCGAGGATGGAGCTGCCGGAGCTGGCAGCGCTCGGATGCCTCCGGGCACAGGATTTCAAGGGCACGTCACGCTCCAGCCGGGATGCTGCCAGCAGCCCTCCCCAGCGCTGGCTGAGCCACTCGCTTGATTCCTTCCAGCGATTTTATTTTTTTTTCTTTTTTTTTTTTAAGGCAGCTAATCGCTCCGAGGGAGTCCCGGAGTAATGAGAATTGGCAGGAGCGGGCAGATATTCAGGTTTATTCACCACCAGTTTTAAATCATTTAGCATAGCAGAAAGGCCGTGGTTCTACAAGCAGAACTTGGCTTTGCTCCTCTCGTGGGTCCTGTTAAAAGGGTTTAGGGGTGAGGGGGAACAGGGGTGTCCATGGGGGCTCTGCTCTGTGCCTGAGGGGGTGGCACAGGGGTGAGCACGGCCAAAACATGGGGAGAAGGATTTGAGCCAAAGCTCATCCCCATCCACAGGAGCTGCCACCAGCTGCAGGCTGGGACTCGTGAAGGATTTTTGTCGCGTTGAAGGCAGTCTGTGGCTTTGGTTTAAAAATAAAGCCTTAAAAAGGCAATTTGGGGAGCTGGCCCAGGGATGCTCCTTGCACAGCAGAACGCGGTTCCTTGGGGATTGCTGAGAAAAGTTGCGGGAGAAGTTAAACTTTCACCCTGGCAATTATTGTAAATCTCTCTGGTCAAGGCCCAGACCTAAAATTAGCCCACGGAGCCCTTTTAGAGGTTGGGATTTTTCACTTGATTTTCCAAGTGACTGACCAGCAGCAGAGCAAGCCGTGCCCTTCCACACTCAGAGCTCTGGGTGTTCTTTACTTGCAGCCCCCGTGTTTGATGGAAGCAAGGCCAGGCATTCCAGCCTGGCTTTACACATCCTGAAACAAGCAGCATCCCATGGAGGAGAGCCTGTTGTGTAGCAAAGCCTTTGCAATCACAAAGCATTTGTTTTGGTTCATGAAAGAAATCCCAGCATCCCAGCCCTTCCCTGGGCTCCTGGCTTTGCTCTTAGTGGTGGTGTGTAAAATCTAGTAAAAGCTGGGATGCTGGGCTTTCTGCTGCCTGCATGGGAGCAGCCCCACCCTCTGCATGGCCCTTTCCCTTTTGGATGGTCTGGGGGGTCCCAGAGCAGGCAGGGCACAGCATCAGCTCCGTGCAGCTCCCTGCCCTGCTGCCAATCGATAGCGAGTGCAATGAAAACCTTAATGAAATTCCAGCCTGAGAGACTATTGATTGTGTGTTTTCTTTAAAAATGGATATGAATGGGAGAGAGGCTGTTCAGGGGAGGAGGCAGGGGAAGGGAGGGGGAGTGGAAACACGTTGTCAGCTGCTCTGGGAGGTGGGTGAAGGTGGGCGGCCCAGGGCTACCTGCACTCAGCAGTGGGATCCAGCCTCTCTGTCAGCATCCATTCCCCCCCAGAATGCCCCTGGGAAGGGAATCAGAGAATGTCAGAAGCATTTAATGGTTTGGGTTGGAAAGAAACTTAAAGCTCTTCTCATTCCAGCCTCTGCCTTGAGCAGGGACACCTTTTGCCAAACCTGGTTGCTCCAAGTCCTGCCCAACCTCGCCTTGAAAATGTGACCTGCCAGAAGCAGGAGGGACAGAATCCACCCAAAATCATCACAAACCAGCCATAATGGAGAAAATCAAGAGTCCCTGTCCCAGCTGTGCCTCCTCAGCAGTGCTTTTGCACTGTTCACTTTGGCCCCTGTTGCTTTGGGGGAAGAAAAAGCAAATGGTGCATCACTCTGCACCAGCCCTGCAACAAATCTCCTTCTTCTCCCCCAAATCTCCTCAGAATACACCGCCAGGGTAATGGGATGGCAAGGAAGAATAACAAATAAATATTAATAATAACAAAAATGCTAAAATCCACCCTTCTCCACCTCTTATATAACTAGCATTGTCTTAATCCTACAGGTGCTTCACAGAAGTAAAAAGGATTTGTTCCTCCTGCAAATCCTTTTTTTTTTTTTTTTTTTTTTTTTTTTTAATGGTGACTCATCCCTATCCATGCATGGACACACCATGGGGAGGCTGGGGAGCTGTGCAGGGTCCCAGAGGCAGTGTGACCTCCATCTCCATCCCTTAAACCTCTCTGGGCTTCAGTGCCCCTGTCCTGGGGCTTGTTCCATCCTGACCCACCCTGTTCTGGGGTTCAATCTGTCCTGAATCCCCTGACAGGGAAAGTGCTCTGAGATGTGCCCAAAATGCATCAGCAGGATGACAAAGGTGGGCGCTGGGTCCAGACGCCAAAAACTCCTCCTGGAGCCACTCCAGTCACACCTCCTGCCTTGTGCCCTCTGGGAATGTGGGTGTGGGGGGGATCACCCCAATCCCCTCTCCTGGGCACCGCAAGGACAAATGCTGGGTGATAGACGGGGTGAGGAAAGGCTGCAGCCCCTCTGCAGAGCACGGGGGAGCCCTGCCAGGACCTGCGCATCTGGAGCATCTCGGGGACCTGAACACTTGGCACCTTGAAAATTTAGGGTGCTGCTCGAGGATTTGCAGCGCTCCCAGGAGGGTCGGGGAGCCCGTCCGAGGATTAAGGGCTCTTCCTGAGGATTTGGGGAGGATTCGGGGTGCCCCCTGTAATTTGGGGCGCTCCCGCAGACACGGCCCCAGGCCAGCCCGTGCTGGGCGGGGACGGCTCGGTGTGTCCCGGTTCTCCTTCGCGGAGCGCCGGGCGGGGGCGGCGGGGCCGGGCGGGGCCCTTTAAGGCGGCGGGGGCGGTGCGGGGGGCGGCGCTGCCGGCGGGGCGGGGGGCGGCCGGGCCGGCCGGAGCCGAGCCGAGCCGAGCGGCGAACCCAGCAGCGAGCGGGGCCGGGTGAGCGCATCTCCGGTACCGGCACCGGTACCATCACCGCACCGGCGGGCGGGTATTTATCCGCGGTTCTTCCCCCCGCTCAGCCGCGGATCCCCCGGCCGGGGGAGGGTCCCGCCCCCCGCCGCTGCGGCGCGGTGCATTCGGGAGGTCCCCGAGCCGCCCCCTCCCCTCGCACGGCGGGGCCGGGGCTGCCGCCGCCTGCCGCCCCCCTTCCCGGCTGGGCCAGCCCCCCTTCCCGGTGAGCATCGCCGCCGCTCGGGCCGGCCCCGGGCCCCGCGGGGGCGGGGGGCGGTGATGGGGTACAGCCGGCTCTGCCCCGGGGGAGAGGGGCTGCAGCCTTGCCTGGGGCTGCTCCGAGGATGGGGGCTGCTCCGGGAATGGGGGCTGCCCCGGGGGACGGGGTTTTGCCCCGGGGCTGGGGGGCTGCAGCCATGGGTTGGTTTCCCCCGGGGTTTGGGGATGGCAGCGCCGGAGGGGGGGCACAGGCAACACGCAGCCCCCCGCACGGGTGGTCCCTTATTTCAGTCAGTATTGTGTGCCTGGCTTTGCATGAGGGGTGCGGGTGCCCCGGAGGGGTCGCAGGCCCCCAGGCTCAGCAGCGCCGGTGCCTCGCGGGGCCCGGGGCAGCTGCGGCTGCCGAGCCCGGGCAGCGCCGCGGGAAGGCCCCTGGGACGCTTGGGGGACTTTCTGCCCGGCCCTGCTGCTTGTTTCTGCTTTTGGTGAAGTCAGGCCCGAGCCCGGCTGGACTGTGCCTTGGGGGAGGTGAGATGTGCCTGGGTTTATTGCTCTGGCTCCAGGGATTGACAGCCTAAACCTTTGCCTTCCAGGTCCCTCCCTCCAAGCCGGTCTGGTACTTCCTTCCAGTGTGGAAATTGATCGGTTGAAGTTATGCATTTGACCTGCAAGAGCCACGCTACCGGTGCTTCGGGGATCTTGTGAACTGGAACGGGAAAGGAGGTAAAATAACCCTGTGCCCTCAAAACCCCCCGCGGGCCCTGCTGCTGTGGCCTTGAGTGGATGGGGAGCAGCTGGGGCAGCTCAGCCTGGAGGAAGGGAGGCTCAGGGGGGATCTTCTCGATTCTACAACTGCCTGAAGGGAAGGTGTAGCCAGGTACAGCTGACTAGACAAGAGGAAATGGCCTCAAGTTATGCCAGGGGAGGTTTCGCTGGATATTAGGAAAAATCTCTTTGCTGAAAGGGTTGTCAGGCTGCCCAGGGCAGTGGTGGAGTCACCATCCGTGGAGGATTTAACAGAGGTGTGGATGTGGCACTAGGGGACATGGGCAGTGCTGGGGAAATGGTTGGACTGGATGATTTTACATGTCTTTTCCAAACTAAATGATTCTATGGTTACTCAGAACTGCCTTCCTTGAGGATTTTTGGTTTGGTTGTTGGGAGAGTGGAGAAGGACCATGGATTTCTGGGGATGCCTTTCTAAGTAGGAATCATCCACCTGAACCACACAGGCTGTTCTGAAATGCTCAGCCCCCCTTCCCTGGGGGGGGAGGGCACATTTGTACAGACAGGTGGGTGTGTGCTCTAGGAGATCTGCTCAGATGGGATGGCAAGTGCCCTTGGACCTTCCCTGTGTGTCCTTCAGTGGTATTTCCCAGTGTCTCACCATCACTGTAACACAGGAGAGGAGCCCAGGGCTACCACTGAGTGTTTCCTTTAAAAAGCTGCATAATCCTCTCTGCTCCAGCCTGGGGAGCACACAGGTTTGCCAGCCCTGCCTGGTGTCTCACCCAGCTCAGTGACCAGACCCCTGTGTCACCAGGGGGATGTGTCAGCCCTGGTCCCCATCCCTGTCTGGTGAAGGCTTTGGGGTTAAAATCCCCTCATTCCTCAGCTGGTTCAGGGCTGCAGTGGCTGCTTGACTGCAGGGCCACCTCTTCTGGCTGATCTGAGGTCTGTCCCCTCTTCTCCTGGACTGTGAGCACCCTCATGGCAGCGTGGTCTTGTCCAGCCTCCTCTTGTCCTTCCTCCATGGAGGCAGAACACCCGTCTCGTCAAGATGAGGATGTTGCTGGCTGGTGCCTTTCCTCTTCCTCCTCTTCCCAGCAGAAGCAGAGACACCAGATGATGGTTGCACATCTGCTGGCCCTGCTGACTCAGGCTGGCTGGGATGCCCCAGAGCACTGCCTCCAGCCCCGAGGTTCCTGCATCATTCCCCTCCTGCCTGTGGCTGCCCTCACTTGACCTCAGCTGCTTTCCCTGCCCGTGGATGCCAGTGAGGTGCTGGGATCGGGTTGGAGACTTGTCCCTGGCTCAGTGATCCACGTCCTTGTGCAGGCAGAGGGAGCATGGGGGCCCTGCCCCCAGGTGTGCTCCCAGAAACTCAATCTCAGCTGGCTCCATCACGGTGGAGAGGAGGAGAGAACATGCCTAACACTGCATCCCACACCTGATTTTTGCTAAAGGGAAAACCAGAAGGGCTTGGAGAATCTGCTTGCTCTCATGCAAGGTCTGGGTTTGGGATGAGACTTGACAGGAGCCCCACATCCATCCAAATCCATCCACACCCACAGGTGGGGGACAGGAGAGGGACCCAGTGTGCACCACCCCAGGGTCCCACTGGGAAGATGTTTGTGCCCTGCTTCCCTGGGTCCTGGCAGCATTTGCACCCTGGGGCAGGAGAGGGGCTGCAATGGCACCCAGAACCCTGGCAAGAGGGATGGCAAAGCTGGACACAGCCTGCGGATCCCTCTGGTGTGGTTATGGCCATGCTGGGTACGAAGCTCTGCCCGCCCAGGAGCATCCCTGCACAGTGAAGAGAAAAAAGATACTTGAGGTTGGATCTCCAGCCAGGGTTGGCAGCTGTAACAGGGTGTTTTGGCATCATCTGGTTGGGGGGGGGTTCAAAGCCCACTGGAATTTTTATTTTGCTTAATACACCACTTAAGCAATTAGCAGTGATTGTAGCAGTCCTGGGTGAGGCGCTGGGTAGAATTGAATTTCCCCAGCTCAGATACCATTAGGCAGCAGTTTAAGGCTGTTTGCAGGCGGGTATGAGACAGTGATGCGTGTGGGGAATTAGATCTGCAACGTAAAAAAAACATAATAAGAAAATTTCCTACAGAACTGTGTAACTTTATCTCATGTTTATTATGTGCTGTAATTGAAAAACAATCTTAGGGGTTTCTCTGACCTAATGATGGGGGATCCCCAGTGATGACTGTGCTGTATCCATCAGGATTTGCTTTGTTGAGCATCCACTCAGCTCTCTCCCCAAAAACCCCCAAAGAGCTCCTCCATGGCACAGCAATCCCCAGGGCAAGAGTAAATTCTTCTAAAGAGTTTGCACTTGCTTTGTGTAGTACAGCTGGGTTAATGTTGCAGGGCTTTTTCTTTAAATCCCCAGAGTTTGGGGTGCATCCAGGGGAGGGGGCTGAGCAGGTGGATCCGCTGCTGTTTGGCATTTCTGAGTGCAGGAAGGGTCTGCCCACAGGTACCAGGTCAGTGGTTAATGTGTAACAGGTGTGCAGGACACTGCACCCACAGCACGCCAGCCCGGAGGGGGATGGATGGATGGACGGATGTGCAAATAGTTTTCCAAGGATGGGAAGGCAAGAGGAGGAGGAGAAGGGTTTTGCTGTGGGCTGAGGGGCGGAAGGAAATCGAGGCTTAGCGAGGGAAATGTGAGATTGCTTGGTTGGGGACAGGGCTTCTGCTGCTCCTCAGGGGAGGCTCTGCTATTGTGGTGGTTAAAAATAGACTTTGGACTGGGCAGTTTTCTGTGGGAAGCTCTCTGGCTGGAGACAGGCACATGAGGTGGCATCCGAGTGAGGGGGAATGGACAACATCATCTCACCTGCTTCACCTAAAGCTCTGGGGTTTAATTTATTTGATTTTTCCAATAGCTCTTCCTTTGGGGCATTGTGTCTCTGCTTTATTCCCAGACACAACACACAGCCTCCAAGCCCCAAGCTGCATTCATGATGCCCAGATGCACCAAAGCTTGGCTGATCATTGTCACTGCACCCTGGGGACCCTGTCCCCATGGCTGAGGTGTCCTCCAGCTCCCACAACACCAGTGGGTTGAGTGGCTTGGGTGATGTCCATGTGTGGGCTGGCAGAGTGGCTCCCTACAAGCTGGATGGAATTACTCAGAGAAAAGATTATCTAAGATCCAGTGGATCTTATCTATGAAGTTGTCTTTATTTTCCAGCAGCTGTCAGCACAGGAAGTACAACATCCACTGCGGGGGATTTTGGAGGGGAGGGAGAGGAACAGCCTGTGGTATGGCCAGAGTAGTGGAAAATGAGAAAATCTCAGGTTTTACTGGGAGCTCTCATGGGCCCATCTGCTCATTTTCAGGAGCATTGGTTCCTGTGGGGTTGGAATCAGAATATCACACAGAGCTGTGGGGACACCCTTATGTGCAAGAGGAGGAAAGGTTCATTTCTTGCCCATTTTCTCTTTTCAAGATGAGTCCCATCAGCACCTGCACCCCAAAACCTTGTCCTTACCACTCAGCACTATTGAGTGCTTTGGGGCATCCTTTTTGGGAGCTGGGCTGGCCAGTGGGACCCTCACTGGGCAGCAGAAAAAGGCACAAGGAGCCTTTTCATTCCAGAAAAATGTTTTGTAAGCTGCAGGTGACAGGTGGACCCTGAAGTCCATCTGGGCAGGGAGTTAAAGCATGCTCCTGCTGAGGGATTGGTTCAAGGCAGGTGGTTTGACTATAAAATTTAAGGCCAAAATGCTGTTCAATTAATATTTTAGTGGGATGGCCAGTAAATGAGAGGAACAAGGAATGTTTCCATTTCTATCTGGTTCAGACAGGCAGTCTGATTTAAGATCACAATAGTATAAATAGTACATGGAGTACTGAGGAGCATGGAGAGCAATCAGCTTCTCCCACGCCAGGGCTGTGGTCAGGGGTCTGGGGGGTGTGAAAGCAAAAGGTGGCTTCTGCTTTTGTCCCCTATGGTTTTCTGTTCCTCAGCTCAGCCTCTGCATGCCATTAAAGCTCTGGAGGGCTGGGAAGGGTCCTCGAGGTGACAGAGGGAGGAGGTCAGGCTTCAGGTCTCCGCTGTGGAATGGGGGAGATCAGCTCCTAGCATCCCTCATGCTTGCACAGCAGGAGCAGGGATGATGATCAGTGTGAGCCTGCTCGCTCTGCCCCGCTCTCCCCTTCCCCAGACAAGGTTTTGGGGTGGAGGTGCTGATGGGACACATCTTCAAAAGAGAAAAGGGGCAAGAAATGCACCTCGTTGTGCCGTGAGCCCAGGGCAGGCAGTGCCTGGGCTTTGTGCGGGCAGGCTGCGGGCTCCCCCGGGAGCTGCCCGTGTGTCAGGAGCTGCCTGCCAGGAGCATCGCCGGGGGGGCCGGGGGGTATCGCCTTGCTCTGCGACCTGCTCGTGACTCGGGGATCTCCTCTGGCATGGCACGCTTAGGTCAGGCGCTTTTCTGGGAGAGCAGGTGCCTGGGTTTCCTCATGTCATTCCCTCGGGATCGCGGTGACCAGCTGGAGCTTTGAGTGGCATCGATCTTGCTGGAAACCGAGCAGCCTTGCAGGACTGGGACAGCCGGGGCTGGGCTGGGATCTCCTTGCCCAGGAGCCAGGCTTTGCCTCCTGCGCTGCCTTTTCCTTTCCCGTTGCTCTCTGGCGTGGAGCTGGCAGTTTCCAGCACAGCTGCAGGTGGAGGGATGGATGGAGGGATGCAGGGATGGATGGAGGGATGCAGCTCGCTGCTCACATCCTCCAGCAGACAGTGCTTTTCCCCGCTCAGTTTCGGATCACTTTGTCCCAGCCTGGCTGCGCTGCGCTGGGTGGAAGGGAAACATCTCTTTATTAGGGTTGTTTCCTTAAATAAAGCCATCAGAGCCAGCCGTGCTGGGCAGGCTGTGCTGGCCATCCCATGACCGGTGTTGCGCATTCGGGTTATTAACACCTCATTAGATGCTGGGTCCTCCCCACGCCTCTGGTTCAGCAAATCCCAGTGGCTTTGTTGTTGCTCCCTGACTCCTGCTTCATTGGGGAGTTGTTTTTTTATGGTCTCCTGCGCTTCTGCTGACAGTTTAAATTTCATTTCTTCTTGAGGTCAGTAGCTGTACTTAGGCTTTCAGAGGATTCTATGTGCCACCCCCCGGAGCAGGGGATGCCTCAGCACACCTTGGTGGGAGAGGTGTCCCAAATCACTGCCAGCAGCTGGCTCTCACCTGTCATCCCAGCCTGGGTTTCCATTTGGCAAACACCAGAAGTTCTTTATTTTTATCTTTTCTTCTCAAGTTTTGCCTCAGTTTCCCAAATGACAGAGGCAGCAGGCACAGCTCTGCCCTGGGAGGAGTTTGCAGGTGGGTTAGGAGCCTGTCACCAGCCTGATGCTGTGGTTGCCACTCTGTGGCTTCTTCATGACAACAAACTACCCCACTTTATGTATTTATTTTTCTGTCCTCTTGTGTCATCCAGGCCAAGGACTCAAGGCTGTCCTGAGCCACTTCTGGAGTGGGCTGATGGCACTTCCAAAGGGATCTGGCTCTTTAGAAAGGTGCCTGGAGTGTGCTGCAGCCTCAGGAAGCTGGGCTGGCAGGGGATGGCCCTTTCCAAAAAGCAATTGCAGATTTGCTGCTTATTTTCATCGTGAGCTTATTTTCGTCTCCGCTTCCACCGCTCTGCCCGGGGATGCTGTCTGTGGCATGATAAGTTATTTCAAGAAGTGGGGCAGAGCTGTTGGCATGGAGGGGAGTGCAGGCATCCAGATTAAAGGTAAATCTACACAGATAATTGGGAGCCTGCTTCCTGCAGAAATCAGGTGAATCAGGGGCGGGGATGGCTCTGCAGTCCCAGGGGCTGCCCTTAAACCACCCCATGACTCCAGCCTGTGCTGTTGGATCCTGGCTGGGGGCTGCTGGCTGTGCTCTGGGCAGGGGGGTTGGATATGTGGCACAGGGTTAGTAATCCCCGCCGCCGCCTCCTCAGACCTGCCAGATGTCTCTCCTCTAGGCTTCATTTTTATAAATTGGCCTTTTAAAGTCTGTCATCCCCATGCAGATGAAAGGAAGATGCTGTGATGCCTCTGCGTGCGCCTCTCCGAGCCTGAGCCCGGCTGCCATGCCTGGATCTCCTTGAGGCTTTTTGTTTGGGGCTTTATCTTTTTTGAAGTGCCTTTTTTTTCTTCTTCTTGTTTTTCCCCCCTTAACCTCTCAGAGTCTGTTAGCTTGCCATCCCTTGGTTTCAAACAGGCAGGCCCTGAGCACCAGTCCCTGCTGGAGAGAGGGATGGGGAGCTGTGTTTTCCCCCAAATTCATGGGAGGGAAACCAGCAGAGCCCTGGGGCTGAACACACTGGGCAGATGCAAATAACCCCATCACCAAGGGTCTTTCTCTTTCCCCCAGAAGCCCCTTCCTGCTCTTTTCCCTTTGCACCCTTTCCCTCTCCCTTGCTCTGGCTGTCACTGCTTGGATTGGCAGCAGGAGACTCCTTTTCATCGCCCTTTTCTCCCTGAGCCCAAATGCTCCTGGCCCATGGCTTGGTGCCAGGGCAGCTCCTGGCCCATGGCAGAGCTGGGGTTGTGAATTTTCAATTCAAAGGGCAGAGTCTTTAAATCCTCTGCTTGGTGATGGATGGATAATTAGGAATTTCATTTGCTGGGCGGGTAACAAACAGCTTTGCATTTTCTGCTGCTTTGCTGATGTCTCTTGGGGAAATTCAGAGGCTGCTCCTAAACTGCAGGGATGGGTTTTTTCCCAGCTGGCATGGCTCCCTGCTCAGGTCTCTGGGAAATCCCTGTGATGCTGGGGAGAGCTTTGCCAGGGATTTCTGCGGGAGCTGGAGCTCTGCTGCTGTTGTGGGATGTGAGGAGCCAGTGCAGGCCCATGTGTAGCCTGTCCTCAGTGCCTCCTTGGCACAGCCAGGGCACTGAGCAGCATCCTTGCCTTAAAGGTGAGAAATGCCACATGTATCATGTTTCTGGTGGGATTTTGTTGGCTGTGTGGGTTTCTCAGTGTTTGGGGGGGTTGAGAGCCCCTTCCTGGGATGGAGGTGCTCCCAGAGAACTCCTATCCATAGGGATGTGCTGGGGGTATGGCAGCCAGCTCCCAGCCACAGCTGCTGCTCTGAATCCCAGCCTTCAGGGCTCAGCCCTGCCTGGGGTCTGGGGACTGACATGGCTGGGGTCTGGAGGATAAGGAGTGGGTTATGCCAGTCCCCAGTGCCCGCCCCGATCCCGTGGCTGGTGCCGTTCAGCTGAGCAGTAATTAATTACTGGCCATGTAAGCTGCTGGCGGGATACGGCGCGTGATTTATTAGCAGGAGTAATCCCTCACCAGCAAAAGAGCTGCTCTGTGAATGGAGAGCAGCAAAATCCAGGGAAAGAGCCGCTGTGTGAATGGAGAGCAGCAAAATCCAGGGAAAGAGCTGCTGTGTGAATGGAGAGCAGCAAAACCCGGGGGAGCTGTCCTGCCCTTCCAGAACTGGATCCCACAGGCACAATCCCTGCCTGGAGCGGGGAAGCCACAGGCACCCTTGGGCTCTGTGTTTGAGCAGCTGAGGTGGATTTGCCAAACTGCTGCCCTTGGAGTGGAGGAAGGAAGGTGTCTGGACACAGGGACATGGGTTCAGCGGAGCCCCAGCCAAGGCCCACCAGCACCAGCAGCCATGAGCAGTTCTGGCACTGAGAGGTGATTTTTGAGATACAGTCACTGCTGGGGTCACCCAGGGGAGGCTGTTCATGCTGCCCAGAGTCAGGTAGAGATTTGGGAAGTGCAACATGATTAGAGCCAAGCTGGACTGTACATGGGCCCTGCCAGTCTCACAGCCACTGGGAGGAGGACCAGTGTGGAGCTTGGGCACAGTGGTGCTTGTCCTAAGGGCTCACAGGTCTGGTCTGCAGCTCCCATCAACTTCTGGTGTGCTCCTGGGCCTGGCTTCTGTTCCTTTTCCCCTGCAGCCCACCTACTCATGGGCCTCTGCTGAGGACCTGTCCTGGGCTCTCTGTCAGCTGATGCTCAGCAGGGAGGGCAAAATCCCAAAATTGATGTGGCAAAGGATGAGAGCAGAAATAGAGACTGGAGAGCAAGAGAAGGACTGGCTGTGGGGTGCAGAGGGGAGGGTGCTACCCTGGGTGGATACTTCAGGACTCCCAGTGCTCCATCCCTCTATGGAGAGCTGTGCCATGCCCAGGCAGACACAGAGTGAGAGGAATCCTGCAGGAAAATGCCCCTGAGCTCCTCCACTCGGGGACTCCTTAGCGGTTTCATGAGAAATCAATAATGCTTTTGCATGGTCATAATCGTAAAATAAGTACAATTTATGGCTGCTGCCAGGGCCAAGATTTTTTCCTAGTGGTTGAGGTGGAGAGAGAGCGACACACAGACACTTTCCCACAGCATTTTCCTTTGCACTGGAACTGCAGATCAGCTCTGGCATTATGGCAAGGGGTGAACCCATTTTGGGGGTCAGGGTTGTTGTCCATGTCCGTACCCCCTTTGGGGGTGCAGGGTGGGTTGTCCATGTCCCCATTTGTGGGGAGACAGGATGGGCTGTCCGTGTCCCTGTTTTTGGGGGACAGGCTGGGTTGCCCATGTCCCTGTTTTTGGGGGACAGGCTGGGTTGCCCATGTCCCTGTTTTTGGGGGACAGGCTGGGTTGTCCCTGTCTGTGCCACTCTCAGGCCGTGTCCTTGCCCGCAGCCCGCCGGCAGGTGGAATGGGGCAGCCATGAACGGCGATGCCCTGTGCCAGGAGCCCTCCTCCCCGCTCCCCGACTGGAGGGAGTTCTGCAAGCTGCACGCCCAGGCAGCCGCCGTGGACTTCGCCCAGAAGTTCTGCCAGTTCCTGAAGGAGAACCCCCACTACGACACCCCCGGGGCAGAGACCTCCTTCTCCCACCATTTCACCGCCAACTTCCTGGACATCTTCAGCCTGGAGGTCAGCCGGGTGTTCGTGTCTGACTCGCCCACCAAGTACAACATCGTGCCCTTCGTGGGGCTGCAGAACTGCCACGTGCCCTACGGGCGGGAGGTCACCCCCAGGAAGGAGGAGACGTCCACGGAGTCTCTGGACAGCATGGACGCCCCGCTGGGCGCCAGCCGGTACCTGACCCCAGCCCAGCAGGTGCAGGCTCACAAGGTCTCCTCCTACGGGCAGTCCCGCAGCTCGGAGGACGTCTCCATCCACGCTGCTGCCAAGCCCAAGTTCAAGAAAGGCTTCTCCCTGAGGAACATGAGCCTGTGCGTGGTGGATGGCATGAAGGAGATGTGGCACCGCAAATCCTCTCCGGAGCCGGGCGCCGAGGCTGCTCTGGGCGGCCGCAGAGCCGAGAGGGAGCCGTGGGCGGCCGGGGGCAAGGAGCCTGGGGACCCTCGGGAGAAATGGACACACAAGCTGCGCCTGTCCAAGGTGCCCTCGTCCAAGGTGGAGCTGGTGGACATCCAGAGGGAGGGGACGCTGCGCTACATGGTGGCCGATGACACGAACTGTGTGGGGAGCTCGCAGTGGCAGAAGTGCCGCCTCCTGCTCCGCAAGGCGGTGAAGGTGGAAGGAGAGAGGTTCCTCCTGGAGTTTTATGTCCCTCCAAAGGTAAGTCCTGGCTTTTGTCCACCGTTGCTTTTATGAGAAATTCAAGCAGCAGTTGGGCTTTGCTTTTGGGGATTTTTTTGTTTCCACTGCTGAGCTGGGCTGAAATCCAGCTCTGGTCCAGAGGGAGATCTGGTGCTGTGTGGCTGAGGTGCAAATGGATGGGAAAATGTGCTTGAAACCCATCCAACCTGCAGGCCAAAATGAACCTTGCACTCTTGGTGTCAGTCTGTGCCTTTCACCTTTGGAGAAAATATAAAACATGAGTTTGAACTCAAGTGCATCTCTCTGGAGAGCAGCTCAGCATGGGTACAGATGGTGGGCATTGCTCTGGGCTGGACTGAGGGCTTCCCCAGCCCAGGAATGGGGTCTGGCTGGAAGGAAACAACCCCAATGTCCATGGTGCCCACTAGGGAGTCCGTGGAAGAGCTGGAGAGAGTGACAGGACAGGGGGGAATGACTATAAATTGAAAGAGAGTAAGGATAGGTGGGACACTGGGAGAAATTCTTCTCTGTGAGGGTGCTGAGGCCCTGGCACAGGGTGCTCAGAGAAGCTGTGGCTGCCCCATCCCTGGAAGTGCCCAAGGCCAGACTGGAGCAACCTGGGCTAGTGGAAGGTATCCTTGCCCATGGCAGGGGGTGGAAAAGGATTCCTTCCAACCCAACCTATTCTGTGATTCTGTGGATGGAGAATCTGATGAAGCCTGGTGTATCAGCTGCACCAAAGAGAAAATAAACTTGGGTTAAAATGGAACAACTGCTGCTCTTAAAACATTTAAGAGAGAGCTCATAGAGGGATTCCTTTTTTAGTGTATCTTGATTTGCCTCTAAAAATCAATTTTGAAATTATTTTATGGCAACTTTTATGAACATTGTCTGCTCTTCTGTTATAATCACACCCCACTTTGGTTTACAGCTTTCTCCTCTCATCCCATCTTGCTTTCCATCTGGCAAATGTAAAAGTGGCACCAGTCTGGCACAGCTGGAAGAAAACTGATTTTTGCTTCAGCAGCCCACAGCTTTGTTTTTACACAGACCCTACAAAAACTATGGCCATGTCTGTAAACCTTTAAAGGGAAGAACCCTCCTGGAAAGGAGGGGTTTGGAATGAGATGATCTTTCTTTAAGGTCCCTTCCAACCCAAATCATCCTGTGATTCTAAGACCCTTTTCTGGCTCATGGGTGAATTATCACCTTGTCTCCTTTCCTTTCGAAGCAGCTGCTGCTTCCTTTCTGACCTTCTCCTGTGCAAACACCAAGATGGAAAAATTCCCCAGGGATGGGCAGAGCCTTGCACGGCTGAGACGTGTCTGCAGGCAGCACTGGGGCTCTGGGGCTGGCAGAAACAAAACATCCTGCAAGGGAAAAAAGCAGTTTCTGTTCTGTCTTGGATTTATTTATTTTTATTTCCCAATAAAAATGGGAACTGAGCCCGTTATTGGTAACTTGCAGCCTGGAGCTCCTTGCTGGCCTCATCCCATCCACTGCATCCACGGCACCAGGCGCAGGTTTTGGTGACTAAATCTCATCTCTGCTTCCTGCAGCTGCAGTGCTCCAAATCCCAGAGCCCTGGAGGGGACCAGCCCTGGAGAGCAGCTCCACGAGCTCCTTTGTGGGGATTTGTTAAGCTCCTTGCTGCTCATCCCACCCACTGCATCCACGGCACCAGGCGCAGGTTTTGGTGACTAAATCTCCTCTCTTCTTCCTGCAGCTGCAGTGCTCCAAATCCCAGAGCCCTGGAGGGGACCAGCCCTGGAGAGCAGCTCCACGAGCTCCTTTGTGGGGATTTGTTATAATTAAAACAAATATCTGGGGAATTTGTTGCTCAGCAAACACTTGGAGTGGGAGGCACCGGGTCTTGCCTCCCCACCGAGGCTCCGGCGGGTGCCAGGGGCCCTGGGGGAAATTCATTTTTCTTGATTTTAATGTAATTAAAATTCCCTGCATGGCTGAGGCTGCTGTGTTGTAGCTGCTTGGTTGAAATGCTGCTCCTGTGCTGGAGAAACGGGGCTGCTTTCTGCATGGGAAGCATCCCCCATCAGATAGCACAGCTCTCTCCATCGGGAGAGGATTGAAAATGGAGAGAAATTAAGTGGTGTTGGCAGAGCTGGCACATCAGCCTGTGCTGGAGCATGGAGGGTGGTTTGGCAGTTAAAAGCACCTCCCTGTCTTCCACTGGGCCTCCTCTTGGTTTAATTCACAGAGCTCAGAGTTATCAGGCACAGGAGGGAAATCAATGCTGTTTATTCCCCCTCTGTAATAACCACACAGGCTGAGCTGATCTTGCCTCTGAGAGCCCTGCTGCATTGTCCCCAGGGACAGTTTGATTCAATTGAGTGACTTTTTTTTTTTTTTAATTCATTGATTTCTTTTCATTTATTTTCTTTGCTATTTTTTTTTTCCTTTTCTCAGGCTTCCAAACCCAAGGTGAGCATCCCGCTGTCGGCCATCATCGAGGTGCGCACCACCATGCCCCTGGAGATGCCTGACAAAGACAACACCTTTGTCCTAAAGGTGAGAGCAGGGTGTGGGTCCCTACAGGAACCCCCTCTGCACCTGCACCCTGCAGTGCAGGAGGCTCAGTCCCCAAGGGATCGTTGCTTTGGTTTTCAGAGCTGAGATGCCAACAGCACGAATGCTCCCCACAGGATCCCTGCCTGCTCCAGCTGACACCAGGCTGTTTTGGGATCAAGCTGTTTGGCTTTCACCATGGGGTTTGGCTTCTCTGTGTCACCAGGAGATGGGTTGAATCAGTGACCTGAGACAACCTGCAAGGGAAAATGCTCCTTGGTGCAGCTGCTTGTGGTTTTGTGGCTGTTGCTGTCCCGGAGCGGTGACATGTGGTGGCTGTTTCATTGACACAGTGTGATGGCTCTTAGTGCTGTGGTCTGGTTGATGAGGTGGCATCTGGTCAAAGGTTGAACTTGATGGTCTTGGAGGTCTTTTCTAGCCTTAGTGATCCTGTGGGAACAGCTCTCTGGGACCAATGAGACCCTGGGGATCAACCACACATGAGTCTGGGGGCATGAGCAGAAAGTGAAAGTCTTTCTTCAGAATTTTCCCTATCATGCAATTAATTAGCTCAGTGCTGCTTCCTGTTCTGCTGGAAGACAACAGCCTGTCATGGCAGATCAGGGCTGAATTTTGCAGGGTCTTGGACACCATGACAGTGATGGATCATTAGATTTTGAGCATTTCTGTGTTCTTCCTCTTCTAAACAAACACCTCTCTCTCTGAGGCTTTTCCCCAAGAGTGTGTGGCAAAGCAGAGCAGAGAGATCAGGCCTCCCAGCTGAATGAACCTGCTTGAAAGCTTAGAAAACTATGAAAGGAAAAAAGGGGGAAAATTGAGCCTGGCTTTGTGAAAGCTCCCAGGCCTTGAAACCCACCTGGCCCCAGCACACATTCCCAGGAGAAATTTCTTTTCCATCAAATCCAGCTCCTTGTCAAGGTCACACAACTTCTGGCACCTTCCCTTCTCCAAGGGCTTCTTGCTATTCAGCCTCAGCAGTGGTCAGTGTCTGCCATGGGCACAGAGGCTCATCCAGCTGTTGTTTTCTGTGCCTCAAAGGCCAGCCTCAAGCATCTCCTGTTTTCCAGACTGACCAGCCCAAGATCCTCCTTGCTTTCCTTGCAGGGTTTGGAGATGGAATGCCCCAAAGTGTACGTGGGGCCATGGCCCAGAGCAGATGGGAAGGATTGCTTCTCCTTTCTTCTTCCTCTCTGTCCAGCCCAAGCTGATGCAGTTGCTTTCCTCACGCCATGATGATGATGATGATGTTGACTCACATGCAGCCTGTGGGCTGGTGTAACTCTGGGATGGTTTTTGCAGAACTGCTCCCAAGCCGTGGTTCCCCAGCCCGCACACCCACAGCGAGCACTCTGAGCCCAGGGCTCACCCTGTCCTTGAACTGGAGGCTGGTTTCAGCTCCTTCTTCCACTTCAGCTTTGACAAGTTCATTTGAATTCTTGCCTGGTCCTCCAACACATTTTCATTGTGATGTCATCCATTAGTTGATCAGGTAGCCTCGCATTCTTTTGTGCTCTTCACTGAGGAGCATGCACAGAGAGCCTTTGATGGGAAGGAGCACATCCCTTTGACCACTGGCCACTGACAATCCCTTTGACCACTGGCCACTGACAACCCACCAGCCATCAATCTCTGCTCCTGGAATATGGCTCATCAGCTACTTCTTGTCACGTTTTCTAGATCCCCTTACAAGCCCCACCTCAAATGCATCACATCATTGTCCAAAGCGTGTTCAACACCCAGGATGTGCCACTGCTTCTCCCTATCCCTGGATCTGTCACAAGCATGAGCAGATGGGCTTGGTCATGGCTGATCCCTTCTGGGGGTTTCAGCTCTGGGATGCCTCCTGGGTGCCTGTGAGCGTTGGTTTCTCTGGCTGCTGGAGGGAAATTTTGCACTTGCCCTCTTCCCGTCTTCTGAAGCCAGACATGGTCTCTCCTCTCCCACTGCTAAGAGCTTGGTTACTGCTCCAGCTGTTCCTTTAATGCACTTCTGGAATGCTCCAAACCCTGCCAGCTGGAAAATACCTGCTTCACCAGGTACCTCCTGCTCCTGCCCTGTCCTGGCTCTCACCCTGTCACGGGGGAATTGATCACAATTGATCCTTTGAGTGAGCAGAGCCAGCAAGCACAGCATGGGGGCCCCCAGCCAGGCTTTGCTCTCCCCTCCCAGCTGCTGGCACAGGATGCTGCTCCCCTTTTCTCACATCCACTATTACTTGGTGGTTCATTTTCTGCCTGGGTCCTTTTTGCTGGGACATTTTTTGCTCTTCCATCCCCCTTTTGCTGGCTGGACTTGTAGAGGGTCTGAAGCACCCTCAGTGCTGGGGGGCAGGTAGGTGGGCAGGCTGGGTGCTGTGGTTTCCCTTTCTGTGTGATGGGGAGCCCAGTCTCCACCTTCACACACAACACACGGGTTATGATGAGTGGAAAAGCCCCTGCCCCAGTTAGGGATGTTACTATGGGTGGAAAAGCCCCTGCCTTGTTTGGGGAGGCCACACTGAAATAGTTCCTGCCAGATTGCCTAAAAATGAGCAGCCAGCGTGTCCCCAGAGCCCATCAGACACCAAGCACATGCAGTTTTTTCCATTGCACAAGCAGGTGCTTGCAAAATACCCAAGCCCTGCACGTGCTTTGCTTGCTGTCACGCTCTGCATGAGTGAGCAGCCCCATCTCTCACGTCAGCTTCATGCCTTGCCCTCAAAAAGCCAGAGAATATCCTTTCTTAAGTTAAACAAACTGGGGAGGGGGATCTTTGCTACTCCCCTCCACCTCTGCTCAGGACAGGGTCCAGGTCACTGCTCAGCCCCAGCCAGAGCTCTGCTCCTGCCCTCCCTGCTTATTTTCAGGACAGTGATTCAGTTGTTTGTGATTAATTGAATTTGCTTGGAGGTTGTCTCAGCTGGCAATGTGACACCCTCCCGGAATCAGGGCTGCTCTGCCACCTCGGGAACATGATGTTTAAGGCTCCATGAGGGATGCAGGGAAACCTGCCAGAGGCACACAGCATCCCATGGCATCTGAGTCCACTGATGTGGAGCTTCTGGTTCTGCCTGGCCCCAGAAAGGCACAGCTCCCTTGAGCTGGACAATTTGGAGGCTCATTTGTGTCTAATTTTTATTTATTATTTTTTTCCTGTGAAAGGGTGTTTCTCTCCCACTCTGTTGCAATCAGAAGCCTCATGGACCAGCAGGCAGGAAAAATAATGGAGAGGTTTAAAATTCCTGGGGTCTGGCAGGGTTTTGGGGCAGAGAGCAGTGTGGCTTCTGCTGTAGCTGTGCAGAGCTAGTTTTGGGGGGACACAGAGGTGCCCCAGGAGTGAGGGATGCTGTCTGTGTTTGGGCATAATGCCATGTACCCTGATGCTGCCAGCCAGCTGTGTTTTTTCCATGGAGGTTGTAAAAACCTTGTAAAAAACTTGTATTTGCTGATAGTAGTGTGGTGGGGTTTTCCTCTGAGCTCCAGATGTGGCCAGGGGTCATCTTGGATGCATCTTTCTGGTCACCTTTTGGCACCCCTGTGCTGGGGTGGGGTGGGACACTGACCCTCTCCTCTCAGCTGAGGTGCTGTTCAGGGGGTCTGGCTGGGTTGTGGGGTGTGTTTTGCCTCGGGGTGAGGGGCAGCACCCTGGCACAGCTGACTCCATCCCACATGGCCTGCAGGTGGAGAATGGGGCCGAGTACATCCTGGAGACCATCGACTCCCTGCAGAAGCACTCGTGGGTGGCTGATATCCAGGATTGCATCGACCCTGGGTAAGGATTGCTGGGGAAGGGGCTCTGTGGGGCTGAGCTGTGGTGCCTGAGCACAGGCTGTTACCCAGATGTAATTTTTGCTGCTTGGGTTGTCACAGGAAGTGCACAGCTCACACCAGCAGAGGTCTGGAGGCAGAGTTAGCAGCCTGTGTCTGCCAGGGGTGCGGAGCACTGGCCATTTGTTCACCCTTCGCTGCCCCATGTACCTCAGTCTAGCAGAGGCAGGTGACCTGGGAACACAGCCTCAAAGCAGGAAGGTCCTAACACCCACCTTCTGAAGCTTTTATACCATATTTGAGCCATTTTCCATGGTTTTTTTTCCCACTTAGCATCTGTGACATATTTAAGATTCTGCTGGTTGAATTGATTTATTTGTATTTCTATCACAATGGCATCAGTGTTATCATTGGAGTCATAACTCAGCCAAAACTTCTTATCTGCTGTTTCATCAGCACAAGCAGCAAGTTGTGTTAGGGAGGTTTGTGTGCCTGGTACTGCTGCCCTTCAGCTGGCTCAGGCAGGCCCAGCCTTGGGGAAACCCTGGCACTGCCTTTCTTGGCACAGTTTTGGAACATCCAGGTGCCCATGCTTGTAGCAGTGAAAACATCACACAAACCTGGAACAGAGGCTTGGAAAGGCTCCTGCTCCCTCCAGGCTGCCTTTGCCCCTCCTGCTAGGGGGAGGCATTTGGTCACCATGGAGGCTGCATCTCACAGAGAGGATGCACTGGTGCGCTCCAGATCTTTGCTCCTTTTGCTGTTTTCTGAAATCTGTAATTCATTGGCATGGATTGCCCAGAGCAGCTCTGGCTGCCCCATCCCTGGAAGTGTCCAAGACCAGGCTGGACAGGTCCTGGAGCAACCTGGGCTAGTGGAAGGTATCCCTGCCTATGGTTGGGGTGGAATGAGATGAGCTTTAAATTCCCTTCTGACCCAACCTGTTCAGTGATTCTCTTACTCAGGAAGCACTGCTGAGGCTGGGCTGCTGATGTGAGGCTGGGAAAAGGCCTTTTTTCCCTCGCTCCATGTTTCAGTGCTGGTTTTCCAGCTGGAGCAGAGCACCACGGCCGTGCTCCCCTCGAGGCACCAGCAGCCCCCGCTGTGCCCCTGGCAGCCTCCCAGCCCTTTCTGTTTGCTTAGCGCCCAGCGCCGGCCGCTCTGGCCTCCGGACGTGACTGTAAAGCAAATAATAATGAACTCCAGAGCAAATAATAATGAGCTGTTTAATACACCGACACACACGCTCGGCGCCAAGAGCGAATTCTCAATCAGCTCCCGATGCTTCTGCCAAGGGCTGCGTGCTGGAGCCGCCGCGGGAGCGCCCAGCCACGGCTTTTCTGCAGAGCGCTGTCGGTTTTGGTTTCCTTCCTCCCTTGTTTTTAACTGGCTGCAGCTGAATGACTCCCAATGGCTGATTCACTCACTGGCCACTAAATAATTCAGCAGCTTCCCCGCTGCTTGTGCCCACGTGGCCCATGTGAAGCAAGAGCAGCTGAGTGCTGTGGGCAGCTCCGGACTCTTGCTGGTGGCTGGGATAAAAATAGGATGTGGAGCAAGTCGGATGCTTGTGCAAGAAGGGTGCTGGAGTGCACGGGGAGGGCTGGCAACAGGGATGCTCTGAGTGGCTCCCTGGCTCTATTCCCACTTGCTGTCTTGCTCCAGGCCTCCTGACTTAGTGTTTTATGTCTTTTAGGGATGTAATTCCCGTGGGTGGGTAATTCCCATTGCAGAGGGTGAAAGTGAAAGCGCCCTCGGGTGGGAAGGTGTGTGGGTGCAAAGCACTGAGAGTCAAGGTAACAGCTTTCCTTCCAAACCCACAAAATCCTGCAGCTGGAACCGACCAGCATGACCCATGCAGTGTGGGCTTTCAAGGGCTTAGTCCTTCCCACGCTGGTTTCTCACCCCCAGAAATCATGTTTGGTGGCTGCTCTGCCTCTCAATGCAGTTGGTGCAGTGGCAATCCCTTGGGAGGAATTCAGGGGCAATAGGATGTGCTCTTGGATCACACTGGAATTTTGTTTGGCCAAATCCCCATTCTATGCCAGTGAGTGGAGGTGCCACATGTGTGTGTCTCTGTCTGTCCTCTCCTCCAGGGACAGTGGGGACGACATTGAGCTGGTGTCCTGTGCACAGGGTCCCTGTCTGCCAGGCAGGACAACCTCATCCAGCTGCGAGTTCCTGAATGACGGTAAGGAACTACATCTGGGAAAGTCTGGGACTCCCTCAGCGCCATGACCTAGCCCTCAGGTGCCTCTAAGATCCAGGAGTTGCCTGCAGAGCAGGACAGCACCCATCTTTGCCCAGTGATGGTGGGTGATGCTGAGCCATGCACTCATCCCTCTGCAATCTCCCTTCCAGAGGTACCCAGGCCACCAGAGAGATGTGCCCTGCCCAGCACTCACAATGCTGCCATGGCCACCTCTGTCCCCGTGCCCCACGGCCGCGGCAGGGACTCCCTGGGGGAGCTCCTCACCCACGTCCCACTGGAAAGCTTCCTGCAGACGCTGGAATCCTCCCCCACTGCTGGTGGGCACCTCACAGGTACTGGGATGCAGGATGCAGCCCCAGCATCTCACTCGGGAGGGTGCACAGCGGGAGAGGAGGAGGGGGCGGGAGGAGAGGGGGTGATCCCTAAAAACCTGCTGTCCCTGCGGGCAGGGGAGGACAGCGAGGCCGAGGCTGAGATCAACCTGTCTGACTTCCCCTGGTTCCACGGGACTCTGTCACGGATCAAGGCAGCCCAGCTGGTGCTGTTCGGGGGCGCCCGCAGCCACGGCTTGTTCGTCATCCGGCAGAGCGAGACACGGCCGGGGGAGTACGTGCTGACCTTCAACTTCCAGGGCAAAGCCAAGGTGGGTGTCCTCTGCTTCTCCTTGTCCTCTGCTTCTCTGTGAATGTTAGTGTCAGCCCTGCCCAGCACCTCAGGTTCCTTCTTGCTCTGTGGGTGACCCCAAAGGCAGCAGCTCTGCAGGGAGCTGCACCCCAGCAGGGCATCCCTCAGGACCACCTGCCCTTGTGCCCCAAGACTCCTCTGCATCCTGCCCAGCCCCTTCTACACTTTCCCAGCTGGATCAGTGCCTGTCACGTGAGCATATGGATGAATACCCATGGGGCCTCAGTGTAGCCTGGCACACCTTCCCCTGCCCTCTTCTTGTCTGTTCTGTGTCCTGAAATACACAGATGCACTATGAAAAACCAACTACAAGCAGTTTTTTGCTGGGTCCCTTTTCTAGCAGAGATTGCCTGTTCTTGTCACCTTGCAAGTAGTAGTTCAGGTGGGCTAGAGGCTTTCCCAGGCTGTCTGTGACCCCAGAATCAGAGCTTCAGCTGCCCCTGGTTTATACCCAGACACCCTTCTCTGAGTGTTTCTTTATAGTGTTCATCCCCAGCAGGGGTCAAACTGCTCCTGAGGCTGCAGCAAGTGAGGTTTTACAGGAAACACCCTGCAGCAGGGTAAACACAACAATCCTGTTAGGAGCAAACCTTCCTTGGCTGATGGAGGTGACTCCTGCAGATTGAAGGGTGAGTCTCACCCTCACGACCCCCAGCTCACCCCTTGCCCCCTGCCCTTGCAGCACCTGCGCCTGTCGCTGAACGAGAGCGGGCAGTGCCACGTGCAGCACCTCTGGTTCCAGACCATCTTTGACATGCTGCGCCACTTCCACACACACCCCATCCCGCTGGAGTCGGGCGGCGCGGCCGACATCACCCTCCGCAGCTACGTGGTGGCCCAGAGCCCGCAGCCTGGTAGGTGCCAGGGCTGGGCAGGGAGGGCTGGGATCTTGTCCCTAAAAGGGACAGATCCATGGGATTCCCTCCCTAAAGCAGTGCCCTGCTGATGTGTGTGGCTCTGGAGGTGTGCCAGGGTGGGTGTCACCCACTGGAGGCGGGCACTGTGGCCCACGCAGCAGCGGGGCTGTGTTGGTGGGACCCCTGTCCCTGGCTGTGGGTGTCAGTGCCCTGGCTGGGGCAGGAGAGGAGCAGACAGGTCTGCAGGCTCGGAGCATCCTGCTGTGCTGGGAGAGAGCGGGAAGGAGGGTTGGAGAACAGAGTCAGGGATGGAGAGGGGGTGTGGGGAAGTAGCAGAGAGGGAGGAGGGTGCCGCAGGCAGCACAGGAGGGGTCAAGCTCCTTTTTCCCTTGCAGACACCGGCCCCCCGCCACCCCTCGTGTCACAGCCCCCGGGCTGCCGGGTCGACCTGCCACCTCCACACTACTTCTGCAGCACAGCACCCTCGGGACCGCCGGTGCCGCCACCCGCTGAGGGGGTGGCCGTGGCCCCCACTGTCCCTGTCCCCGCACCCTACCACCGCCTGGAGGGTGCCCTGGGCCCCCGGAGCCGCAGCGACAGCGCCGAGCGCCGGCCGGAGCCTCCTGCGGCCAGTGCCGAGGACTACCACGAGGCTGACAGCGCCCGGAGCCGCACCCGGGCCGTGGAAAACCAGTACTCCTTCTACTGAGCCCCTCGGGCTGGGGCTGCTGGCTGGGGACAGCGGGCAGCTGTGCCCCTCACCGCTGCACCGGCCTCGCCACCTCCTCCTGCCACCACCAGCGACCCAGCCGGGAGGTCCTCCTCGCTCCCTGCTGCTTTTGGGAGCTGTGTCAGCGGTGGGCAATGTCCCGGCTGGACCTGGTGCCAGCCCCGGGGTTGGGGCAGTGCTGGAGGTGTGGGAGGCTGAAAGAGTCAGTGCCATTTGAGAGCTTGTAGCCTCTTCTCCTTCCCTCCGGACCAAGAGCTTTCCCAGGGCTGAGCTGGGCTCCCTGCATCTCCTCCTGGGTGTGACCATTGTGGGATGGTGCCCGAAGCTGTGACAGGCTCCATCCTCCAGCCAAAGCACCTTGGCATGTCTCCTCTGGGGCGAGAGCCCAGCATGGCCAACATCCTTCTGGCACCATCGCCCTGCCAACCAGCTGCTGAGGGACTCTGGCGTTTTGGGATGAGCATGGAAATGTGTCAGATGTCCATGCAGAAACTCTTCTCACACACATGGAGCACTGAGGGCGCTGCTGCAGAGGCCTGAGGGTTTATCTGGTCTGGCTTCTGAGCTCCCTCTGGGGCACATGTTTCCTACCCTCTGACAGAAGAAGATTTTTGTCCAAAGCTTAATGAATTGCATTCAAGGAAGGGTTTTCCTGCTGTTCTGCCTTTTCTGTTCCTTTGTTTCCTTTCTCTCCTTGCTGTACTAACAGAATCCCTGGATAACCCTTTCATCCTCCCTTCCTTGATTTTTCAAAACCTAAGCTCTCCACAAGGGCATCAGCCTTCTGCCTGCTCTCTGCCACAACTGGGCAACATTTTCCATTGCTCAAGGCAAACCTTGGAAAATATGACACCACCTCCTCTTTACATCAGTTTTTGGTCATTTGGGATATCTGGGGCATCAGGCAGAGGCCAGGAGCTGTGTCCAGAGGTGAGGGAGAGCTTTGTTTTGCAGGTAAAAGCAGGTATTCCTGCTTGGCTGATCTCCCAGGAGTAAAAACACTACATTGATTCTTTTCCAACAGGTCATGGGAGCCCTGAGGATGGTTTTACTGGCCAGGGTTTGTGCCTCATGTGGGGTGGGAGACCCTCCAGAAGGGCAGCTTTGCTTGCAGACAAAGTGTTTGCACATCCCCCTTGTTTTGGCTGACACAGCTTGTGTTACCCAGCACCAGCACACCTGCTGCTCATGTGGCAGTGACAGGAGTGACAGTGCTCACAGGACATGAGCCAGGTGGCTTTGGAGTGTCTGGACAGGTCTCCAGGTGGAGCAGACCCTACCAGCTGCTAGAAGTTATCACTTAGTTCAAAGAGGTACAAGCCAAGCCACAACCTCAAAAAAAAACCTTGGATTTGCCTGGAATTGGGTTGGGCCAAGTTTTTATTTATTAGGTGCCTTCTTTCCTGAGCGAGCAAAGCACATCCCCAGTGCTTGACACACAAGAGGAGAGGGGAGGTGTCTCCAAGGCTCCTTGCCTCCTCCTGTGATGTGAGAGCTGCCTTTCTGGCCCATGGATGTGTGAGGTGCCTGGTGCATCCCATTCCTGCAGCAAATGCCATCTTCTCCCCAAACATACATCCCTTCAGAGGGCAGCAGGAGCAGTTTGTTCTGTTGAGGGTGTTTCTCCTTCCTCAGCCCAGCTAAAACACAGCTCAGAGGAGCAGGGAGAGGCTGGATGCCCTTGGTTGATGGGTTTAACACACATGGTGGATGAGGGGAGATCTCCAGATCTGACACAGACATTGTCACTCTGGTTCTTCCCAGCCCCAAGGGTGGGATCCAGAAGGCTGGATGGGAGCACTGCCTTACAGACCTTCAGATTTTGGCTTTGTTTCTCACTTTCTGTGTCACAGGATAGGAAAATGAGGGGGAAGCGATGATCTGCAAGCAAAAAATGTTAATTTGTAAATAGGGAAGAGTCTGGAAGAGTTTACTGTTGTGTAGAATAAATTAATTTTATTTAAAAAAAGAAAGGGGGGGGGACTTGTTAAACAAATGGAGAACTCGAGTTCCGGTTTTAAAATAAAATCACTTGCAAAAACAACAGCATGTGAGCAAGAGCTTTGGGCTTTGCTGGATTTGCTACCAAAAAAAAAAAAAGAAAAACAGAGGGAAGATGCTGTCATGTCTCATGTGTGCAGACCTCGTTGCTGTCTCTGGGCAGTTGGGGCCAGGCTGGGTCTGTCTCTGCCTGCTGGAGTGCACTGAGAAGAGGAGGAAGGGAGAGCAGAGGGAGGAGGAGGGTGGGTCCAGGCTGTAGAGGACAGGGTTTCCTCTCCTTCCAGTCTGTTATTTACTTTGTCTGGTTAGTCAGTAGTGCAAGTCAGAGTGGTCCATCCCCCGAGCAGCAGGATAATTGAGAATGAGCAGCCCTGGGCTAAAGGCCTGTGCTAGCATCTCCCAGCAGCTCCCCATGGCCTGTCATTCCCCCTCCTGCCTTCATCTCTCCTGGGAGACTGTGCCTCATGCTCTGACGTTGTATGTCTTTCTAGTGTGCTCTTTTCTGCTGAGAATCCCCTGGGAAAACTGGAGCATTGTCCCAGACTGTACTGTGACAGCTAAGCAGTGACAGACGCAGCTAACACATGGCTTTTGGGGGGGTGGAGGGAGCTGCTCAGCTCGGTAATCAGGCCATGGTTGTGTCATGATCCATTCACAAAAACATTCCCTCCCCAAAAGTCACCAGAGCCTTTTCACCGCTCCTGGAGAGCTCATCCATCAGGAGCTGGGCAGCTGGGGAGGTGACACTGAGGGCTGTGCCTGCGGGACAGCTGCTCCTCCTGCCTCGCAGAAAGCCATTCACACCTCAGCTTATTAGCAAATTGACTAATTACAGCATCAGGCTTGCTGGAAAACATCCCTTTCCTTTCACAGGGTCTGGAAGGGCAGGGGCAGGAAAAAACAGCATCGAATGCAGAGATTTGATGGCGATACAAGGGGAAAGCAGCCTCAGCGTGTGGGCTGGATTCCATGCCAGCAATGCCCTCTGCCCAGGGCTGGAGAAGGGCTGGGATGCTGGTGCCGAGCCGTGCCCTGGCACATACCATGAGCAGGACAAAAACGCAAAGGGATTTCAGCGGCGCAGCTGCCCACGTTTCATGTGGGTGTTGGAGCTCCACGGCTGCTCCCGCCTGACGTGCAGGTTCTGTCTCAGCAAAGGATTGCAGTGCTTCCAGAAGGATCCCTTTGGAAAGAGAATTCCTCAGAAACACAAATGAGCTTCTTTGATAAAGATCAGGGAGCCGAGTTTTGTTCGAACTGACCTATGAAAACACTACCCTGTTCTAATGCAAATCCGCTGACCCCAGTCCTGCCCAGATCCCAGCCCAGCACTCTGATTGATTCTGTGGGCTTTGTATTTTGATGAAATACTTTCTATTTTTGTATTACCTAAGTAACTGTCTTGCCCTTTTCCCCAGATTTTTTAAAGTATTTATAAAAAAATACTTTTTATTTTTTAAAAGTAAATAATGCAGAATACATCAAGAGTCTGCATCAACTCCCTTTGAGAGTTTGAGAGTGAGATGTTCGTAGGTCTCTTGCCCCACAGTTTGCAAGGGCTCTGCCTGATGACAGGCAGCTGCCTGTTTGTTTCCTGGGGCTGTGAGCTATGGCTGGAACAAGCCATGTTCTGGGCAAGTGGGTCCAGCTGCTCCCTGCAGTCCTCAGGCTGCCATTCTGCCTTCCTCCCATGGGGACTGGCACGGGAGGGCCAAGTCCTGGCAGCTCATCATTCACAGCCCTGCTGTGGGAAGCTGTGTGTTTGCAGAAGTGGCTGTGAGGAAGAACAGGGTGAAACATTAGGGATTAGTTGTGTTTAGGACTCAGCAGAGGAAACTCAATCGGTTTGCAGCAATTCTGCTTTGTAAAACAGTCTGTGGTGACCGAGAGGGGACAGGGGACCTGCCGTGGTCTCTGCAACAGAGCTGGTGTCTCCCTGGCAGGGCTGAGTCCAGCCTGGCACTGGAAGATTCTGTCCTGGTGTGCTGAAGACGACCCAAGGCTGGGAGAGCCGCAAGCAGGAGCCGGGAGCTGGCAGACAGCGTGGAGGAAGCTGTTTGCATTGCTCCAGCCAGGGCTGAGACTGCAAGGATGCCTTCCAGGACCAGCGGCCAGCTGGGAACTCAGCCAGCACTAAATTCACACCATTCTTTTACAAATCAGGTTGGTAAGAAAAACACGAGACACAAACTAGTGTGATTTCCATAGCAACCTCAGCGGAGGTTGAAAAGTCTTTTGTAAACATAGGGCTGAACCTGAGGATCAGCTCCGATTTTCTCCACAGAAAGGGGAAGAGAATGGAGGCTTAATAAATTCAGGCCATACAAATGAACTATAAATCTCAGAAGGAGCCATTCCCAACCTCTCTGTTCCCCTTTCTGTCACCCTCTCCACATGCACAGCACGAAGCTGTCTGAAACCCAGAGCCCAACTTCCCGGCTCTGGCTTATCTCCATAAACTGCACAAAGGCTTATGCCCCTCTTCCATTGCAGCTGACCTTTGCTGGCTAATTCTGTGACGCACACACAGCCCCAGCACATGCCATGCCATTTCTGTAGGGCCACAGCGACTTGAAACAAAATTTGGCTTGCAGTGGAGGCCTGTACTGCAGCCAGCTCTGGCTCCTCTTCCCCGCCATGGCTTCCTCCAGCTCTGTCAGGCAAGCGTGGATTTGGGTGTAGCAGCCCTCAGCTCATGCAAGCGCTGTTCCTGCAAACCCCAGGTGTGAATGTGGATGCAAACAGCACAGCGTCCCCCCCGCTACCTGCCCACACGGTGCTGTGGGGAGCGGTGCTGCCGTTCATCACTGTCAGCAGACAAAGCCCGCGGGCCGCGCTGGTTAATGACCAAAGTGACACGGACAGATGGCGCAGGCAGCCTGCCACGGGGGCACCAGGAAGTGCTGTATCGCTTACACCCTCACGGGGAAGGGATTTGGCAGGGCTGAGGGTGCCAGTGAAAAACACACTGAATTTTCATCCTGCTCAGGCTCTGCCGGACAGAGCGCGGCAGATGCCGGAGCTGCCTTGCTAATGCGGCCTGCTGGGGACAGACTGCAGCCCTGAGAACGCGTGTGAGGGGACAGGGGACATCGGAGCCCAGCAAACACAGCTTGGGCAGGAGCAGGATGCACGGCCACAGCTGGGGCACGGGAGGAGTGACGCAGGGAACAAGCTGTGTCTGAGTTTTTGAGTGTCTGAGGGAGGGTGTCAGAGGTTGGAGCCAGCCCCTCCTCAGCGGGGCTGAGCCATGGCATGAGAGGATGGGCAATTCCACCCAAAAACGAGACAGGGGCCTGTTGGAGTGAGCCCAGGGAAGATAAACCAGGTGATTGCAGGGTGGAGCACCTCTCCTGCAAGGAAAGGCTGAGAGAACTGGGATTGTTCAGCCTGGAAAAGAGAAGGCTTCAGGGTGACCTAATTGTGGCCTTTCAGTACCCAAATGGACAGAAAGATGCAGAAGGACTTTAAACACAAATTTGTAGTGACAAATGGGGGAACTGCTTCAAACTGAAAGAGTGGGTTTAGATGAGATATTAGGATTAAATTTTTTGCTCTGAAGGTGGTGTCACTCTGGCACAGATAGCCCAGAAAATCTTTGACTTCTGCATCCCTGGAAATGTCCAAGGCCAGGTAGGACAGAGCTCTGAGCAGCCTGGTCTAGTGGGTGGCATTCCTGCCCACATCAGGGGGTTGGAATAGGAAGATCTTTAAGGTCCCTTCCAGCCCAAACCATCCTGTGTTTCTACGAGGAAGAACTTCTTCACTGTGTGGGTGATCAAGCATTGGCACAGGCTGCACAGACAGGGTGTGGGGTGTCCCCCAAAAGCCCTCTGGACACAGCCCTGAGTGCCACGCTCAGGGGACTGTGCCAGACCAGGAGGATGGGCTGGGTGACCCCAGTGGTCATTTCCAACCTGAACCATCATTCTGTGAGTCTGTGCCTTCAGAGAATCCCATTGAGGGTAGGAGAGCACTGGGACAAGCTGCCCAGGGAGGCGGTGGAGTCTCCCTGTCTGGAGATATTCCAAACCCACCTGGACACATTCCTGTGTCACCGGCTCCGGGTGGCCCTGCCTTGCCAGGGGGTTTGGGCTGTGACACCTACAGAGGGCGCTTCCAACTATACAGTTTGGTCACTCTGCCTTCAGCCTCCGTCCAGGCTGCAGGGTACGGACATCACGAGGGGGAATTTCTTCACAGAAAGGGTGACTAGATATTGGCACAGGCTGCCCAGTGAGGTGGTGGACTCATCATCCGTGGAGGTGTTCAACAAACGACTTGTAGCATTCAGTACTCTGGTTGACAGGGTGGTGACAGGGCAGAATTTAGGTTAGATGACCCCAGAGGTGTTTCCTCGGTGTCCCTCTCCCCTCACGGACCCCATTCCGTGGCTCCCTCACACGAGGGTCCCTCACGCAACTCCCACCTCTGCCCGGCGCTCACCGCACCCGCCATGACGGGGCCGCCCGCGTCGCGCGCCGTGACGTCACGGGGGGGCGGGGCGCGGCCAGGGCCGGAACATGGCGGCGCCCTCGGCCCCGCGGCCGCCCCGGCCCCGCAAGGAGCCGCAGCCGCTCGTCATCCCCAGGAGCGCGGCCGAGGAGCAGCGCCTCCGCCTCGAGCGCCTCATGAGGAACCCGGTGAGGGCACCCGCCGGGGCACGGCCCGGGGCGGCGGGAGAGGAGAGGGACGCCGAGACCCCCGCGGGGTCCGTGAGGGGAGAGGGACACCGAGACCCCCAGCCCACTCCCTGGGTCTGTGGGGGCAGAGGGCCACCGAGCCCGCCACCCTCGGTGTCTGTGAGGGCAGAGGGCCACCGAGCCCGCCACCCTCGGTGTCTGTGAGGGCAGAGGGCCACCGAGCCCGCCACCCTCGGTGTCTGTGAGGGCAGAGGGACACTGAGACCCTCTCGGTGTCTGTGAGGGGAGAAGGACGCCGAGATCCCCCACCTCTGGCTCTGTGAGAGAAGAGGGACTCACACCCCCTTTCCCCTCCTCCAGAGTCCGTGAGGACAGAGGGACCAACCTCCTCTCTATTCTCTCCGTGTCCGTGAGGGAAGAGGAACCGACACCCCCTCCCGGGGGTCTGTGAGGAGAGAGGGACCAGCCAACCCCCCCTTTCCTTCCCGGTTCCATGACGGGATCGACACACGCCCCCCTCCTTCTTGCCGGGTCCCCAAAGGGAGAGGGACCGACCCCCACACACACACACTGTATTGCTGTGAGGGGGGATGGACACGTCTTTTCTGGGGTGCTGTGGAGAGAGAGAAGCTTCTCTGGGAGCACAGGGGCCCCTTAGTGCTCTGCCCGCTGGTCTTTCCTTTATCCACTGCTTTTAATGTACGGGAGCACGACCCTGATTTTCTAACTGGGTGTTTTGATCCTTTCCTGAGGGGGTTTTTGCCAGGAGGAGATTCTCACCCCCTGCTCCGTGTGTGCTGGAACATGCTGAGACTTCCCCGCAGCACGTTCTTCCTCTGACCTTGCACCATGTGTTCTCCCTCCCCTGCTCTTCCCTGTCCTCTAGCTCTGGCATGGAAGGTGCTCAGACACCTTTCATCGTTTCCCAGACTACTGGTAATGGAATTATGCTCAGTTCCTGCGAGTGCTTGGAGGTGCTGTCATGCTTCCTCCTAGCTCCCGTGCTGAAAAGAGGCACAGACACTCCTAATCCTCCTGGGGTTTGTTGACCTGCAGGCCTGAATGTGAGGGACAGAGAGGATCCCTTCGGATTCTCCTCTTCTGCCTGCTCCTGATCCCTGTGCATGAAGAAATTGCTGCAGCTGTGTTCCTTCTGAGATCTGTCACTTGGTGGAAGAGGCTGTTGTCAGACATATCCCGCCTTTCAACAATGTGTTAAAATTGCAGACTTTGCTCCTGGAAGATACTGATGGCTGGTTGGTTTGTTCTTGCAGGAAAAGACTGTACCAATTCCTGAAAAACTGAATGAATGGGCACCACGACCTCCCCCGGAGTTCGTTAGAGATGTCATGGGTAAAGATTCTGTTCTTCAGATAACTCTGGTGTCAGCCACAGTTAACTTAGAAAAATGTTTAGCAGGGAAGGACAGAGGTGGTTTTCTGCTGCTCATTTTGCTGGAGAAAAGAGGTGTGAAATGTGCTTTGAGAGTTGATTTTTCAAGTTTTATTTGGTTCTCTGGTTCCACTTTTCTGCTGGCTGTCAGAATGCAGAGAGAACAAAGCCTGTGGCACTGCAGCACGTGGGCTGCCTGCAGTGCAATAAGCTGCTGCTCTGGTGATGACAAGTAAATGATGATGAGTAAATCTGTCCTCTCCATGGATCTGAGAGTGCTCTGGAAGATTGGCAGTGTGAAGTCCTTCTTTTGACTGCTTTGAGTCTGAACCTCGGGCTCTGAGAAGCAGGCACATGCAGGAGGTGTGATTGTGTGTGCTCAGGTAGGGAGCTGGCAGCTGTGCCAGGACTCTGACCCAAGTACTCTGTGTACACTTTACTTCTCCCTGCAGGGAGTAAATGTAGTGGCTGTGGTATAAACTGGCTGCATGTAGAAGTTCTTTCTTTGAGACCTCCATCCTTTCTAGAGGTTGACCTGTTCTTACTTCAGAATAATTGATCTTGGACTCAGGTTTTTATATGCTTCTGAATAAAATCTGCTTATTGGAATTCTCCCATGGCTTTTTCAAATAGCTTTGCTTGTGCTTTAGTGAATTGTCTTGTTTTTCTGGGAGTACCTGACATGCTGGGGCTCTGTTGGTATCAAGAGCACCCCTGTTGCAGTCCCAGCTGCTGGATTTTAATTAGGTGTCTTCTTTGAGGCTTGTATTCCTGTGCTTTCCCTTGAGAAAGAGCTCGGGAGACGGGGGAAGAGAGTGGAGCACGATGCTTAAAGCTCCTGCAAGGCTTCAGCATGCAGGCTGATGCAGGAAGAGAGAGCTGTAGGGATTTAATTTGTGAAGAAACCGTTGAAAACTGTCAGTGGATTGTCTTGCATGGGGAAGTACAAGATCACCTTTTACCACCTTTCTGTTGACCTTTACTTTGTGTTTGAGAAATGCTGAAAATCAGCTGGAAGCAGCATCAGCAGGGTATTGTAGCTCACATGTGCCTGTAAGAGATTGTGGAGTGCATTTCATCTCCAGTTCCTTGCCTGCCTTGATGTGCAGCTAAGGGTGGGCTCTCCAGAGGGGTAACTGTAGGACCTGCAGTGGCCCAAAAGTGTGGGTTTGCAGCTCACTCTGGCTTTTGCTTGTGAGCTGAGTTTAAAATGGTTAAACACCCCGTGTGCTGTTGGTAGATTTTCATCTGACAGTGCCCTTTCCTGTGTCCCATCCCTCAGCATCCAGCTGCAGTGGTTTGTGAACATCTATTTGCCTCCTTTCCTAGCAGACTGAACTCTTCCTTGTTGCAGGTTCCAGTGCTGGGGCTGGGAGCGGGGAGTTCCATGTGTACCGGCACCTCCGTCGGCGAGAGTACCAGAGGCAAGATTTCATGGATGCCATGGCTGAGAAGGTCAGCACAACTCTTTATAACTCCCCCCTCCCCCAGCTGTTTGTTGTTCTTTGCAAATCTGTGTTTTCTTTGAAAGTCATGTACAAATAATTCCGTTCTGAGCCACTCCTTGTCAGAGCAGTCTGTAGGAGTGTGTGATCCGTGGTGTCTGTGTCAGTACTGAAACATTTGGTGCTTTGTGTCAGACGTGCTCCATCTCCTGTGTTCCCTGGGGTCCTAGCACGCTGTAAGGCCTCATGGGAATGTGTGTGTTCTCAGGCTGACTTGAAAATGCTTTAAAAGCTAGAAATCCCTGATAACACTGCCTTGCACAGACAGAAACAAAGTGAGTGCCTGTGCACAGAGTTCAGATGTTTAAGTCCTGATCGAGTAGAGTGCCCCCTCTTTTAGAAAACACTATTGATATACTCTCTCTTGGCCGAGATGAGTCCGTATGTTAATGTTTGTGTCTCCAATTATTCATTTGTTTTTACTGAAACGTTAATTAGGGCAGAAGCCCAACCTCCCTCATCTGCTCTGGTGAGGATTCCTCCCTCAGAAGGTTCCAATGTTTGGCTCAGGTTGTAGGTTAAAAATGCTGTCTGTACAGGAGCCATCCCTAGGAACGTGGCTTTGTATAAAGAAGCCAGGCAAAATCTGGCAGAGCTCCCTTCTGTATTTTGCTAAAAGACTTCTCCCTAAAAGGGCATGACTTTTAAAATAAGTATTTTAATTTAGATTGTGACCAAAGTATGACATGTGATCAATTACAGCAAAGACTAGATGAGGAATTCCAGAAGAAACTGGAGAGGAATAAGATGATTGCAGAAGAGCAAACAGCAAAACGCAGAAGGAAGCGGTAAGGGCAGATTTTTCCCAGGAGGCTTGACATGGAAACCCTCACTCCCTGTGCCTCATCTGTAGCTGCATGCTCTGGATAAACACTGTCATTCTGTGTCTGCATCTATCAGCTGGGAAGTCTGGCTGTGGAAATTAAATTTGTCAATGTCAGTGTTTGGTTTCCAAAGGTAGCTGTAAACTTGACAGGCTTTGCTGGGGTGGTTTCTTTTCCGTGCCATTGCTTGCAGGATAACTTTGGACTGGTTGAGCTGCTTTTGCTGACACTGTGGTCTTGCCTGCAACATGCCTTGCTGCATATTTGTTTTAACAGTGTCAGGAAAGGTTTGTGTCTATATCTGGCCTAAGTTTATGTCTGAATCATTTGATACCAAGCAGTTTCAGTGCAAAACTGGGTGCTGCTTCGTGGGTAGGTTGCTTCTGCCTACCCCGTTGAAATGTGTGGCAGGCCAAATCTAATAAGTTAGGTGGAAATACTAAAAAAATATTAAATCCATCTTTCCCCTAAATTTTAGACAAAATGAAACAGTTACAGGATTGATGCTCTCAAGAAATAGCCTGAGCATTGTAGTGCAGTGACACAAGAATTTAAATCCCACTCTCTGTGTCCGGGATAGGTTTCAGAAAAAGCAGGGAGTTGTGCCTCTGCTCTTTCCCAGGGTCTGACCCTAAGCAGCCTCTCCCTTGCTGTTTTGCATGCTGTGGCTGAGAGTTGCTGTGGAAAGGCCTGTGCAAAGTGGCTCGCTGCCACGTTAACACAAAAGTGCACAACACAAACACTGTTGCCATCTTAGTTTAATTTAATGTGGTCCAACAGATGGCCAGCAAGTCAGATCTGGCCTGCTGCCTCTTCTCTGGCTGAGATGGAGAACAACTGTTCCAACAGCAGATGCTGCCTAAACACGAACACCTCCTTGTCCCCCTGCTATGCTCTAATGGTGTGGCTTTGCCCTGCAGGAGCCCCTCTAATTTCCCTCAACACCCTTCTCTGTCCTGACCCAAAAGGACAAAGTTCCTGGCTCTCTGTTTCGAGAGAATTCAGTTGTGCTGTTGAGAGAGCAGCGTGTGAATGCCAGGCTGCTCTGCCTATATCTGCCATTAACTTGCCAGGTTGCCTTTGCTGGGCAAAGAGAGCTGGGTTGTATGAATTGAAATTCCCTCTTACCCCCAGTGCTATTCCTAGGGCCTGACATCTTGAGAAAGTACAGCCAAAGAGGAAGGTCAGAGCATACTGCACTATTTTTATTTTCTTCAATTGAAGGATATATTACTGGTGTTTTTTTCCCCCAGTGTTCAGTTTCTGCAGTCTGGGTTTTCACACCATTTTCTCTTTGTGTTTATTAGCCTAGGTAGATAAAATGTGGGGGCAGTTTCATTCTTGTTCCATCTGTGTTCTTGGAGATTCTTGTGTATCATAGTTCTGGTTGCAGTGCATCATGAAAGACTTAAAAAATCCATTAATCTGAAAACGACATAGAAAAGTTTCTCTTGATCACATGCTGAATTTACTGCTAAATTTTCAGTTAAGGCCAAATTTAAATTGAACTTCTCTTCTGAAATCAGCTTTTCCAAGATGTCTGTAATATGTCCTTTATCAGTGTATGAATGTGCAGAAGCTTTACAACATTGGGTTTGCCAGAGAGTCTTTTTTCTTTGCTTTATAGCCAGAAGTTAAAAGAGAAGAAACTGCAAGCTAAGAAAAATAAACTTGAACAAAAGAAACAGGAAAAAGGTCAGTGAAATTCAGTTTACTTTTCTCAGGACTTGGTTCTGTTCCCTCACTGAAGCTTAGAAGGTTTTGTTCCACCCCCCATCCCAAGCATTCTTAATACATGGATTAAAGCCTGAGTCTTAAGCTTGTTATTTTAGCTGATGTTTCAAAATCCTCTTTGAAAGCCATCTATGTTGAGATTTAATCTTACAAATAACTTGGCTGTTTGTGAATATTTTCCATTTATTAGGGGGAATTTTGGACAGCAAACTCTGGAATCTGAGTCTGTGGATGTTTTGCCTCAGCTGTTCTGGTGAACTGCAAATTCAGAACCTCACCTGCTCAGAAAGGCAGGATTGTTCAAGGCTGTGCTCTTTTAAAGTGTATTTTGATTGTGTATGGGAAAACAGGTGGAAAAAATGCACAGCTTGGGCAGCAAGAAACAGAGTTATAATTTTGTGTGCAAGAAATTGAGCCACCTTGGTACCATCTGTTCCACAGGACTATTTTATTTAATAGAAATAAAGGTGAAAAATCTGATCGCCTCTGTTCCCCTGCAACATTAATTTCTCTCTTGAAAATTAATGTTCAGTGGTGTCAGTGTAACTGTTTGCTCAAACTTTTGCATACTTGTTGCTTCTTTTCAGTAAGTATATTTTGGCTTACTCTTTCAAATAGTTGTCCCTTGTGAATTAGCACAAATGGTTAATCTTAAAGTTACAGCAGTTTCTGGTAATTCTGCTGGAACAGTGGCTTGCCTGACAGTTCTACCTTATTTGTGCTTTGCTTTTCAGAATTGGATCTGTTTCAGCTGAACCACTGCCAGCCTCCCATGTAAACATGGGAGGACAAATTGTTAGGTTAATTTTACTTGTGACAGCAAGTGAATGTAGCAGAGTGAATTTTTGGGTGTTTTGTTTTGGTCTTGGGTGGGGGTTTTTTGTGTGTTTTTTTTTTTTAAGCTACTCATTTATGATTTGTAACTCAGAGGAGAATTTAAGTATGAGTCAACATTTGTTCATTTTGAGTGAACAAATAGAATACCCATCCCTTAGGGAGTGGCTGGGAGAGAGGAGAGCTGGATCAGGGACTGGCACTGTGGTATGGGATTGCCCTGTACCAGCTGTGGGGCAGGAGTGGTTTTGTTTGGCACAAGTTCCTGAAAGACAGAATCCAAACTCCCTGGTATTTGTAACAGTTCTTAACTCTTTACAGTCTGTATAAAACAGTTCTCTATGTAAAATAATAATATCGGGGGGAGAGAAGTCCTTCTTAGCCATTTTTAGTCAACTGGGAACAGCCTTTTTGTAGTTTTGTGTGCCCTGGGTTGTGATCTGAGAGTTTTTTCAAATTGATTAAAGTGTATTTGTTGGATATGGCAGGCAAACATTTGTCTTCCCTTTTGGATGACTAAATGAAACCTCTGAATTGCCATGTTTCATCTTTGTTGTAGTAAAAACATTAAGGGTTGGCACTGAATGAGGTCAGCTGTTGAGGTTCGTTAATGAACAAACTCCCAATAAACGCTCAACGTTCAGCACTTCACCACGCGGTGGCATCAGACCACTGAGCCTAAATCCCGCTTGAACTGGTCAGGACACAGAGTGTGACTGGGCCTGAGGAACAGCAGAGAGCAGAAAAATGGCTCTTGGGTTCGGGTCCCAATTTATGCCATACTTCATTTTTGTTACTGGTTATTTAATTTTTAGTAGACGCGTCCTGGTTTTTTAGCAGACTTCACAAGTTTTCTGTGACCCTCGTTAACCTTAGGCATATCTTCATGAGTTCCTGTACTGACAGTATAGCAAACAGTCTGTAAAAGTTTATGGCACCTCGTGGAATTTCTGTGAACTTGGATAAGTTGTAGGAATACACTGAGTCTTGCCTGTGGCTTCCCACTGTGATCCTTCAAAGTTCATCCCAGCCTGCAGAGGTGAGATTGGGGATGAGATAATCTATCACCTCAGTGTTTGACTGTCTCTGTCAGAAAGAAATAATGTTCCAGAGGAGGTGGAGTTGGTTAATGATGGACTTGGTATTGGAGATGAGGGAATTCCCCAAGGGAGAATTTGATATTCTGAGCTCCTCATCACTCGGCAGAGTTAATAGGGAACTGATTCGTGTTCCTGAGTATCTGGGACTGCTTACTTGTGAGATGCTTAACAAGGAGGACACAGGGGAATATGTTACCCTCCGTGCTAATTAGCCTGGCCTAATCCACATTTGCTGAGCACCTGAGAATGTTTTGCTGTGAAGTGCTTGACAAGGAAGCCAGGTGGGAACACCTCATCCATTCATCCTGTTTGTGTTTGTAGAACCTGGGCAATCCCAAGAGCAAGGCAGCAGCGAGGATGACGAAGAGGATAGCAAGGAGGAGGAAGAGAAGGAAGATGATGCTGAAGAGCCGAGTTTTGTGATGGGAAGAGGATGAGGCCTTCCAGGGACAGCTGGAAACACTGTTCATTGCTTTATATTCAGGAGCATGAAAGTCTTTCATCTCAGCCAAGCAGAACCCATTGGCATACGTTACATCTGCTTAACGGGGCATGGCCTTCACGTCACAGGCCTGAGAGAAAATGATAGAGAAATGCCAAATAAGAGATTTTTTCTTAATTGCTTGTATAACTGCTGTGCAGTCTGCTCTAAGTTTGCTCTAAAGAGTCAGCCATAAGTCTCTATGACCCTAGAGTTCTTTCTAAAATGGCCCAGAGTGTTTTTCTGTCTGAAAGCTAAAACATAACTATTACCATTTAAGGGAAATATTACTGTGAAGGCTACGTATTCTACTTATCTTGAAGCTGGTAGCAGTGGGATACATGAATCTAGGGGAAGAGTTTAACCTGAAGTAGAAAAGTGGTCTGTAGCCAGACTCTCCTGCACTGTGAGTGTTCTGCATTTGGGGTTTTGTATGGGGTCATCTCTAACCCAAAGAAATCAGTTTATGTTGCTAGACAAGTTCTATAGATTTTTAATCTGGATCCCTTTTTTAATGCTAAAACTTTCCCTATTGCTTTTCTTCCATGTTTTCTAAATTAATAAAAGGGATGTGTTGGATTGTTCTGTCTTCTATTTTTCTTTTTGGAAGAGGATTTCAGTAAAATAAAGAGATGCTGCAGTGCTGCAGGAAGGGACAAAGAGATCAAGTGATGTGGCACACATGAAAATATGGAAAAAGGTGTTAGCTGCATGTCACTTTTTGCTTTTGAATTGGAACAATACCTTTTCCCAAAGATTGTGTGTAAAGCCTCCAAATCCTGTGGCAGAAAGGCTTGGAATGGAATAATTTTGCTTGTGCTCAGCTTCCTGTGATGACACCTGCCTTTCTCTCTGCTTGAGCGCTCTGCTTTGCACCTTGGATTCCCTGGTAGGAATCTTAACATCTCTCTATATATTTACTTATTGGTGCTTAAAGCATATGCAGTGGTGGTTTTACTTGTAACTCTGGTTTTTGTCTCTTCAGTGTATCTTTAATTAGAAGTGCCTGCTGGCTTTCAGACATGCTCATCCCAGAGCCTTGCATCCAGAATGCGGTGCTACTTCTTCTCAAGCCTTGGTTAATGACAGATTATTTTAAGCAAAAACAGTAAAAAGGGAGAATCTCTTTTTAGATTTTGCCTTTGTTGAATATTGCTGCCAGAAATCCTGCATTTTGTCTGAGCTGGCTTTATGTAATGGCTTCTCCATGGTATTACCATGGTGGCTGGGAAGCAGATGTGACCAAGTGCAAGTGATGTTTGTGTTTAGTTCCCCTGTGCATATCCAAGGGCTTCAGAGCTGGATAACTTCTGACCTGCCAGGTCCATATCCACACTGCCCCCCAGGTTAGAGATCTGCATGGAACTGCTTTCTGCTCAGTCTCCACGGGGGCAGGTGCTGCAAGCTGTGGCAGCGTTTCATTCAGATGCAGGATCCATTTTCCCTGTGGAGAGATTAGTTATGAGCATTGCTTCACATGAATCCCCCTTAGGGCAGGCAAACCCTGTGGATACTGTGTTGTAGAATGAACCACAGAAACGTGAGGGATTTTTATGGGCAGAGAAGAACTGAGAGTCTCACAAATAAAGATGTTCTGCCTCTGAGCTTGTCAGGCCTTTGAGCTGAGTGCTGTTCTGCATTAAGCAGAGCAGGTGCTGCTGAGTGAGGACATGCTTCCCTCAGCCATGAGGAAGGTGAACTCAAGTTTGTCTTGGTGATTAAATAAATTCAGGTTGTGTGGCCTCATCCTGCCTCCCTGAGATGCCCGTGCTGAATTATTCATGCTGTGTTTTCTGGGAATGCTGAGTTTGAAATCCATAAACAGCAAAGAGAGCATGTTGGTGAAGGTGGCATCTGCCTCACGCTCTGTCTCGCCGGGGTGGCTGAGTGTAGCAGTAGGAGCTGCATTTGGTAGGTGTAGCTGTGAATTCCCATAAACACTCTGTTGTGGTTGGTGGTGGCAGTACGAGCTCGTTGAGAATACAAAGCACTTCAAAGGGAGGTTTCAAGGGATGTTTCTTCGTTTAGAATAAAATGCAAATACTATGTGACCTCAAAACGGGGAAAACCTCATCCGTGGAGTAGAAAAGGGGAAGTGCTCCCGTGCATAGTAAAATAGGAACAGCTCTACAACTGATTGCTATTCCAAATAGGGCACCAAGAAAGCAGTAATAACGTAGAGGCTTGAAACTGCCAGGGAGTTTGACCTGCTTACACTAAATTCGTGCTCTGGATTCTTTTCTAGAGGAGTCCCTCTCCTTTCTCTGATGGAGATTAACCCTCAAGGGCTAAAGTTGCTCTGTACTTGTGTTTGTGCAAATGTGGGAGCCCAAGGGAGGGCAGTGTTTGTGCTGAACCCGAGCAGGGGTATTCCTGCTCTCAGAATTGAAAAGCACCCTCAGGATGACATGTATCTGTCTCTTTATTAGGTTTTTAAGAATTGTTTTCCTTTGTTCCCTCCCCCAGGCAGAATGGAATTCAGGAAGATGGGATTACCCTGTTATAAAGCTGACCCATTGTGCTGCCTTTCAGCATTTTCTTTATCTCATTTCCAGGGCAGGAACTCCCTCTCTTTCCCATAAGGCTGTCCCTGTCCTTTTGATGGGTTTATACAGGATTTCCTGCTGAGTCAATAGCGGAGGAGTGCAGGGAGATAGCAGTCGGGATTCGCAGGGAGCCTGTGCTCAGCCGGAGGAGGTTCAGCCCGGCGGAGGCAGAGCAGCGCTGCCTTTTGACTTATGTAAGTGGCGACTTTTTGCTGTATAATTCATAATTGTAATAAAAGCACATTTGCATCCCATTGCACCAATACCTTCTCTGTGGCAAGACTTAGAGACAACGCAAGGTCCAGACCCACTAACATCTTTACCAGTGGGTGCGTTTCAGCCCGACTGCGACCTTAGGGAACCGCAGACATTTTTTCCCCGACAGATGCATGCTCAAAGCGGGACCCCCGAGCGCTGCGGGAACGGCTCCGTGCCGGGGGGATTCCCTTTCCCTGTAACCCCCGAGCCCATCCCCGTTTGGCGAGACCCCCGGAGCCCCCAGGCGCTGCCCCGTGGGCGCAGGGGCGAGCGCGGCCGCGCTTCCCGGGAGGGGCGGGGGGCGCCGGCTGCGGCAGGGCGGGGGTCGCGTCCCCAGGCCCCGCCCCCGCCGCTGAGAGGGCGTGGCCAGCCCTACCGCGGGCCAATGAGCGAGTGGTCACGTGCGGGGGCGTGGCGGCGCTGCCCCCCCCTCTTCCTGCGGGTCACGTGGCCGGTGCCCGGCGTTGCCGTGGCAGCGGCGGAGGCGGCTCCGGCTCCCGATCCCGATCCCGCTCCTGCTCCGGCTCCGCTCCCGGTCCCTCTCCCGGGGCTCCCGGCACGGCCCCCGGACAGCATCGCGGTGAGACACGGCCCGCCCCCGCCGCCCCCGGGGCCGCATCCCGCCCGCAGGGGCTCATCCCCAGCCGGGCCCGCGCTCCGGGGCAGCGGGCGGCTTCCCCTCAGGCGCGTTGGAGGGTGGCGGGCTCGTCCTGCGGAGCTGGGAGCGCCTCCTGCCCTCGCGGCTCCGGGAGGAGGGGGTCTCGTCCTGCCCGGGGTGCTGGGGGGAGTTGTTTTTATCCTGCCTGAGCAGGGATTCCCCTGCCCGGGGCGGTGCGGGGGGAACGCGCCTCGTCCTGCCCGGCCGGGGGGAATCCCGTGGTGGTGGTGGGATGTGCGCCTCATCCTGCCTGCTGGGGACAATCCCCTGCAATCCCCTGTGAACGGGAAGGGTCCGCCCTGGGCAGAGAAGGGGGTCCCGTCCTGTCCGGCCGTGCTTCGGAGGTGCCACGGGCTGCAGAGGCAGGCCGGCTCCCGTGGGATATATCCGGACAGGGATGCTCTCGCTGGACTGCTGTAGGGGAGACACCTCCAGAATACGGTCCGGGAAACACCCTGGCCCAGGGTGCTTTTGGAAGATGGGATCGAGGGGTTGGGTCCCATCCTGCCTGATGAGGAGCTGTGGGGGATCCTTGGGATGCTGGATCAGGATGCAGTGGTAGGGGGTTGTGTCTTGCCTAAGAAAGATCCCCTGTCCAGGTTGTCTTTAGAGGGAAAGGTCCTCGCTGGGAATGGGTTGCATGCTGGCTTGAGGGATGCCCTGATGCTGAGGCTGCTGTTGGAGGGGAGATCCTCGCAGTGTGGGATCGCCTCCTGCCCAGGGTGTGCCGAGGGTGGCTGGGAGGGAGGTGCCCTGTGAGGAGGATCCCAGCTGTGGCGCTGGGACCAGGGGTCACATCCTGCCTGGGAGGTGATCCCCTGCTGCCACAAGGGTGGTCACAGCTGTGGGGTGTTCCCATCCTGCCTGGGAACTCTGACACCCCAGAAGTGCTGCTTGGAGGAGTCCCAAGCCAGACAAGAACATAGGAAGGGGTTTCCCATGGCAAAGACGGCTTGAACTCATCCGAGTGGAGTAACAGGGCTCGGGATTTGGCTTAGCCATGGCCTGCAGGGGCTTGAAGGAGAGGAAAGAAAGGGACTGGCACAAACCCACAGATCAGTCTCGGGGTGTGGGTCAGAAACCTGGGGCTGAGGAAGGGGCTGGCATCCCGAAACCAGGCAGAGGAGCTGCAGAGACAGCGCTCTGTGGGTGCCTGAGCACGGCCGTGGTGACAGGGGGACCCGGTCAGCTCGGCCCCGGTGGTGCGGGCTTCATTCCCAGCTGTGGAGAAATCCCCACGCGTGCACGGAGATGGGAGGAGGCAAAGGCTTTCCCTTTTCCAAAGGACAGCACTTGGCAGGTTAAGAAAATCCACATAAGGGAGCAATCACAGAGAGCTTTCTGTCCTCCCAGTGCAAGATGAAGTGGGGTCAGATGCGTCGGTGGTGCAGGGGAAGAGAGTGAAGACACAGCTGGGATGGACTTTGGCAGGGCTGCCTGAGGAAAAGGTCTCCTGGAGAATTCCTCATTCCCCATCCAGAGCTCAACAGCCCTGTGCAGCCAAACTCTATAGGATAGTTATTTTTGTAAGACCAAGTGTCCTAAACCTTTAACTTTGCAAGGCAGGAAGGTGAAATCTCCAGAATAAGCCTCCCCTGGTGCAGATGATAGGCTGAAAAGTATTTCCAGAGTAAAACTGCTCCAGCGCATGTAAAATTCTTCTTTGGTCTTGTGTTTCAGCCCTTGGAGCCCTCCACCCAGTCCCTCCATGTCCATAGCCAGCAAGGTGAGTTTGACTTCCTGGCACTGCTTGTTTGGGTTACATTTGTGTTTATGGATTTCGTTCTGAAGCTGTTTACTTATTTGAGAACATCTCTTGAGCTGCTCCAGAGAGAAAATTCAGCCTTGTGGTATTTTTAGCTTATTTTTCTAAGGGAAGAAGCAGATGTGATTGGGTTCTCTTGCCCTCTCTCTGTAACCTCTAAATTCATTTGTCTTTTTAATGGAATTTGTCCCAGGGGTCAAGTTTCCTACATAGAAAGTTCCTAAGTATTTTATGAAATTAAATGGCAGAGTAGAGGCCATCACTGTCCCAGCTGGGGACAAAGGGAGTGAATTCACTCCATGCTGTACATTGCAGGACCCACACAGGATGTTGTCACAGGAAACAGCTTCATCATTTTGCTGTTCACAGATTGTTTCTTCCTCCAGTCCTCCCAGGAGGCTTTTTTATTCTGTAAAATAAGTGATTCTTGCCTTTTCTGGAAACACAGATCAAGCAGGAAGGTTTGTCCCTGTTATTGTTTCTCTTCTTGTTTTTATTATGGCATGAAGATTCTAGTGGGCCTTTCCTTTTTGTTTGTTTGTTTGGGGCTTTTTTTTTTTTTTTTTTTTGTTACTTTTAAATATTTTGAAAATTCCTGAGCAGGTCAGGAGCCTTCCTGGAGTGTTCCAGGGGCTGAAATAACGGCCTTGTCAAAACCTGCCCAGGAACCATCCTGTGCTGCCATCCTTGTTATGTCTGAGGGGACTGGAACCTGAAAGCCCCCCCATGTTCAGGAGGGACAATCTTGGCCCTGCAGTGCTTTCTTTGCTATTCTTTGTTATTGTGCCTGAAACAGCTTCCTTCCCTTTTAGTAACAGCATTCAGAGTTGCGAGCAGTTGATATCCTTTTGATCTTTCCACTTCTCCAAGTCTCCCAGCAGTCATGGCTTTATTAGCTGTCCCCACGTGGCCCCAGTGCTTGGGGAGCTGGGGGGACACAGGGCTGAAAGGTGCCTGTGACCTTGAGAGGTGGTGCTGGGACTAATTAGTGCCTCACCAGGTGTGATTCTGGGCAGCATCTCCTCCTCCTGGGAGCTGGTGAGTGTTTTATAGCCAGAAGGTGCAGCTCTGCTGTCTCTGTCTGCCACCACCACAGCGCTCAGTGGTGGAGTTGAGAGTGAGGGGATTAAACAAGGAACCGTGATTTCCATTTTTTGGAAGGCTGAGTTAGTTTCAGGTGTGTGTCAGAGCTGAGACATTTTTGCAGTAAACATTCCATGGATTCTGTGTCTGGGGATCACCAGAGCTCTTTGGCAGCAGCCTGGGGACACGGTGCTGTAAGGCTTCCACCACCTGAAGTACTCATGCAGCTTTCATGCATCTCTCAGTGTAATCCCTTGAATCTGAAGATGATGGAATTTCCTGGAAGCAGCTTGCTTTCCTCCTTGGAATTGCCTTTTCCTTGCCCCCTGCTCAGAGCCACCGGTGGAAGTAAGGGAACAGGATTCTTGGTCAGATGTGGCTGATAAATGGAGTGTGAGCAGCTCAGGAAATTTAACTTCCCACTGCAAAAGCTTGGGAAGTTCATTTGTTAACCCTGCACAGCGTTCAGCTCTGTGATTACTGGGGGAGAACTGTGCCCATCTAAACTGAGCTTTGATGAGCAGTGGTTGAACTGAGAAAAAACTGGTATACTGATGTACTTCCCCTGATTTGAAAGTAAACCAGGGGAAGAGATTAGCACCCACACAAATACCTTGAGACAGACTTCAGGTCAGAGTTACAATTTAATAGAAAGATTACAGTAGATGAATTATACAGAATTAGAATTATACAGAAAATCTGGCTTAAACCCACAAAGTCAGAGTACAGCCTGGCCCGTGGTGGTCAGGGTGGTGGTTGCAGTCTGACCAAGCAGTGGTTGCAGTGTTGTTGAAGTGATGGTTGCAGTCCTCTCCAAAGCAGTGGTGCTGGGGATGGTCTGGTTCTCCCCTGCATGTCCAGTGGCAGTGGTGTTCGTGTCCCCAGAGCTGCTGCCCAGATTACATACGGCCAGATTCAGGCAGGAAGGTTCAGCACCTCCCCCGGAGCGAGGAATTTCACAGTGGAATGATGTGATGCTATGAGTCACGGGATATTCTGGGGAGTCCTTTATGGCCTAGGTGGTTACAGCTGCCCATTGGCAGGGGTGACCCCCGGGCTGGGTGCAGCTATCACGGCTGAGATAAGCAATTGGTGAAGACAATGAAACACCGCCCTGCCATGCAGGGTTTGCCTCCTTCCCTTATCTAACACCCAGCTTGCAGCCTGGGGGGTCGGGTGTGCACCGTGCAGCTCCTGCAAGCGCCCATTAACAGTTCATCAGGAATAATGTAGATAATAATAGAATACTCAGTTTGGTTACACCCCACATTGTAACCCAGGAGGAATGGTTTCCAAAGAAGGAGCAAAAAGTGACTCCCTCAACTGGTGTTTGATACTTTAAGGAGGTGCCTTTGGAGCCAGCCCGTGATGCACTGGGAAATTAATTGTCAAATCAAAACAAAGATAAGATGGGGGCGAAGTGTGTTTATGTTAAACAATTTTTTATGAACGAGCCGGAATTAAAGGGCAAAGTTGAGGTGCCTGCTCTGAAATGAAAATCCAGATGGTGTGCAGCCTTCCTGAATTCCTGCTGAGATAGTTGCCGAGTAATCCTTCCTAGTTGTCATGGTCATTTTTGGCAATTATGAATGGTCTTTTCTCAGTTCTGAATTCCAAGTGTGATGTTATTTGGTCCATCGTTTTCCACTGACCAAGGGCAACTTTGTTCAACTGCAGCTTTTCCAGTAGTTAGTGCTCACCCTGTCCACCACCCCCCTCTTGAACATGACTCTTTTGTTCCCTCAGCACTTCTCTCACCATGAGTTCTGAATTAAACGTTCCGGTGGATCCTTCCACTCCTGCTTGCTGCTCTGAGCCCGGCACTAAGGGCATGGATTATCGGGACTGGGTCCGGCGCAGCTACCTGGAATTGGTCACGTCCAACCACCACTCCGTGCAAGCTCTTTCCTGGAGAAAACTGTACCTGAGCCGAGCCAAACTGAAAGCCTCCAGCAGAACCTCTGCTCTGCTCTCTGGATTTGCAATGGTAATGTGTGTTTTATAGCTTTTTGAATTGTGAAGGTTTTTGAGTTGCCTCAAATCAACTATTAATCAGTGTTTTCCTCCTGGGAAGAAGCAGGGAGTTGTTTCCTGAAGAGACAGGAGGCATCTGCCTGGGGGTTTCTGTTTGGCTGCTGCTGCAAAGTTTGAGGCTGGCTCTGTCACTGCAGCAGGGATACATGAGCTGTCTAACAGCCAACCCACACACTCCCAAGTCAGCCCTTTAAAAATACTAATCCCCTACCTGCAAGTGATCCTAAGGGCTCCAGCAGCATTGCTAAACAATCCAGGACTTCCTTTGGCCCGAGGCTGACTGCCCTCGTGCGAGGCTGCTCTTGGGTGTGGAGCACTTTCAGACCCCTGTGGTTGCTATGGTCCTGAACGTTATTTTAATTTCTCTGCGTGTTTTCCCAGGACATGGTGTCTAAAATAAGGTGGAGGTTGGGTCAGTCTGCCAAAGTGAAGTTTGCATAGTGTGATCAGGGAGATCGTGTTCTACCACTGAGGTGTGAGAAGAGGCCCTGAGCCTCAGACCTGGTGTCAGAGGGCTCTGCAGCCTGCAGGGAGCCAAACCTGGTATATTTTTGTCAGTGCTGCATATTGGAAGTGATCCCTGGTGCTTGCTTTGCACTGTGCAGCACTTGGATGTTATTTGGAAGTGATTTGCATAGGTCAGAACCATGTCAGTGGTGAGCAAATAAACAAGACTGAGACAGTCAGTGGTCCAGTGCTCTGGCCTGTGTGAGCTGTGCATTAAAACACCACCATGCTTTGTCGGTGTGAGCCCCTTTATCTCCCCTCAGCTTTTGCTTACTGTGAGTGAGAATTGAAACCAGTTTGGGGGAGGTTTCCTGTTCAGGAAGTGGGCAGGTCTGGTTGTTCCCGAGGTCTGTCAGCAGAGGGGCAGAGGGCAGCGCCTGGGTGGCGTGGGACATGATGTGAAGATGTTTCATCCTGCAGCTCAGAAGCTGGGAGGGAAAGACAGATCTCAAGAACTTTCCAGATCGCCTTTCTTGTTTTATTTTAGCTTCTTCCACTGCTTTTTCCTCCCCCAGCCCCCCAGACCATGAATCATCCATAACATTACAACAGCCTGGGATGATGAAGTTGGTCACCCAAAGTGAAGCTGGAAAGCTGCAGGCAGGGGTTTCAGTGGGAGCAGGCTGGAGTGGAGACAGGGTGCTCAGTTGCTTTGTCATTGCTCTCCACTCACTGGCTGTGTGCAAAAGATGCTCTTAAAAGCTTTTCACAAAGTTTGTGTTGGTTTGTAACCAAACTTGTGTGCTGCAGGGGCAGAAAGTCCCTCCTCTTTTTGAGAAAGCTGGGTGCTCTCCTGTAGACTTCTCTCATGCAGGAGTTTTCTTACTCTAAAAAGCCTCTCATGTGCATGTCCTGTGTGTGCTTCTGGTTACTGGAGTTCTGTTGTGACTGTTGTCTTTAACACAATTTTGTGTTGTTGGGGACTGATCTACCAGCATGGTCCCACAAGGTGTCCCTGCTGGGGTGTGCTGTCACTGGCACCACTGGGACTCAGGGCTTGCAGCCCACCCACACTGCAGGGCTGAGCCACATCTCTGAAAACAAATCACGCTTTCTCAGCTCTTACAGCAGAAAGTTACTGAAAGTCCTTGGCAAACACACAAAATTAACCACTGGTTTCACATTCTCTTTGAACTGTTTAAAGTGCAGTTGAATATACACAGGTACAAGTAGTGTTAATTGTGCGCACCAGCCTAACATAAGAAATAGACCTGAAAACAGTAACTAAGAAATAAAAACTCTTGCAATAAGGAATTCTCTTTATTAGCAAGCTTTTTCCCCAGCTGATGGGAAAGCTGAGGTGTTTGTTCCTCCTGGGTTATTTCTCCACGGGTACGCAGGAGTTTAGTACACGGATGTTTACTCTCTAGTAAGAGCACCTCTTTGGCTATTGATGAAAGAAGAGAAGTTATTTAGAAGTTATGTGTAGACGTGGCACTTAGGGACATAGTTTAGTGGTGGACTTGGCAGTGCTGGTGCAATGGTTGGATTCTGTGATCTGAAAGGTGTTTTCCAGTCTGAACGATTCTGTGATTCTATTAAACAGTTTTCCCAAAGCCTGAGTGCATTTGACTACGTAAACAAATGTCATCCATGGCTTGGCTATTGCTTTATTTACTTCTCTGTCAGTGTGTTTGATGCAAGCTAGCTCCATATTGGCTGAAATTATTGCAAGCTGATGGATATTTAATCAACAGGCCATGGTTCTGATCCAGCTCCTTCTGGACAAGCTGCAGAATAATGCAAACCTTCCTCGTTAGCATCCCTGGTATTTCTGGCAGAGTACTGGGGCAGGTCAGGAGGATGTGGGTCATTCCAGTGCCAGATCTGCTTGGAGGTGGGCTGTAGGGCAGCTGCATCTGCCCCAAGGAGGCTGCAAATAAAGAAAATTTAGAGGCAGCTTAGGAAACCTCCTTAATAATTTTCCTGATGGAAATAAGAGCTATTACTGCTAATCCATCTTCTCAATACTTGTCCAATTGCCACAGGATATGTGTTTGATTAAAAAAAAAAACCAAAACAAAACAAAAACCGTGACAGATCTACTGGAGTGGTTGTTTTTACAGTCTGCCAAACCATCTGTGTGAATGTGTCATGGTTTATGTTAAGCCATTTGTCATCCTTTTTCTTGATATTATCTGTCTTGGTCTAAATTTCTCAAAATGAATAACATCCTTGTTGTGGCCAGTCTAAGCTATACTGGTTTAAACTCCACCATCATTGCATGTAATGTAACTGCAGTTTAATTCTAAAATGTTGTGAGCCCTTGATCCTGTAATTTTGGAGTTCAGCTGGGTTATTCTCAAGCTTAAAATTAAACCTGTGCTGAAATATTCCATGGCTTGGCAGAGAGTTCAGCCTTGCAAAGTTGCTTCTGGGAAGAGGTTAAAATAAGGGGGGCTATTACATGGAAGAGTATAATTGTATCAAACATGACATATTAATAGTTTTACAGGCTAGACAGCTTATTTAATGATTTTTTAAATGGGTTATGTCAGCTTGTCCTCTTTCTCTTATCCCGGTCAGGGAATGACGTGACAGCCTGTGCTGGCTAGAGCAATAAGAGCTTACTCACCTTTTCAGTACTTGTTTGGATTAAATGAACTGTTTTTCTGCCTTGCTGCCCTATCTGGATTGTTGGTGTTTTTCACTGAAATACCTCTTACTGAGCCATCAGTCAGTGTTAAAAATTCATCACATTGCACAGCTGAAGCTCGCCCTGGGGAATAGGTTAGTCTGGGAGGAAACATCCAATTAGCTGAAAAGTGCTGCTCATGTGAAGGATAACAAGCAGAAATTGATATGTTGACATCAGCCAGGCTTTCAGCTTTAATATAAAGCTATAAATTGGACATGCAGGTACAATTCCCATTCAGCTGTGTCTCTGGGTGTTACAGCACCCCATAATGAACAATGTACCTGCAGCTTTTCCTGGCTGATGGGGCGTGACTGGCAGCCACAGTGCTGTACAAATTCATTGTACAGTGAAGCAGAGAATAAGTCTGATCTCCTCCCTCTCAAATCAATATAAGGGGAACTGCAAAGGGAACATACACAAGGCAACGTGAAATCTGTTCTAATTAAATTGACCTTGCAATTGATAGTGAAGCCAGTCCTGTGTTAGGATTTTCTCTGCTATACAACAAGAACTGCTGTACTGCTTACTGCTGTAAACTGCAATCAGGAGCTGATAAAAACAAACAAAGGTAAAACTCCAACGTGCTCATGGTCAGAACAGAAGGCTGGGAATGCCAAAGAACTGTCACAGTATTTTTGCTGCCTTTAATGTCTTAAATAGTTGATGTAGCTATAAAATCCAGGCTTGTAGAGATTGACCATTTTCCACACATGTTGTATCTTGCTTGCTGGTAAATGTGTTCAGACTTGACTGTGATCTGATGGTTTTCAGAGCAAATGTAGGTAAGGCAGCAGTCATGCCAGCTGGTTTCCATTCCCTTTAATCCTTTTCAGGGCTTCCAGCAGGGACAACATGAGCATACCCCTAATCTTCCAGTGCCTAAATAATATTATGAACAAGTAATGCCAGAGCAAGTGGTGCAGGTGATTATACAGAGCCTGAAATGGCTGCTCAGGGGAGTCTCATGTGAAGTCTGGATAACATAATCATGAGTCAGTTCTGCAAAATCCTTCTGTGTCCCAGAATCAAGTGTGTATTTGAAACTTTGCCTTCTCATGATGTTCTTCAGAGGGGCTTCTTTCCAGCAAGCTGTGCTGTGCTGCAGCAGCAGGTCGGCTGGGATCACCAGAGGTTTTCCTTGCTGCCAAGAAAGTTAACTTCTCTGCAAATCATGAAGTGCAGCTACAGATGCAAGCCAGCTGCTAGAGAGAAATGTTTGATAATCTTGTCCACTGCTTTTGTGTCTTGTCTTAGCAGAAAGTTTGTGCTGCCCTTTCAGAGATGCCACCACACAGATGTGCTGGTTTACTTCACAGGTAGCTTAATTGTAAAAATTCTTAAGCTAAACCAGTAAACAGGACTCCAAAATACTCCTGATCTCAAAAGAACCTCCTGCTCTCTTACACATATTCTGCTTCTTAAGTTTTGTTTCATTATAATAAAAATAGCTTTAGAGGCCTGCTGTGTGATAGCTCTTGTTTTGGGAACCAGACTCCTGAGTTGCTGAGCACACCCATAAGCCGGTAGCTGTCCACTTCTGCTGTGTGTATCACCAAGTTATTACCTCTCAAGGGAGAAATTTGAGGATATAAATAACTTAAAAGTTATTTATCTGGGCATATTTGTAATAAAAACAAATGTAAACTCTTCTGAGAATAGAAGGCAGTTATTTTAACTATGGGCTAACTTCAGCTGTAAAGTAGCTTGCGTGCTTCCCATGGTGGGTAGTGAAACCTGGCTGGCCACTGGCCAGAGGAGCTGCTGGGTTTTGCATTTCTTTACACGCCTGAAGTTGAAACTTCCTGTGCTGCAGCCGCAAGGAAGGAGTGGCACTAGAGGGTGTGATGGTGGGCTATAGCAGGCTGTTAGCTGCCTCTCAGCCCCACGTGGCATCTAATGAGCTCCTTCTGTTGTGTGCTGGGTTTGGAGCGGTTCCTGTGGCTCTTGGTGGCAAGGAGAGATGTGTTGTTTGAGAAAACCATGGTCTCAGAAGGGCCACAGCACAGGCAGTGCGTGCGTCCTCATGGGTCACAGCAGCGGTCCATCAGGGCTGCCATTCCTAAAAGCTCTGGAGTGCATACTTGACCTTAGGTGTTCTTCCTGAATCAAGATGCTTCTCTGGTTGAAAGCCTTGAAAAGAGGAAAGCCAGCAGGTGTTGACAAGCTCTTTGCTCCTTCCCCAGGTCGCCATGGTGGAGGTGCAGCTGGAGGTGCAGTACAAGTACCCCCAGATGCTGCTGATCGCCTTCAGCGCCTGCACCACGGTGCTGGTGGCCGTTCACCTCTTCGCCCTCCTCATCAGCACCTGCATCCTGCCCAACGTGGAGGCCGTGAGCAACATCCACAACCTGAACTCCATCAGCGAGTCCCCACATGAGCGCATGCACCCCTACATCGAGCTGGCCTGGGGCTTCTCCACCGTCCTGGGAATCCTCCTGTTCCTTGCCGAAGTCGTGCTCCTGTGCTGGATAAAATTCCTGCCAGTGGGCTCCATCCTGAAAAACGAGACCACCAACGTGGAGAAGCCCAGCAGCCACGCGGGGTGGCAGTCAGCACTGGTGTCCACAATCATCATGGTCCCTGTGGGTCTGATTTTTGTCGTCTTCACCATCCACTTCTACCGCTCCTTGGTGCGGCACAAAACGGAGCGGCACAACCGGGAGATCGAGGAGCTCCACAAACTGAAAGTGCAGCTAGATGGGCATGACAGAGGCATGCAGGTGGTGTGACAGAGCCTGCACACAGCTCAGCCAGGGCTGAGAGCAAAATACCTGGTCTGCTGCGGGATGAGATGCACCAGGGATGGATTTTCTTGAGGCTTAAAATCTGTAAATGCTACTTGCCTGCCATTTCTAGCTGTGGGTTCTTGTGCTGTTCCACATGCTGGGGGCTCTGCCCTGGTTCTGGTCCCACACACTTGGTACTTAAGTTGACACTGCCATGGTGTTCAAGGTCAAAACTTTATCTACCTTAACATTGGTAGCCAAAAATCTGTATTTTTTACAAATGCAATATTCCATTGCCAAAAGTGAAACTGTGTCGGCTGTCCCAAAAACCTGTCTCTGTGTGTGTGTGTGTGTGTAGGACCTGTCTTACATGCCAGAACTTCCTGGCTGTCAGTGCAGCCACGATTAACTGGCAGCTCATTCCAAGAGCAGAGCTGATTAATGATTAATTAACCTGCAGCTGACTCAAGGACATCCAGGAAAGCACAACAGAAACTGAGAATGTTGATCACCATTGTTCGTTCCAAAGCAAGTATTCCATAAATACATAACCAGAAAGAAAACAGCCTTAGCTTTTATGTTCTTTTCATGCTGTTCTTTACTATATTTTTATAGCTTGGGATGTAGAAATTTGAATTGCAGGAGGCTGGGAAGTTCTCTCACACTTTCTTCAGTGGCATCTGTCACCTTAGGTTGAGTAAGTGCCAAGATCGTGGTTTTTTCCCAGTAAGAGGCAAGAGTGCCCAGGGAAGGCTTACAGGTGTTTTAGATTTAACAAGGACATTCTTAAAACGGAACAGTGACAGGGAATTTAATGAGACAAGACTTTGAAGGACTAACAAAGCAAGTTTCAAGGAGGTACAGGAGTGACAGCAAGTATTGTAGAAATCTGCCACAGTGTCTTCTTCATTTGTGCATTGCTGTGATGCCTTTTGCCTGGTTTGCTGGAGAGAGCAAGCCCAGTCCTGTGTTATTTCATCATTTGGGGTTTGGTTTTTTTTCTTTTTTTAATTGGCTGTAGCATTTTTCTGTCAGAAATGAATGCTTCCTTCTCCCTCCACTAAAGCAGATGACTCCTCTGGTGGAACCTGGAGCAGTCCTGGCGAGCCTGATGGAGCTGGATCTGGCAGGAATGCTGTGTGCCATTAAAGAGCTATCCCTTTCCTTTGAGCTCATTTCTTTTTTCAGCAGCTGAGACAATGACACTTGCATGTCTGTGTTGCTTAGCAAGGGAAGCTTGTAAATTCCATAGCATCCTTGTGGGTGAAAACTTCTGTAAAAAAGAAAACCAATTTTATTATTTTTGGTAACTTTGTGGAGAGAAAAGAGTGTTTTGCAATCATCAGCTCTTTGAAGGGAAAGTCAGACTTTCTGACACACGGGGCTGCAAGAAGCATAAGCACATTTTCTTGGCCCTGATCCTGTGCTAGTTTCCTCCTCTGCACTCCAAAACTGCAGTTTCAGAGTCTCCGAGGCCTTATAGGTTTCTGAAATCATTAAGGATGTTTATAATGTTCTATTTAACCCTGGGCCCTTATTCCACTGGGATTTAAGGCAGTGTAATACATGTCAGCTTCCCAGAAGGGAGACTACAGGCAAACCCCAGGGGAGCAGGGTGAGACTATCCCAATATTCCTCTCTGTCGAGGGCCTTGGGAAACCATCTCTCATCTCTCTTGTTTACATGGGAATGTGAGCATTGCTGAACAAGTTGCTTAGCACTGTGTCTGTGGCTTTCATCTGCTGTTCTTCCTGCAGTTGGCATGTACCATATTGGCTGATGTGCAGCAAAGAAAATAGTCTTTGTGTGCTAAATGACTAATCTGTACTCATGTGCATATGCAAAAAACAAGGAGTGTCCTCCAGGAAGTGGGGTGGTCGTGAAATTCATATGAACTCCCCAGGACTCTGCCCTTTCTCCATCCTCTTTTTACCATAATAAAAATTAAAAGGTTTATACAACAGAATCAGAGTTGAGTTTTCTGCCAAGTGCTACACGTGTCAGCTCCTCTACCAACAGAATTTCTGTTGGGAGGCCAGAGCCAGACCAGATGGGATGAATCTCTCATCTGTACTTTGCACTCTCCTTTAACATCAGTAATAGTAGGACTTTGTGTGCTGAGGGGCTCAGAAGACTCTCAAGGAAAGTATTGCACCATTTTTGCAATATCTTTTCAAAAAGCTTCTCCCTGTTTTTACAGTGCTGCAAAAGCAATTCAGCTTGTCTGGAAACAGCCAGATCATTCATTTAAATTTTTTGCAACAGCAAATTGAGAAAAGCAGCAGAAACTGCTTTGATTTTGTAGAATAACTTGTTCAGGCTTGGGTGAGATTGCATTCAAGATCAGTCTCAAGTCAATGCATTTGTGACTGGAGTGGAAGCACCTCACTCCAGGGGTGAGTCTGAGGTACAGTTTGGGATGGTGTCCCAAGGGCAAATGCTCCTAAAACAGAGTAATAACTTGCTTCCCTGTGTTTGCTTGCAGCTCTGTTTCTTGTGTCTCTCTGGGCACTGAGTTCTCCCTTCCATGAGGAGCTCATGGAGGTATTTTTGTTCTTTGATTCTCTAGGTTGCCCGTCCACCTTCTTGCTGTAACTCCTCTCCCTTCCCAACAACAATACTTGCTTTTCTTTTCATGCTTCTCTTCCTGCAATTTATTTACATTTTCACCACTGTTGGGTCCAGGCTTGTGTCACAGAAATGTTACCTGTTGTTCCAGGCACGGGAGTTCATCCATAAAGGAGGGAGTGAGGATGTTGTACTTGTCCAGCTGGGCGTTTCTGTGCTGCAGCACCAGAAAGTCCTCCTTGCTCCTGCTGCTGACTTGTCCAGCTGGGCGTTTCTGTTTCTGTGCTGCAGCACCAGAAAGTCCTCCTTGCTCCTGCTGCTGCCCCCGTGGCTGCCAGCAGGATTCCCATCAGTCAAGCCAACCTTTCCACACTGTCACTGCTGTCCCAACAGGGCTGCCAGCTCTCTGTGGCACCTCTGGGTTTGTCTGGCCGTGCCTGGCCATGTCTGTCCTGTGCTGTCACCTCTCTGTCGTTCCTGGGGTGTCTGTCATTCTTGGAGTGTCCCAGGTTTTGTGTGGCTGCAATCCTGCAATGCTTGCATGGAGATGCTTCTCCCAAGGGTTCCACCCTCAGCTGGGGATGTGTTGGGGATCTTCTGTGGTGTGTGTTGGCTTTCTGTGCCAGCTTTGGGCTCTGGGCTGCTGCACTCTGGGGTGGCTGCTGCCCTAATTCTCAGCCCCCTTGGGCTGTGGCTCTCTGGACCAGCTATTGCCTTGTCTGAGCTATTTCTCCAATTTTTGCACTGGAGCTTAGCTCAGGGACAGCCATGATCTTGCTTCAGATTATTTTTTTGGCCGGTTTTTGCCCAGCAGGAAAATGCCTCTGCCGGCTCTAGCACTGCAGGGACCCTGCCTGCCCACCCTGAAGCAGGGAAGGAACTCTCAAGGACAGGGGAACAACAATTCTTTGTGTCATTCCCGTGCTCCAGCCTCGGTTAGGAGGCAGTTCCTCTCTCCCTTTCCATCTTGGCAGGGGTAAAGAAGGGGCACGACCGAGCTGGAGGGAGCAGGATCGGGTTCTCCCTTTGCAGTATTCAGTGGCTGCTCTCACTGTGATCTCCCTATTTTTAACATCGCCCCGGGGCCGGGCTGGCTCCCTGCTGCAGTGGAGAGGAGACTCTCGGGGAGACTTTGTGACCCCTTTGAGAGGTGGAGTCGTGTTGGGTTTGAGCATGTGATGGATGAAAGCGACACCGAGCGAGAGCCCCGGGCGGAGGGAGGGCTGCCCTAAGCGCTCCCGCACCTGGAAGTGTTTGGGGAGCACCGGGGTGGGTGCAGCTGCAGAGAGAACATCCTTTCCTATCCCTCCACATCCCTCCCCATCCTTCTCTTCCCTTCCCCAGCCCTCCACATCCTTCCCCATCCTTCTCTTCCACATCCCTCCACACTTCCACATCCTTTCCACATCCTTTTGTTCCCTGGCTCTGGGATGTGGGGATGGCAGTCCCAGGTTGCCTCGAGGTTACCTGTGCTGGGCTGGGGGTGGAGGTGCTCCTCCTGCCTTTCACAATGTGCTTTCTTTTCCCTTCCTGCTTTCTAACAAGCAAATAAAAGGCCTTGGAGTTTCCCTGCTGCTGTAGATCCCTTATCTTTTAAATCTCATTGCATCAACTGCTAAGGCAGCTTTCTCAACACCCCCTCAAGCTGCAATCAAATTCATCTGGGCCAGGGGGGATATTTTGTGGTTAACTCATAGGTTCTCTCCCCTACAGCCATTTCAAAGCAGTTTTAGTAATTAAAATTGTCTGGCTGGATTTGCATAGTATTTCCCTGAATCCCTGTGTGTCCAGCTAGGAGCTTGCTTTCTGCCCAGAGGTGTGACAGCCATGAGTGCTAAGAGAAAAAAAAAAATCTGTATTTTAGCTTTGCCTATTCTTGTTTTACCTCTGCATGAACAATATTTAATGTAGAACAACGAATGTATCTCAGTTATTGTCCAGCTGTGTGATAGAAACTGGATAAACTTGCTCAGTTTTATGCTTCTTGGTGATTTCAGACTGATTTCTTGAAAGGCAGCTCAAGTCCTGCAGCATCTTCTTATGGGTTAACTTGAGTTCTGCCTTTTTGAAAAAAGTTTGGTCAGATATTATCGTTCTCCTTTTGCAATGCACAAGGAGATAACAATTAGATGTACTTCCTTTTAATGAGGGTCTGGGTCTTGGCACGCGTTTTACAAGGAGGTTGAGGAGACAAGGAACTCCTCTAACAGGAAGACCATTAAAGTTTGTCTTGTTAATAATACCAGCTTATTGGACAAAATTACTTTTAAGAGCTCATTAACATCTTCATAGCTTTCTCAGATTTCTATGGTACTTGACAGTAAATTGTTAATGTTTTGTAACACTGCAAAACAGGATTTTCTGGCTTTTTTGTTTTTGTTTTTTTGGTTGGTTGAGGGTTTTTTTTGGTTTTTTGGTTTTCTGGCTTTTTAGGAGAGCATGTACATGAGGTATTAAGGAGTAGTACTGAACAGATGGGTGTGCATTTTGATCTGAGGATGATGCCCAAGAGGCTGTATAACAGGTGAAAAATGTCAAAAGACTGGCAGAGCAATGCCTGTGTAGTGACTAGATTAAGTTTTGGAATTCAAAAACACCAAGAAAAAGCCCTCACTTTTTGGCTCAGTATTTAATTATTTGCATTTTTTCACATTTAAGATATCAGCTAGGAAGAGCTGGAATCTTCTGGCAAGAACAGCAGCTTCCTGTATAGTTCAATCAAGGCAGAAAAATTCAGCCAGCAAATGCAGAGCACAAGATGAACTAACACTGTGTAAGTTGTTGTGGCAATCTGATTCATCAGAATCCATCATCTGCTTTCACTGTGGAGAGAATGGAGCAGCAGGGATGCACACAGAAAGTGTTTTAGCAGCCTGAGAGCCCAATATAAATGTAAAATTGGAGCATTGGAAATTCGGGCCAAGCATTAATGGCAACACTTGACTGCTGCAGTGTGCTGAGCAGAGAGCAGATCCGTGGAGAGGCTTGGAACTGCAGGGTGAGGAGGATCCAGGTGCAGTGTTTGCTCTGTCTGTGACAGCCTGTGCTGGGTTTCCTCCCTGTGTGCCTGTGCCAGGCTGGCAGGCTCCTCCTCCTGCTTGGACAATGCCCCTCTGCTTCCCAGCTCCACGTGCTGTCCTGGGAATATTCCACTCCCAGAGCTGCTGAGCCCTGTGGGTGCCAGGCTGCGGAAAAAGTGAGGAACTGCTGCTCTCAGCACACTCCCTGCTTTTGGGAGAGAGCTGGACATGACAGATTGGGTTGGGTTGGAAGGGACTTTAATGATCATGCAGTTCCCACCCCCTCCCATGGGCAGGGACACCTTCCACTAGACCAGGTTGCTCCAACCTGGCCTTGGACACTCCCGGGGATCCAGAGGCAGCAACAGCTTCTCTGGGTAATCTGTGCCAGGGCCTCCCCACCCTCACAGGGAAAATTTTTTTCCAAATACCTAATCTAGACCTACCCTCTTCCAGTTGTAGCCTATGAGGAATTTCCTGGGACAGAGCTCACTGTGAGCCTGCCTGTTGTGTGTCTGTGTTTGCAGTGAAGAGGTTCCATCAGAGGGGATGTGCTGTGACTGCTGGAACTGCTGCTGGAGCTCCTTGAGGACACTCACCAGCCCACCTGGGTGGAGGTTTGGAGTCTGGAACTGCCCATGGGAGCCGTGCTAGTAGGTCCCTGCTGGAATTAGCACTAAACTGAACCTGGCTCGTTGCAGCCCACAAAGGGCTCTTCTTGTATCTGTTGGTTTAAACTGATGAAAAACATCCTGATTGACCCATCTGATTCCTGGTGCCTGTCCTGTGTGAAGAGCTCCCTCCCCTGCAGAAAAGAGAGGGCAGTGCCTGTGGCAGGAGTGCTTTACTGTGCAGGGAATCCTGTGCAGTGCCAAGGAAGCACTTCTGGGGCAGAGCACAGCAGTGCAGGGACGCTGAGGTCTGTCTGTCCCCTCTCCTTGCCACCCAAAGCCAGGCAGCACTGCCTGCTGGTGGCAAGGTGGTGTTTTTGCTTTCCTGCTGCAGGTGAGACTGTGCTGAAGGGCTGCCATGGCAGCGCCGTGTTTATTAAAGGATCACACTTCTTCCACGGCACAACTTCATTTTCAGGAGTGCAGAAGTTTGTTCAGAGCAGACAGATGGCCTCAGATCAGCTTCTGCTGCAAATGACTACTTGAATCTTAGGTACGAGGCATGATTCAAACCTGACTGCTGGGGGTGCCAGGAAAATAAATGATAGCTGCCAGGGTTGCAGTCTGTTGCCCAGCTAATTCCCAAAATCAGACTCTTGCTACTGAGAGCTGACAGCAGGGTTCAGAGATGACAAATGATCAGAAAATAACAGTCTGTGCAGGCCTTTGGTCTGATCTCTGTCCAAGCCCAAAGAGTCAGCACTGGCCCTCTGCAAATGCTGCTCTTTGGTCCCAGAAGATACAGGTCACACATGGAATTTATGATTAATCGTCATTGTTAGAGCATGAATCTTCAGCAAAGGATAATTACTGTAATTAGTTCTCAGTGTTTTGTGCTGTCTGTGGAGAGATACCTGCTTACCTTCCTCCCCTGAGACCTGGTCTCTACAGGACCTGTCTGAGGGGATATTTGTACCCCCAGGGCTGGATGCAACATTCAAACCAGTCTGACAGTATCAAGTATGGTCCAGGAAGGCTTAAAATTCGTGCCAGGGCTTGGGCTGAAACTGTGTCAATGGCTGTTTGATACTCTGTTTAATGTTTCTAACTTTCTTGGGTTCATTTAAGCCTTTCGGAACTGGTTGTTTGCCTTTTTTGTTACAACACAGGTAATGGATGCAACCTCTCATTTCTGACTTTGGCTTAAAAGCTCCCATTGCCCAGGAGATTTCGAAGCTCACCCCTGTTACTTGTTTGTTAAATCTTCATTTTATTGAGCTTATCTCTGCACACACCTGGTTCCTTACCCCACCTCAGAAATAAACCTCGTCATACAAATTCCGTACCTCATTTTACACCTCTCCCAGCAAAATGCAACCTCTTGGTCACACGGGTCTCCCTTGAAAGGAAAGAGCGATTTGCAGCAGTTCTTTGCCCAGCTCCTCGTGCCTCCCCCCGGCGCTGAACTCGGCAGAGAGCTCCCTGAAGGTGATGCAGACGCGGCGGTGCTCGATGTGCCTGCGGCGGATGCCGTGCTTCCACTTGTAGCGGGCATCCCCGTGCAGCACCACCAGCGACCTCCGGGGCAGCGGCACGGCCACGCTCACCGCCTTCCCCCGAGCCAGCCTTGGCCGCAGAAAGCACTCGGTGCCCTCTTCTCCTGCACTTCTGCACGCTGATGTCTGCGTGAAAGGTGCAGGGGGGCTTAACTCCTCCTTGCTGGAAATGGGAAATAATTGGATGGTGTCCTCTGGATCGCAGGACATGGAGAGCACAGTTTTTGAGAGCAGGTTCAGGCTGACCAGGCGCTCCCCCCAGAGCCAGCAGTCATCAAAGTGGGGGTCGATGGCAGAGCCTCTCTCCGGTCTGTAGTCCAGGTTACACTGCTCCACAGGTAAGAAACCACTGAGCACAGCACAGGCCTTCATCTGGGCCACAATCTTCCTGCTGAAGCTTGGCAAGCCACTAAAGCTGCCAGCTTTCAGCCTTTGTTTCTTGAAGTTCACTTTGGGTCCGTAGTCCTGTTGGAAAAGAAGAGGGAGAGGAAAACTAGTGTAAAGGAAAAATCTAGGACAAGTCTTTTTGGAGAGGCTGTTCCTGCAGAGTTCTGTTCTCATCTCTTCCAGTGACCTGGTTGCCAGGTTGCAAAAGGACTCAGTAAATCTACATTAATCTCTCTGGATTTATAAAGTAAAACCAAATCTGAAAACCCATTTCTTTCCCTTGGAGATTGTGTGAACTTTAATGCTTGAGCACACACCATCAAATACTGATTGTTGTAACTATCATGTATTTTTTCAAGAAGTTGATTTTAATGACAGATAATTCTTGCCATTGGTTTCAGGAAAAGCTTTCAAAGGAAAACACTTAATGAAACATCTCAGTATTTTGGGTTTTAACTGAAAACAGTTTTCCTTTTCCAGAGGGATCTAAGATCAGATGTGCTTCCAAAGTCCAACCTGTTTCTTTCGGCCAGACTGTGATGGTTTCCAGTCATCTCGATCCATCAGTTCCACTATCTCACACTCTTCATCTTCACTAATGAACTCCTCCACCAGGAACACCCCTGGAAAGGGAAATGCCCAGCCAGCAAATTCCGAGTGCTCATTTCCTTTAGCTAGGCCTGTTGCTGGACAGTAAGTGAAATTATCTTCTCCCTGTGGAAATACAAACGGAAAAGGAAAAAAAAGCAATAAGATATTTCCATTATTTACCCCTGTAAGCTTGCTATTGCAGCATGAAAACTGTACAGTATTCTTGCAGACAAGAGAAATTTTACAGCTGCTTTTGGGGAACAACTATTCCCTGTTCTTTTTTTCCAGCTGCAGCATCAACGTGCTGCTTGCTTGAAGCCACTTTTGTTTTTTTCCTAGTGATGTCTTTATCCTGGAAAGGCAGGGAAGAACCGATGCTCCTCAGGGCCACAGGTGTAAGGAGATTCATGGTGGGTATTGCTGCAGAGATATGGTTTGCCATAGCAATAAATGCTGAACGAGGAAAGTTGATGAAAATCGCACAGGCCACAAGGCTGAGCTGTAACAAACCAATGTGAACGTAACACGTGAGGCTCAGGTGAGCTCCCCCTCGCCTTCTGAGCGTTTTTGACATGAACAATTCACAATCCCGGGGGGCGGCGCCGGGGGCTCTGCCGTGTCCCCGTGCTGTGACCCCGCGGCCCCGGCCCCGCTCCGGGCACGGGGTCCCGCAGCCGCCCCGCCCCGAGCGGCCCCGGCTGCGGCCCC